>NC_137091.1:1675000-1993024 GCF_951640355.1 Cnephaeus nilssonii
GGTGGCCACAGGGAACTGGAGTGTGCTCTGTTCATAACACCCTGTGGCTCTCCGTTGCACTCAGGCGAAACACCAAAGACCCTACAGTGGCCTGGAGACCCTATATGCTCGGCCCCCGCCCCTTCCCTTCCCGCTTCGCCTGGGCCACTCTGGCCTCCTCACTGTGCCTCAACCACCCAGGCACACGCTCACCTTCGGATGCTCGCACAGACTGTCCTTTCAGCCTAGAATGTTCTTCCCCTGGGCACTGTGAGACTCACTTTTTCACCTCCTGCAAGTCTTTGCTTAAATGTCACCTTTCAATAGAACCCACCCTATTTAAGATGGCAACCTCCCCACCTCTTCCTCCGCCCTAGTTTTTCTCTCTTGCTGTAATACCTACCACTCGTTACTGTATTTGCTTCTCCTGTCTGCTGTTGGTTGCCTGCCTCCCACCTGCACGGAATGTAGCTCCATGGGACAGAGGCCTTTGTCCCTTCCGTTCCCTGAAGCATATTCCCTGGCACGTGGCCGACCCTCCATTCCTGCATGTTGGTTCCGTGAGTGGGTGCATCAATGGCTGGCATTGCTCCTGAAACCGAGTCCGTAAACTCTCCTCATTGAGCCTCATTCTTACCCTGGCGCTTGTCTCCATCCCTCTCGAGCCTGGGCTTCCGGACTCCATCTGGGCTCCCACTCCAGCCCCGTAAACCAGGTCCTTTCACCCACTGCTGGAGTCCAACTCTCTTTCCTGGGGCCGTTAGCTCCAAGTTATTTCACAGGCAGGTCTTTGGCCTCCCCACCCACTGGGACAATTCAGGCTGCACTGCCGAGTGACCGATTCAAGGCTCATCCCTCAGGGTGCAAAGCAGACCCTTCCAGTAGAAGTCAGAAGTCCGCAGCGCCTGCCTGGGGGGTGGGGGGTGGGGTCCTTCCTGCCACCGAACCCTCTGTGCTCCCAGGAAGGTGTTTTCAGCACCAGGGTCAGCGCTAAGAGCCTGGCCCCGGGAAAGGAGGCTATGGCACCCTTTCTAAGGAGCCTGTGGATCTGGCCCTTTTAAAAGGCTTGGGGATCCCCCGCCCCATTCCCGTCCAACCTCAGCCACTGCAGAAAAGCCAGCAAGGAAAGGGCCGTCAGCATTTGGCGACTTAACATGTGGTGCAGTCCTACCAAGATCATGGCTCTCCCAGGGGCGCTGAGGGTGCAGGCTGCTGCTGAGCAGGGTCCATCTAGACTGGGGAAGCAGGGGCCTCCGGAGGAGACTCAGGCCCCCCACCGTTTCTAGAGAGAAGCAGGCATCTCAGTAGCCCCTTGGCCAGGGCCAGTCGGGCTGTGGCTTGTCCTTCCACACGCTGGGCCTTCCCCCTCAGCCCCACGGGCTTACCCCAGGGTCCTCCCTCCTTCCTGCCCTGCCCGCCTCCTTTCAGATCTCCCGACTCCTTGCTTTTTTATTTTTAAGTGAAACTAAAGCTGTCTAATCCAGCTCCACTGATGATTTGGTGTTTTCATTGGGATCGCTTTGAATGTATAGATTTACTTAGGGAGCTGGTCGCCTTTCCCCTCCATTTTCTAGCTACTCCTTGGAGTCTTTCTCACCATCCAATCCCTCCTCCCCCAGCCAGCGCCTCCTCCTTCCTGCCCTCCCCAGGGGCCGCAGTCTGGGGAGGGGGTGCTGGGCTCTCTGCATCGTCTCAGGTTGGGTTCATGAAGGGTGTGCTCCCGGGGGAGATGGGTATGGAGTGGGAGCGTGAGGGCGGGGAAGGGGTGGAAGCAGGGCAAAGGTGTGACTTCAGGCAACGTCCCAGGAGGTAGCTTCTGCCTGACCACATGGGGGTGCCAGTGAGACGTGAAAGCAGCTGACGGGAGTGGGGCTCTGCCTGGGGCACCAGCATTGTTATTCACATCACGTACCACCACCAGGGGGAGAGGTAACTACGGCCCACTGAGGTCCCTCCTCATCCACCCTCCGCGGACTAATGGAAACTGAACTAACTGGGCATCCATTAGCCCCATGCGTTTCTTCATAGCTTACTAACAAATGCATGTATGTCCTTAAACATATATAGCAGTGTTCATGCGTGTTTTTAAGCCTCATATTAATACTAGAGGCTCGATGCACAAAATTCGTGCAAGGGGCTCGGCCCTTACAGCCGGGGCTTCGTCTGGAAGGTCATCCAGAAGGACTTCCGGAAGGACGTCCGGTCTAATTAGCATAGTATGCTTTTATTATTATAGACTATCCTACTGTGTCTGGACTTCCACATCCAGCCGTGTTGAACTTGAGAGTCATGTGTGTTGACAGGTGCCCATGTATTTCTTTTCTTTTCACCATGATGAGCTAGTCCATACAATACTATTGATTATATAGTTATAATAACGATATAATTATATAATATGCAACTATATAATGTAATTATGCCACATTAACAGAAAAGAATGGGGTCTCTGGAGTTGGACTGCCTGCTGACTTAGTCACTTACTAGCTCTGTGACTTTGGGTTAAAATATTTCATCTCTCTGTGTGTCGGGACTTCTACCTGGAATATAGGACTCGGATTAGCAAGGCTTATCTTACAGCGAGAAAATTCTTTCAAAGTCTCACAGGGGTGTGTGACGGGGACTGCAAGCTTCGCAAGGAGCCGACACTGTCCCCAGAGCACTTGGCCCAGTGCAGGCTTCCTGGGGCGTCCAGGCTTCCCATAAGTTAGTAAGCCATGGGAGACAGACGCCAGGTCAGCTCGTGCCAATGGACACGGTGGCCTTTCCCCTCTTTGACTCCTCCCAGGACACGTGGTGGTCACGGGGCACAAAGGGGAACGAGAGACACACACGCCTGCCCTCGCGGGTCTTACGGAAGCGCAGTGGAACAAGCAGGTAGAGCTGAGCGGCCTGAGGGCTTTGCTAGGCACAGAGCGGGTGAGTCTCCATAGCAGAGAATCTTCATTAGACTAAGAAGTCAGGGAAGGCCTCCCGGAGGAAGCGACCTCTAAGCTGATGAGTAGGGGTTGGCCAGGAGAACAGTAAAGGGAGAAGTTATTCCAACAGGGGAACAGCTCGTACAATGGCTCAGAGGTGGAGAGAGAAGGTTGACTTGAGAATATAAGAAAATGTGTGGCCACAAGTGTTGGGGAGTGAGGACAGGGGGACCAGCATCCTGAGAAACAAGGGGGAGCGAGAGGACCAACGGAAATCCTCCAGGAAAACAACGACAGAAAGTGCACGTGTCATCGGTGCAAACACGCCTATTCCTGTGCCCACAGGCCCAGGCTCCCGGGTCAGGCTTCTGGGCTTAGGGGGTAAAGGAAAGACTGGTTGGTCCAGATCATCCGGCAAACGGCTGGTGCTCGGTACTGCCAATATCCCCCGGTTCACTTCCTTGTCTGCTAAAGTGAGCAGCAGCGTATCTGAGCCCTCAGAACGCCTGAATGGCAACGTGGTTCAGAGAAACTACCAAGTGTTTCTTCTTTCCAACCCATTCAGTGAGAAGTCCAAGTCAGCCCACAGCCAGCTGCCAAGCTAAGGCTGACCTCGATTCTGCCTGCAAAGAGAGCGAAGGCAGAGGGCCCAGCTGCATGATGGGAAGCCCATGTCTCCAGGTGCGGAATGTTCCCGAGCCTTTATCAGCACTGCAGGCCCTGGCGAGTCATTGCTACGGCGTCCAGGAAACAACACACGTTTTCTTCTGGCGGCCCCATCCGTCAGGATAGGCGAGGTTATGCTGCAGTAACAGCTCACCTCGGATTCTCGGTGGCTTGAAACCACAAGGTTGGTTGCGTCCACAGAGATTAGCTGAGGCTCTTTCCATGGCTGGAGGCCGGAGTCACATTCACCGGGGAACTCTAGATCAGGGGTCCTCAAACTTTTAAACAGGGGGCCAGTTCACTGTCCCTCAGACCGTTGGAGGGCCGGACTATAGTTGTTTTTTTTTTTTTTTTTTAAAAAAAACAACAACTATGAACAAATTCCTATGCACATGGCACATATCTTATTTTGAAGTAAAAAAACAAAACAGCAAAAACACCGGCAGGCCGGATAAATGGCCTCGGGCCGTAGTTTGAGGACGCCTGCTCTAGATGAGGGTGCTGTCATTTTCTGGCATGTGGCCAGGGGCTGGGCCCGAGGGACCAAGTTTTCTCACTTTTCTCAGTTAAAGGTTGGAGTCTGACTACCAGTCTCCCAGGATTGGAAACTCATAAACTTTCCTTTCTGTCCAAGTCTAAGAGTCAGACGTCTTGCTGGTCTGGTTTTAATGAACCGGGACTCGTGAGTTTTGACCTTGCCAAGTTCAAAAGCCATTTAGAAGGAAAAGTTACATCAACTTGAACAGCAACTGTTAGCTCTTAGGAGAAAAAAATATACAAATTATTCTTATCTGCCTAATGACACTATGACATATTTTCACGCTACTTTACGGAAAACTAAGAGGACTGCATTTCTTTATAGAAGTCCTATAATTTTATAGTCTTGTTTGGATATCCAGTAACAAAAGCCAATGGGACTACGATGTTTCAAACCCTCTGGAAATAACTATTGCACAATCGGAGGTTCTATTTACCCAGAGCTCGCTAGCGACATGTCCTTTTTCTAAGTGTTTAGCAAGGATTATCTCATGACATCCTCACCCACGAGGTAAGCTGTTACTATTCCCACTCTACAGAGGTGAAGACTGAGGCCCAGAGGGGTTAAGCAACTTGCCCAAAGTCACACAGCCAGACAGCCCCAGGCCATATTCCCTCCTGTTTGCTGAAAAGCAGGGTACTTGCTGCAAACAAGTCTAGTCTGTCCTCTGGGGGCAGCAGATCCCTTGTCGGTAGGAGCGGGGCCTCCTCCAAACCACGCCCCGCTCGGGAATTCTCCGGCTTCAGAGGCGCACCTCCCCTCCCCCCAGGTGAGTCTGGCTGCTGACGCTTGCAGGAAACGCCAGCCTGGCACCAGGTCTTTCCTCAAACCCCAGTAGCCGAAACAGTCTGCAAGAAAGCACGTGACTGAGCAGAAGCGAATGAGGCCTGTGTTCTCCAACACCCGGGAACAACAAGGCATGTGCGCGCGCACACACACACACACACACACACACACACACACACACACATACACGCACACACCGTGGCTCCCAGCACCTATTATCCAGCTTCATGCTGGAAATTCCCGGCTATTCATTTCTTTGTTTTTATTCTGTCTGGCCTCACCCTTTCTGGGGAATGTCCACAGAACACGAGGGTGGGGTGGGGTGGGGTGGAGGTACTAATGGCAAAGGGCAGAGAATGAAAAGGCTGCAGGGAGCTGCTGCTTAAGGGACTGCACACCGTGGGCAGGTGGGAGTGGGTGGCCTGGTGCGGGGGCTCTAAGCCCTTGGCTAGGCACCCAGTCTCCTGATGTGGAGGGCAGTGCAGGGCGGAGGCAGGGAGAGAGAAGAGGGAAAGGTGGGGACGGAGGCAATAGCTGGAAGGTGCAGACTCCCAGCCCGCCCCGCCCTGGAGTCTGAGTGCGGTAGGTCTGAAATGGGACTCAGGGGGTCTGTGCTTTTTTTTTTTATTAATATATATTTTTACTGATTTCCGAGAGGAAAGGAGAGGAAGAGAGAGAGGGGTCTGTACTGGGAGGAATCAGTGGCTCACACTTTCAGAAACAGGGATGAAGATTCCGGTTCTGGAGGAAGACTCGGGTCACATTGTCGTGGGAGAAAAACATGCCCCTCTTTCCCCGTTGCTAGTGGGTGCCGCTGGAAGCAGCCTTCCCGGAGGTCCCCGTGGAGGATGAGCTTTGGGAGAAAGCTTTATTTCCGTGGAAGGACGCCCCTGGGTTTCCAAAGCCCCATTGTCCTGGTCCCGTCCTAGAAGTGCCACCGGGCTTCAGTGAAGCAACGCCAGGGCCCAGTTTCCTTTCCGCTTGGAGCCGGGCCAGTCCAGCATCAGGCTAGTTACCGCCCGTTGGTGCGTGGTGTGTGGGGTCCAGATGGCCGTGGGCCGTGTGGGCAAATGCAGGGAAGCAGGAGCAACAGAGCTCCCAGGAGAGCCAACGCCTTTGTGTGGGGGCTGAGGACTGGGGGGTTGGCGTGGCCTCTGTTCCCGGTGACTGACAGGAAGCCCTATGCCACCCCAACTTTCCTGGGCATGTGTTCATCTCCCCTTTGCCCGGTCCCCTCCCCGCCAGGGAACATGCCTGTGATGTCTGGCCTTCCCTCCGCTGCTCTCCTATTATTAATCACTAGCTAATTATAATGGTGTCGATATCCTAGCTCAGCTGCCCACAGGCTGTGTGACCTTGGGGCAAGGTGCATATCTCTGCAGAGCTTTACTTTAGTCATCGGTAAGATGGGGACCCTCATGCAAAAAGAATTTAGCACAGCCCAACCGGTGTGGGCTGGGTGTTGACCTATGAACCAGGAGGTCATGGTTCGATTTCCGGTCAGGACAGGTGCCCAGGTTGTGGGCTCGATCCCCTGTAGAGGGTGTGCAGGAGGCAGCTGATCAATGATTCTCTCTCACCATTGATGTTTCTATCTTTCCCTCTCCTTTCCACTCAAAAATCAATAAAAAAAATATTAAAAAAAAATAATTTAGGACATTGGCTGGCCCATGGTAAACAGGAAACAAACAATGGCTATTGTTATTGTTATTATTATTATTAATCTCAGAGCAAAGATTCCAGAGGCCCCCAAGTCTCTATCAAACTCTGCGTTAATTGTGGGAATTGTGTCAGCTAAAGTTTAGCTCTGTAACTAAAAGAGAAAACCAATCACAAATACCTCAGGGCCCCTGGGAAAGGGACTGAGCCAGAACAGCAGGCACACTCCCGGCGCCAGCCTCTTCCTTAAGCCACTGATAAGAAGACGGGGACACCTACGTTCACTTCAGGGCCTCTGTCGGTGTCTCATGTTGCTGGAAGCGTGAGGCTGGGGAGCGGTTGAGGGGGCTGGATCCCTGCCGCAGGCAGAGCTCCTTCGGGGGTGCGAGTGGGCAGAGCAGGTGGAATGTCCTTGCGGTGGAGGGGATGGTAGAGACCTAGGGCCACCCCGGCCCATCTCAAGGGGCAGCTGCTGTTCAGGCCCCGCCCCCGTTACCTTCCGTTAGACCATTGTGTGGAGGGCAGACCTTCTGAGTCATCTGAGAGAAGGTAGAAAAGTCGGTTTAAATGTGTAATTTCCAGATTTTTGCATGTTGCCTCTACTTTTAATTTCCTTTTAATTTTTTAAAATTGATTTCAGGAGGAAGGGAGAGGGAGAAAGGGATAGAAACATCAATGAAGAGAGAATCATTGATCAGCTGCCTCCTGCACGCCCCCTACTGGGGATCATGTGCCCTGACTGGGAATGGAACCGTGACCTCTTGGTTCATAGGTTGATGCTCAACCACTGAGCCACACTGGCAGGGCTCTAAGTTTTAAAAACATCATGTAGACATAGGCCCTAAGATGCCATTGGTAGTAAGACATTCTGATATTTAACGAACTAATAAGGAAAGAGAGACCTGTTCATTACATTATGACAAGCCATTGACTACAGGCCTAATCTTAATCCCAGAGACGTCCCGATGTGAAAAAATGTGCGTCTCGGGACCCATGAAATGCTGTGTATCAAGAGGCTGGAGTTGGCCTGGGGCACCTCGTGCAGTTTCCAACCTACACAACTGTTCGCGGCAGCGCCTAGGACGCCTCCCGGGCACTAGGATAGCGGTTCCGTAGGCATGTGGCCTGGGGGCAGGGCAGCCTCGTCACGGATTCTGGTTCCCACCAGGGATGGGAGCCTCCGGAGGGCCTCGCGCCTGCCTTTGCACAGGCGCAGACAGGTGAAGGCACTGCCCAGC
Organism: Cnephaeus nilssonii; assembly: GCF_951640355.1. NCBI lineage: Eukaryota > Metazoa > Chordata > Mammalia > Chiroptera > Vespertilionidae > Cnephaeus > Cnephaeus nilssonii. Next base: position 1,682,782 of record NC_137091.1, read on the forward strand.
GCCACACAGCGGCGCAGAGAGAGCCAGGCCAGGGCCCCCCCCTCCGCACCCGTCCCCAGCGCCCCTCCGGGGGACTGTGACAGTGCCTGCCGCCGTGCCCCACGGGCCTGCCCAGGGAGACGTGCCCTCCCCTGTGCCATCCCTGCTGAGGCTCTAAGCCCTCCCTCCCCCCTAGAAAAAGCACCTTGGTTTGATCCACAAGACCTTCCCATTTTATTAGTAAAATACAAAATGGCACAGACATTGGTGATGGGGTTGGAAAAGCAAGAGGATCGACCATCTCCTTCTAACGTCCTCCCCAAATTGTCCGTGTCCGTGTCCCGTGGTGGGGGAGCTAATAAAGTCCGTGGGCAGGGGGCCAGCTGCCCCAGCTGCTTTCTGACAAAGGAGGGGAACCCCATCATGGGGGCCCCACCCCTTGAAGGCTCCCAGCGGGGAGGAGCCCGTAAAAGTGCATTCAGACCTGCTGTTCTCCCAAAAGTGCCCCCCACTCGAGCCAGGCCCAAACCGGGGGTGCCATGTCCAGCAGGGGGTGCGGCGGGCCGGCCCTCTTCTGTGGACCAGAGCTGTGCCTGCTCCCTCTGAGCATCCGTCATAAAGGGATGTGTCACCTGTACCTGGAGGGAGCCCCACCCCTGGGAGGCTTCTCAGGTGGAGGGCAAGGGTCAGTCTTGGGGACAATCAGAGGGAGATGGGGACTGCCATCAGGGACCCCAAGGAGGGGGGTGGGGGCTGCGGGTCCAGCTCTGGGTGGGGTGCTGGCCAGCCGCAGCTGCCGGTCTCACCCAGGCCTGCCTGCACCCTCAGCAGCCAAAGGAACCCCTTACCACCCCCCACCCCCACACACACACAACTGCCCTCCCCCCTCGGTCCCTCCCCACAGGGCAGAGTTCCTGTCAGAAATAAACACGGAACCTCAGGTGTCAGCTCGTGGGAAACGTCACGGACATGCCTGGCCCTGCCTGCCGTGGGGGCAAAGGTGAGGGCGGAGATAGCGTGCGGACAGGGAGCCAGAGAGGGGCTGGGAGTCCAGGCTGCAGGTAGAAAGACCGAATGCTGGCCCCGAGTCCCTCACAGGGAGTGTGGCGGCTCCCTGCAGTTTCTCCCTGGACCCTGCCCTCCCCCCACCCCCGCCCCCAGGCAGCGCCTCAGCCTTCCCCGGAGCCTGCAGGCTCCCCTCCTCCTTCAGCCTGTCACATGTCACCAGGCCATCTCAGTGTCCCTGGACGCCTGGTGGACACAGAGAGGGGCTGTTCTCCAAGTCAGGAAGGGGCCTTTAAAATTGGTCTCTGCCCCCCATGAACCGCAGCCCAGCCCCCACTCTGGGGCCCACAGTGCCGACCCCTCCAACAGGGCAGGGCTGGGCCGCCGGGCCCTCTGGGTCCCAGGGCGGTGCCTGCCTCACTGATGGGTGGAGACTGGCGAAGGTACCCGGGATCTGGGGACAGGGGTCTCTGGACCACTGCGTGATGCCCGTCGGGTACAGGTCATTGCCACATATTCGCGGTCCCTCTCTCCTTTCACCGATGGGAAGCCAGAGGGGAGGATGCCTCGTCAGGGTGGTGGTGGGCCTGGGCCTAGAACCCCGGGCTTCACGCTGAGTCCATGTTCCCTCCCTGTGCAGCACAGACCCAGGAGGGAGACGATCCAACCGGCCCGGCGACTCGGCCGAGTCTTCGCTGAGAGTGGCGCCAGCAGCCACCACGCCCGCCTCATGCAAGAAAAGACAGGTCCGGCTAGGGCGGGGCTCTGTCGGGGGGGGGGGGGGCTAGCACCGCAGGCAGCGGGGTGACAGCCGACTGCCGCGGGACCCCAGGACACGATGGGGTCGGAGGGAGTGTGCAGAGGGGCCTGGCCCGAGAGGGAGGACGTGGTCCCTACATGGGGACAAGGGCCGAGGGGCTGAGACTTCAATAATGGTTCGTCGGGGCTGGAGGTGTCAAAGGGAGGGACCCTTTAAGCAGCAGCAGCAGAAGAGTTTTCCGACTCGGGGGCCTTGGGGTGAGTTTTGGAGGCCACCCCCTCTGCCTCCAGCAGGTGGCGGATGCCCAGGGGCCGCCTGCGTCTGCCAGGAACGGGGACAGGCCCACGGGGGTCCTGCCTCCCTGTTTCCAGCATCCCAGCTCGGCCAGGCCCTTGGGGGGGGAGGAGTGAGGATGGGGACCCCAGGCAGCTGTTTAGCTGAACATCTGGACAGGCAGGTGGGCCGCTCACACTGGCACCAGGACGTAGGAGTTGCTGCCACAGCTCCGGGGCACGTAGCGGAGCCCGGCCGCCATGTCCCCCACCGCGCCGCGGGGGCAGGCCTGGAGCCGCTGGTAGGTGAGCAGGGCCACCCCCAGGCAGAAGAGGAGGCCGAGGAAGGCCAGCAGCCCCACCGCCTGCCTCCGGGTGGCCTCCGGGTCGGTGACGGGAGTGGTGAGGATGTCCTGCCTCTGGGGGTCCTTGTGCGTGGGGGCCCCGCTGCCTGAGCTCCCTGGCTCCCCGCTGGGGGCCACGGAGACATGGGGCCTGCTGCCGGGCCCGGTGACCGCATCCGTGTGAGCTGAACTGGACCCTCGAGGGCTCTCGGGCGTGAGGTCCTGCCCAGGGTCTGGGGTTGTGTGTGAAGTGGCGGGGTCCTGTGGGGAGGGGGCCTGGGTGGAGGGGGGATCAGTGAGGAGGGCCTGGGAGGAGGGGGCCTGGGAGGAGGGGGGATCAGTGAGGAGGGCCTGGGTGGAGGGGGCCTGGGAGGAGGGGGCCTGGGTGGAGGGGGTCTGGGAGGAGGGGGGATCAGTAAGGAGGGTCTGGGTGGAGGGGGTCTGGGAGGAGGGGGCCTGGGTGGAGGGGGTCTGGGAGGAGGGGGTCTGGGAGGAGGAAGTCTGGGAGGAGGGGGTCTGGGAGGAGGCAGCTTCAGAGGCCTTCTCCTCAGCCCAGAGGTCCGCTGTCGGCTGGTGAGGGCTCTGCCAGGACGTGGCAGTGGTGGTGGTGGTGGTGGTGGTGGTGGTGGCGGCGGCGGCGGCGGCGGCAGTGACGTTGAAAAGCTCAGTTCTCTCGGGCCCATCTGAAGGCGCTCCATCCGGAGCCAGTGAGATGGTGGGGGACCTGGGCGGCTCTGGGGAAGTCCCCGAGGCCCTGCGTGCCTCCTGGCCGCTGCTTTCCGCTGCGGCCGTGGGCTCTGCGGTGGGAGACCGGTCCATCCCCTTGGTGGCCGGGGCAGTCATGGATCCGATCCGCCTCCCAGGGGTGGGTTCGGCCTTGCGGTTCAGATACTCCACGGCTTCCTGCACCCATTTCTCCTCGGGGTCCGCACAGAACGTTCTGTTCTTGATGGTCGTCAAGCTACAGGGAAAGAAGGCGGGGACCTGTGACGTCCAGGTGCCACGGGGAGTGGAGGCACACGCCAGTGCCTGCAGGCGAGCAGGCCAGCCGGAAGTCCTGCCCGGCCACTTACTGTGAGCCGTGAGCTTAGCTGGGGTGCAGCCACCCCTGGAGCTTCTGTGTCCTCGCCTGAGAAGTGGGACTATGATCCCCACTCTGTGGGTGACCAACCACCCAGACAAAGGGGCCGAGATGCAGGCCTCTTCGTGAGAGTCCAGGCAAACGGGGACCAGTCGGTCACCCTGCTTCTGTCTTATTATAAAAAACAAAAATTATGTAAAGCACTTGGCTCGGGCCCTGGCCAGGGTGCTCAGTGGTTAGAGCATCAACCTGCAGGTCACGGGTTCAATTCCTGGTCAAGGGCATGTACCTTGGCTGCAGGTTCAATCCCCAACCGGGACCGCATCCTGGAGGCAGCCAGTTGATGTGTCTCTCTCACATCGATGTTTCTCTCTCTCCCGCCCTCCCTCCCTCCCTCCCCGCTCCTCTCTTCCTTTCACTCCCTGAAAATCAATGGAAAGAATATCATCGGGTGAGGATTACCAAAATAAATCAGCCCTTCTTTTTCTTTCTTTTTTTTAAAGGAAAAAAATTAAGCAAACTGAAGAAAAACAAGGCCCCTGGCTCAGAGTAGATCAGTAACCACTGGAAATAATGACGATCTTACTAATATTGTCGTTGCCATTGAGGTGGGGCTCGGGGCTGGGAGTCTTGGTTGGGGGAGCGGTGACGGGGGTTCTCTGCCTCCAGGTGAGTGACTGGCAAGCTCCCTGCTGGGACCGCCTCACCCTGGACAGGAACGATGTCACGGTGTCGTCTCCGTCTCCTCCCTCAGTAACAGGCTGCCCTCTGGACCTCTACCCGCTCTCCTAGGGGGTGTGTCTCGGCCTGAAAGGACACCTAGCAGCTACAGCCATGTATATGGTGGCCTCGTTGGGGCCCTGAGTGCCACCAAACCTCGAGCGTCCTCTGAAGCCCTGTGTGGCTGGCTCGCTGCCGGGACACGGCCCAGAGGTGACCGGGCCTTGCTCCGGTGGCCTGTGCTCTCACGCCTCCTGCAAGGTGGCTACCGCTCAGCCCTGTTTGCAGAGAGTCAAGCCTCCAGGGGTAACATAACCGCTCCCGGGGCCAGTGTGCTGGACGCCACAGCTGTCCAGGAGGCCAGCGTGATCCTGTGCGGCCCCCAGGCTGAGACCCCCTCCCCGGTGCTTCCCGCTTCCCCTAGAAAACAGAAGCAAGTATGTGGGGGAGCCTGGGGCAGCAAGCCTGGGGGTGGGGGTGGGGGCAGAGAGGGCTCTTGAAGCAACTGCACACTCAGTGGGCTGGGCGGTCGATGGGCGCACGGCTTCCCCAGCTGAGCCTGCGTTTCAGAGGCCCCTGGCCACTCCTTTTTAAAAAATATATATTTTTATTGATTTCGGAAAGGAAGGGAAAGGGAGAGAGAGAGAGAGAAACATCGATGATGAGAGAGAATCATGGATCGGCTGCCTCCTGCACGCCCCCCACTGGGGATGGAGCCCGAAACCCGGGCCTGCGCCCTGACCGGGAATCAGCCCGTGGTTACCCTGGGTCATAGGGTAACGCTCAGCCACTGAGCCAGTCCGGCTGGGCCCACTTCTTGCTGCCAGGCCTCTGGGTCCCGCTGCGCTGCTTTAGGGCCCCAAGTCCTGAAGAAAGGCCTCCGGGATGGGCCACTGGGCAGCGCCCAAGGCGGACCCCAGAGGAGCAAGCAGCCAAGGTGGCCCGGGCTCCAGGCCGAGGGGAGCTGGCTTGGCTGGAGCCCAAAGCCTCCTAGAGATCCTGTTTCCCCGTCACACGGAGACGCCAGTCTTATCGTCCCAGCTCCTGGGCACCCGCCCAAGCACGTTAGTTACATTCTCTCCTCTCATCCTCCCACCACCCACTCTGCAGCGGGCAGGCGCTGTGACCAGGGCCACCAGCTGCGAGTGGCCAAGCCAGGATTCGCCCACACCTGTTGGATCCCGGAGCCTGCGCTTTGAGACGTCCACGCGTCACCTCCCCCAGGAAGCCCAGCAGGCTCCAGAGCCCACAGAACATGCTCTGGCCCAGGAGAAGTGACCCTGCGTGGCTGCTCCGGGCCACAGGCCATGCAGGAAGCCGCTCCCCACCGTGCTCGTGGCGCGGATATGAAGGTCAATGAGGGGGCAAGCAGGCCAGAAGCAGGGGAGCATTCGCTGAGGCCCTTGGCCAGGAGCCCGGGTCGGGCTGGGAGGAGGTGGACATGCATTCTCGGAGGTCTGGGGCCGTCCCCAGGGCCTGACAGGGATGCAGAGGCGGAGAGGGTGGTACCTACACGATTTCGGGCTTGCCGCAAGATGCTTCCCTTCGTCGATAGCCGGCTAGGAGTCTCAGGGGGATCTTCGGGGTCACGCCGTTGCACATGTAGCTGCATTTCTTCACACTGTGCTGCTGTCCTGAGCCCCCAGAGGCCCCCAGTCAGCAGGACTGTCCAGGGCATCTGGCTTCTCACCCCCGTGACAGTAGGTCCCAGCCACACGGCCCAAGAGCCAGTGCCCTGCACACCTGGCTTTCAAGGCCCTTGACCTCACCCCCCCCGCCCCCTCCCCCGTCCCGTCCGTCCCTGGCCAAACCTCTCCATGCCTCAGTTTCCCTACCTGTAAAATAGGGACAATGGTAGTATGTACCTCACAGGATAAAGCTCTTCTTGCCCGGCACGTAGTAAGTGTTTAATTGTAAGAATTAAGCTGCTATAATTGGTCTGTTGTAAACAGAGTGGCTGAGTCTGAGAGTGGCAGGGATCTGCTTGAGGTCACACGGCCAGGAAGTGATGGGACAGGCTCTCCTACCAGACCTGGCTCCCATCATGCTCCTGGGCCTGTGGTGCTGCCCATGCGCCACTCCTGTTGCCTTTACCCCAGTGAGTCACCTGCTCAGCTATCACGCCCCCCGTACACACACACCTCTCCCTCCCTCTCAAGCTGTCCATATTCATGGATTTTCATGACCTCTGAGACACACCCAGCCCTCTTGCCATTCACATCTCATGTGCCTATCCGTGACATGTTCGCACATACACACATACACACCAACAAACACAATGGCATATCTATAATAATCTATAATAATAAAAGCATAATATGCTAATTAGACCAGACAGCTGAATGACCATCAGGACATCCTTCCGGATGACCTTCCGTACGAAGCCAGAGCTGCAAGGGCTGAGGCAACCACCGCAGCTGCGAGGGCAAAGCCCTTTGCACAAATTTATTATATAGTCCTATATAATAAAAGGCTAAGCCGAAACCGGTTTGGCTCAGTGGATAGAGCGTCGGTCTGCGGACTGGAAGGTCCCAGGTTCGATTCCGGTCAGGGGCATGTACATTGGTTGCGGGCACATCCCCCGGTGGGGGGTGTGCAGGAGGTAGCTGGTCGATGTCTCTCTCTCATCGATGTTTCTAGCTCTCTATCCCTCTCCCTTCCTCTCTGTGAAAAATCAATAAAATATATATTTTTAAAAAATAATAAAAGGCTAATATGCAAATTGACCAAACGGCAAACGATCGGTCGCTATGACACGCACTGACCACCAGGGGGCAGACGCTCAACGCAGGAGCTGCCCTCTGGTGCTCCCACAGGGGCAGCTCAGCTTAGCCAGAAGCCGGCCTCATGGCTAGCGAGAGCAGCGGTGGTGGGAGCCTCTCCCGTCTCCGCAGCAGGCAGCGCTAAGGATGTCCGACTGCAGGCCTAAGCCATCAGTTGGACATCCCCCAAGGGCTCCCGGACTGCAAGAGGGTGCAGGCCGGGCTAAGGGACCCCCCCCCCCCCGAGTGCATGAATTTTGTGCGCTGGGCCTCTAGTACACACACACACACACACACACAAAGGCATACATACAACCTGGCACATGTAGCAGATAATACAATAAAATATTTTAAATGTGTAAGTACAACCACCTCTAAGAACAGTGGGGAGGGGTCTGCTGAGTAGACCACCCTTTGTTCTGTCATTAAGAACCAGGTGGTCCTGGCTGGTGTGCCTCCTATAAACCAGAAGGTCGGGGTTCGATTCCGGTCAGGGCACATGCCAGGTTGGTGGACTCCATCCCCAGTAGGGGGCGTGCAGCAGGCAATCAATTGATGTTTCTCTCACATGGAAGTTCCTTTCTCATGGGGTGGGAGCAGAGTCGGGGAAGCAGGGGTCTGCAGATGGCTGGCTACCAACCACACGGAGTCAGAGAAAAACCCCAAGACAGGATGAGGGTGACTCAACAGACACTTGAGAACTCAAATATTTTATATAAAACATTTGAAGTGGTTTGCATTGCAATCCCGCCTCCTCCTGCCCCCCTCCCCTCCCAGCTAAAATCTTCAGTAAAATGTCTTTGTTTGGTGTAAGCTGGGCAGGGGTATGTGAAAAATGAGGAAGAGAATGAGTTTCAGTTCTGGGTCAAGGTCTTATGCAGCAGAAGCAAGACCCTGGAAGGTTTTGCAAAAATCCATAGCCAGGACTTCCACACAGCGGAGTGGAGAGAGCAGCCGATCTTGTCTAGCTCTGCAGGGCCCTGCAGGCCCCAGCTGGCGCCTGGGCTCCACCAAACACACATTGCTCATGCTCAGGTACATGTATGTGGACGTGCAAACATGCACTGGGGTGGGGAGTCTGGGGGGGCTCCCAGCAGCTACTCCCTGAGTCATGGGCTGGCTGCCTTTCTCTCTCGGGAAAGTCCCCTGGCTGCCTTGTCTCCCTCCTGCTCCCCCAGCAGGACCTCGAACCACCCAGCTGCAGTGTCCCGGTCCTGGTGAGCCAAGCAGGAGGCAGCTCCCTGGACTGGCCTGGCAGGTGTCTCCCTGGGAAAAGCCGCAGAGAAAAGGTGCCCCTGGGTGACCTGGAGCCGGGGGCAGCTGCCCAGTGGGCAGGAGGGAGAAGCTGGTGAGGTCAGTTCGCTCTCTGGACGCAGGTTCCCCGGAGGGGGAGGGCCACTGCCCACCTCGGGGCTTTGAGGAGCCACAGTCAGCCTGTCCCCGCCGCCCCGCCCCACACGGTGCCTGCACGCCCTTGGCCGGCTCTGCGCAAGGTCCTGCCCAGGGAAGGTTGGATGACTAACCCAGGGGCCTGTTCCCTTCCTGGAACTGGGCTTTTCTCTCCTGTCGATGGAGACAGTGCCTCCAGCCAGCCAGTCATTTATGATCTGTCACATGAGTTTCCAGAGGGCAGGAGCTTGTCTGTCTTGGTGTCATAATGTCTTCCAGCACAAAGTGGGTACTCCATAAATATTCACTAAGTGAAATAATGCCTCAGTCTACTTAGCCCTCTACCATCTATCCATCCATCCATTTATCCATCCATCCATCCACCTATTTATCCATCCATCCATCTATTCACCCATTTATCCATCCATCCATCCATTCACCCATTTATCCATCCATCCATCCATTCACCCATTTATCCATCCATCCATCCATCCATCCATCCATCCATCCATCCCTCCATCCATCCACCCATTTATCCATCCATCTGTCCATCCATCCATCCATCCATCCATCCATCCATCCATCCATCCCTCCATCTGTCCACCCATCCATCCATCCATCTGTCCATCCATCCATCCATCCATCCATCCATCCATCCATCCATCCACTCATTTATCCATCCATCTGTCCATCCATCCATCCATCCATCCATCCATCCATCCACCCATTTATCCATCCATCTGTCCATCCATACATCCCTCCATCCATCCACCCATTTATCCATCCATCTGTCCATCCATCCATCCATCCATCCATCCATCCATCCATCCATCCACCCACCCATTTATCCATCCATTCATTCATCCATCCATCCATTTATCTGCTCCCTCTTGTCAATCCTTTACTCAATCCACATACATCCACGTCTACCTCCCACCCATTCCTGCTTACCCCATCCATCCATCTACCCAGCCCCACTCACCCACCTACCACCTTCCATCTGCAGCTCCACCTCCTCTCATTTATCCACTCATCCATCCCTCATCAGCCCACTCACATATCCTTCATCTATCCGTCCGTCCATCCATCCATCCATCCATGCCCTGATTCAGCCAACATTTGTTTGAATTACTTTTGAATATCTACAAAGACCCAGGTCCTCTGTCCTTAACCCTGAACTTCCTCCCACGGGTGCTGGTGCTGAGCTTGGAGAGATCACCTCAATCCCAATAAAGGCTACCAGGTCACTGTGTGGACTCAACCAACAAATGCTAACCCTCCATCTTGCCGGGAATAGTGGGTTGAACAAAGCCCGCCGCTGCCTTCAGAGGGCTCCTAGCCTGATGGGCAGCTAAGACACACCCACAAAGTACCAGAGAACTTCCTATTGGAGTACCTACTATGTGCTCAGCACACGCACCTCTGCTCTCATTAATTCTCAACATCCCCGCCGAGGGTGTGTGGTTATCCCCGTTTTACAGACGCAGAAGCTGAGACTCAGAGAGGCTAAATGACATGCCCGAGGCCACACAGCTGCTTAGTGCCAGATCTGGTTGTCTTCCCAGGTCCTAGACACCCCACTTTTCCAGGGGGAAACACCATGCTTCCCAATATATCCAGTGGTGCTGAGGGTTACGCGAGGGAGAGACCACTCCTGCCACAAGTGACCCGGGAGGCTTCTTGGAGGAGGTGGCCCTGAGGCTTGTCCCAAGGACTGCGGAGAGGCCTCAGACAGGAAGGGGCAGGGACGTTCTGGGTCTCTGAGGGAGGAGACAGAGGGCTGAGCCAACGCTAGGTGTGTGTCCTGGATGAGTCACTTGGGCTGTCCGAGCCTCGATTCCCTTGCCTGTGAAATGGGCACAATAATACCCGCTTCACAGGGTGGCTGTGAGAATAAAGCTTTTTCAATATCTGGACCCTCAGAAAAGGGTGTCCTCCACAGCAAACACCACTGACCTTTCCGGGCAGGCAGACCTTTGTTGCGGGCTGCCCTGTGTCCTGTAGGGTCTTTGGCAGCATCCCTGGCCTCTACCCTCTAGGTGGGAGCACCCCCAACCAAAAATGGCGGGGCATTGAGAACCACCAAAAACACCTCCAGAAATTGCCAGATATTCCCAGGGGGCGAACCCTCACTGAGGACCACTCCCCTGGAGATATCCACATGTCTCCCTCCCCCTGCCCCCTCCCCCCGCCTCCCTCAGTGCCCCCTTCTCAGGGAGGATTCCCTGGCCTCTTACTTCAAATTTCAACACACACACACACACACACACACACACACACACACACACACACACACCCTCTTTTAAATCACAGCATTTTTTTTCCTTCTAACAGATCAGATTGTTTCTGATTTATTCTGTGTGTTGTCTGCCTTCACCATCGATGTTCATGCCCCGAGGCCCGGGGTCTTGGGCGGTTTTCTTCATTGATCTGGTCTCAGCACCAAGAACAGTGCCTGGCACAGAGTAAGTGCCCAAGAAATACGTGTGGAATGAATCAGCGAAGTGCGCACAGAAGCGCTGTGTGACATAGGCCATCTCCACCAATGGAGAGAGAGGCATTTTTATTTCAGTCCCACAGGGCCTGGATCTGACACCCCGCATTTATCCTCCCCTGCCTTCCCCTCCGCCCCCCTCACCGCTAAGCAGGGGGGCGGACTGCAGCAGCTTAAAGCCGATTTTTTTTCTTTCTTTCTTGCCGGGCCTTGAGTGGGAGTGGATGCGTCAGGGCTCAGGGAGAAAATTTCTCTGACTTGTGTCTGCAGGTTTGTTATATAAAGCGGAGCCTCCTGCCGGGCACAGCCCCGCAAACCCTCGCTTGGGAACTGACGTAGCTGCCTGCACCAGCAGAGCAGCAGCCTCCAACCCCCCTCCCCTTACTCCCCCCCCCGCCCCGGGGGCCTCTCTGGCCGTGGACCACCCCCTAGTCCTGCCGGGCTCCCTGGGGCCGCTCAGAGCCACACCGGTCAGTGTGGGAAGGACGCTAAGGGGCCTGGTGAGTGCCAGCTTTCCAGGAGGAGAAACGGAGGCTCAGAGAGGTGGAAATAATGCAAGTATCTCCCAGCAAAGTCGGGCACTGAGATTAGGGATTAGGACGGGAACCTGGAGGTCCTGAAGCCCTAGGTTGCCAGGGAGAGCATCCAGGGTCCCCTCTCCACCCACCTTGGAGCCCCCTCTCTCCCCCCCCCCCCCCCGCTGTTATAAATAATCCTCCTCCTCCTCCTCCCGTTTCCAAAATGCCCTCCCAGGCATCGCAGCCTCAGGCACAGAGGCAAGACCTGTCTGGAGGTGCGGTGGCTGGGACCAGAGGGCAAGACCCCCTTCAGGTCATGGCACGGCGCCTCCATCTGACACCCCCTCCCGGGCTCACGGTCCCCAAACACCTCGGGCTCTGGCCTCGGGCCCAGGAAGCAGGAAGCCAGCAACACTTGGCCTCCGCTGCCTCTACCACCTCCGCCACTTCCGCCGCCTCCGCCAGCCTCAGCTGCCTGCGCCACCTCACCTGCCTCCGCCCTGTCCCACTGGTGTGTTCCCGGGAGGTGTTCTGGAAGCTGGAGGCTGCTTCTCATTCTCCCGGGCTCGCTGTGTGTCCTCAGGCGGGCTGCCACCCTCTCTGAGCTTCGACCTGCCAGATGGCCTGGGTCCTCCCCGAGGATGGACTGACTCAGGTGGTTCCCAGAGGCCGTGTGGCCACAGAGGCGGTGAGCGCCCCCCACGGCCCCCCCCCCCTGCACCCAGCCCACCGCCTCCTGCCCTACTTGCCGGCCGGACCCTCAGCCAGTTTCTACACCCACCCTCCCGGTGGCAGGTGGGCTGGATGCAGCGTGCCCTGCCAGGTCCCAGGCTCCAGAAAGCTAGTGACCGGAGGTGCGCCTCACCTGGACCCTGCCTGGACCACCATTTTCTAAGCTGTGCTTGAAGGAGGAAGACCGTACAATGGGGGAGATGGGGCTACAGACCAGAGCAAGAGCGGTGAGCCCACCCCATGAGCTGCAATGACCTTGACCTCCTCTGGTCCTGGGGCCCCGACTCCTGGGGTGGCCTTGACATGGGGCAGGAGAAAGTCCCAACTGTGGTCTAGCCCAGGGCCAGGCTGGGGCTCAGGACTTCAGGTTACATATTAACCCTGGGTCCCACCGGGGCTCGTACCGGCAGGAGCCACCTCCCGTGCTCGAGCCCGGGCCTCCTGATACCCACCTGGCCCCCTTGTATCTCCCACGCCACCCGCCACCCCCCGACCCGGGCGCTCCAAGCAGTAGCAGCCTTGCTCATTGAGCCAAATCTTTTCCTCGTGGAGCCGCATCTCCGTCCCCCCCCCCGCCCCCGCACCCCCCCCAGGGGGGCCTGCCACAGACCCCGCCTCAGGTAGGAAGGGTCTGGTGCCCCGAGGTCAGGCCTGAGGGGCAGGCGTGGGGCGGGGGCCGCCCCCTCCCTGTTCCTGCTGCGCCCACCCCACTCACCCGTCAGCAGCAGGACTAGATGGCAGAGCACAGCCAAGCGGAGCAGCCAGGAGAGCGGATGAAACGCCATGGCTGAGGGCAGGCAGGGGTCCAGGCGGGGTCCCGGCGCGGGGACCAGGCCGGCACAGTCTCCGCCGAGGGAGCTCGGTGTGCTAAGATCTGAGGAGATCCGCTGCCTCTGCCTGTCTCCGCCTCCTGGCTCCCTGCAGGCAGGCGGTGGGAGGGGAGAGGCAGGGAGCCAGATGCCACAGGATGTTGCCTTAGAAACAGAAGGCCCAAGTCTTGGGGATCCTGGGCTGCTGCTCAGAATGGCTCCGCAAACCGGAACCGGCCGGGAGGACTGCTCAGGTTCAAAGGGCCTCTTCTCGTCCCTTCTGCTGGCCACCGCCCTGCGGGAGCTGGGCTCGCCCTTCGGTCTGGCCGGGGCCTGGCTGCTCACAGGGCAATAAGCCAAGGGCAGGGGCCGAGGCGTAGAGGATGCTGGCTGCCAGCAAACCGGAAGGGACCAGACTGGCAGGGCCCTGGTGGACCTTTTTACGGATGGGGAAACTGAGGCATGCAGAAGTTACGGAATTTCTTGAGGATCACCAGCCAGGAAGCGGGGGAGCCTGGATTAGCCCCAGTCAGGTGGTTCTGGGGTCTGAGCTCATGACCACCAGATGACCCCCCTCCCTCCACCCCCACGTTGGGAACTGCTGTGAGGATTGAGTGAGTTTAGCCCATAAGGTGCTGGTTCGGGGCCTGGTGTGAAACAGGCGTCAAAACGGCACTGCTTTCCTTCGTTCAGCCCGTGGGGGTGTCTCCTGCCCTCTTCTGGCCCAGTTTTTCCTCCCATGAAATTGGAATGGTCACCCCACCCACCTCATCAGGGTGTTCAAGACTAACTGTGTGTAGCTTGGCCGGCCCGAGTGGCTCAGAGGTCGACCTATGAACCAGGAGGTCACGGTTTGATTCCCACGCAGGGCCCATGCCCAGGTTTTGGGCTCAATCCCCAGTAGGAGGCGTGCAAGAGGCGGCAGATCAATGATTCTCTCCCGTTAATGTTTCTATCTCTCTCTCCCTTCCTCTCTGAAATCAACACAAATATATTTTTAAAACGACAGTGTTTCTATCTCTCCACTCTCTCTAGAAATCAATATCCTCCGCTGAGGATTAAAAAAAGAAAGAAAAGACTAACAATTCATTCCAGACACAACAGCCAGGCTTTCAACTCAGCCAGACCCGGAGTACGACAGGACTCCACCACCTATGAGGGGTATCGCCTTGGGCAAGTCACTCAACCCGTTTGAGCCTCAGCCGCCCCATCTGTGAAATGGGCTGTAATAGTCACCTCATCAAATCAGCCGCTGGGGGGTGTAGACAACTACCTACTTTCACCGAGAGGCACACAGAGGCTACTAGTGTTTGTGGCTGAGCCCGGTGTGTGCCCGGCATTGTGGGGCAAACCCTGGCCGAGGTCCTGGCCCCGGAGCCCGCTCAGCAGGAGGGAGTGCGGGTCGGAGGAAGGGAGAGCCTTTGTTCTTCTGTGGGCGGCAAAGGAGGCAGCGAGAGCGCGGTGCTGCCATCAGGAGGCCGCGGGCCGAGCTTTGCTCTGTTTCTTTCATATTGTCATTTGGAAAACTTTTAGACAATAAGGAAGAAATGGGACCAAGAACATATAGCTCTACCACCTAAATTCAATGATTAGCATTTGTCCGCATTTGCTTTGACTTTTTTCCATTTCGAAGTAAATTATGGATGCCTGAGACTTGGCCCTGAAATACATCAGCATGCATCTCTATAGTGTAAGGATAGTGTCTTTTATGCATATACTATTATCTCCCCCAAAAGTGAATAATAATTCCTATGTCATGTAATTTTCAGTTAGCATTAAATTTCTCCAGTTGTCCCCAAAATGTGTTTTATTGTTTCTTCTCTCTTCCTCTTTCCTCTTTTCCCTCCTGCCTCCGTCTCTCCCTCCCTCCCTCCCTTCCTTCTCTCTTGCTTTTTTAAAAGTTTTGAACCAGGACCCATCTAGGTTCATGCACAGCATTAAGTTATTTCTTTTTAGTCTACAATAGCCCTCCCAACACATTTTTCATGGCTCGACTTTCTGACGATTCAAAGCCATTGTCCTATACGCTGTTCTCATTCTTAATTGATCTAATTATGTCCTTGTGAAGTCATCTAAGTTGTTCCCCTAACCTCTGTATTTCCTGTAAACCGGGAGTTGGAGCCACGGGCTCGATTAGATCTCCACCACTTTGGCAAGAATTCCTTATGAGTAATACTGGGTTCTTCACGCGGCACCGCACACCGCCTCAGACACGCTATGCTCCTCACAGATTTCTGCCGGAGGTGTCTCCTTTGGGATCGTAAGTAACTTACCTGCAACACAGACCATTGCGGGCGGAGGGAGACTCCCCGGTGGAAGGGCCGGGCCTCTGCAGGGGCTGGGAGCGGCCTGAGGCCTTCGGCTCCGAGGAGGGTGTGGGCAGAGAGCTGCCACAGACACCGAAGCTGGAGCGAGGGATGAGGGTGCTGCTGGGCAGAGGGGCTGGGAAGGCTCTGAACTGAGGAGTAAGTAGAGCCACACGGCGACTGAAAAGTGGAGCCATTCCACAATAAAAAATGTACTTAAAAAGAGAGCAACAAAAAGCAAAGTGGAGCAGCAGCTGGGCAGTAGGGAAGAGTGGCTCAGTGGTTGAGCCTCGACCTCTGAACCAGGAGGTCACGGTTTGATTCTGGTCGAGGCCACGTGCCCGGGTTGTGGGCTCCATCCCCAGTGTGGGGCGTGCAGGAGGCAGCCAGTCCATCATTCTCTCATCACTGATGTTTCTCTCTCTCTCTCCCTCTCCCTTCCTCTCTGAAATCAATAAAAACATATTTTTAAAAAAGAAAGAGGGTTGCCGAAACCGGTTTGGCTCAGTGGATAGAGCATCGGCCTGCGGACTCAAGGGTCCCGGGTTCGATTCTGGTCAGGGGCATGTACCTTGGTTGCGGGCACATCCCCAGTAGGGGATGTTTCTCTCTCATCGATGTTTCTAACTCTCTATCCCTCTCTCTTCCTCTCTGTAAAAAAACAATAAAATATATTAAAAAAAAAAAAAAGAAAGAGGGTTTCCTCGCGGGTCAGTGGGGTGGGGGATGGGGGTGTCCCTGCCCACACCTTCCTGGGTGCCCCAGAGAGCAGGCAGCCGGCACCTGTCTTGTGGGACATGAGGGATTCTCCCCGGACCCGCAGGCGGAACAGAAACAGCTGCGGGAGCCTGGCACGGAGCCCAGGGCGCTCCTGCGGGGTCCCCGAGTGGTAGGAGGGGCGGGACGGCCAGTGAGGTGGGGGGCAGCCTGGCCTAGCTTTCCCCTGCCCCATCCCAACTCTGCCCAGCTCACATCTCTGGCCAATAAGGAGGGCTCCCCACATGCCCGCTGTGTGCACACATAGCCACACCTTTTTTATTGTGAAATATGAATAACATAAACTTTACCATTTTAGCCATTTCTAAGGTTACAGTTCAGTGGCATCAAGTACATTCACACTGTTGTGCAACCATCACCACATCCATCTCTAGAACTTTTTTTTTTCTTGCAAAACTGAAACTCTGGACCCATTCAATAACTCCCATCCCCTCCTCCCCAGCCCCCGGAAATCACCACTCCTCCTGTCTCCATCCGTGGACCCTCTAGGAATCACACGGTGCGTGTCCTTGTGCCTGGCTCCTTCCGCTTACCCTCATGCCTGCAAGGTGCATCCGTGCTGTGGCGGGAAGGACTCTCCGCCGTCTTAAGGCCGAACGCTATTTCATTGTACGTCGGGGCCACACCCTGCTCGTCCACCCACCCCTCCTGGGTGGTTTCCACCTTTTGGCTGCTGTGGGGAATGCTAAGCCACACACGGTGTGCAGATACCTGTTAGCATCCCTCTTCCAGTTCTCTTCTGTGTGTGCCCAGAAGCGGAACTACTGCATCAGATGGCGATGCCATGTTGAATTTGTTGAGGAACCACCATGTGGTTTTCCACGGCGACCACACCATTTTACATTCCCACCGCCAATCCCAAGGACTCCATTTCTCCATACCCTCACCAGCCTTGCTTTTTTTTTTTTTTAATAGCCACCCTCATGGGTGTGAGGCGACATCTCACGTTGAGCATCTTGTCATGAGTTTATTGGCATTGGCGTGTCCTCCTTGAAGAAACGCCTCTCCCAGTCCTGCCCACGATGAGATCGGGCCGCTGTGTCTTCGCAGTTCATTGACTCTCACAACCACATGCTCGGACATCGGCTTTATGCCCGCTGTTCCCAGAGGTAGACACGGAGGATGAGGGACAAAGCAACTGGCTCCGGACACCCAGCCAGTGAGAGCTCCTGGTCTGCCTGAACCCGTGACCTGTACCCTTCCGATGCGTCTCCTGCCCCCCGGACAAGTACTCTGGGAGGACACCAGGGAAGAGGGGTGTGTACTAAATCCCCGTCCTTAGCCTGGCCCCAGCCACCAGAGAATGACCCCCACCCCAGGTTCTTTCACTTAACTGTACCCCCCCCCCCCGCATCACTCCCAGGGCCAGGAAAGCCCTCTTCTGACCCCTTCCCCCAGCTCCTAAAATCCTCCCAGTCATCCACACGGCCTCTTAAGCATTTGCCTTCTTTTTCTAAAATGTATTTTTATTGATTTCAGAGAGGAAGGCAGAGGGAGAGATGCAAACATCAATGAAGAGAGAGAATCGTGATCCGCTGCCTCCTGCATGCCCCACACTAGGGATCAAGCCCAAATCCTGGGCATGTGCCCTGACCGGGAATTGAACTGTGATCTCCTGATTCATAGGTCAGTGTTCGACCACTGAGCCACACTGGCCGGGCTGCCTTCTTTTCATATACCAATTTAACTAGAGTTAAAGTCCAAGCCAAGGGGAGTCATTCACACCATAGCGTGAATTCGGTCATCAGCTATTTGGGGAAACAGGAAGGGAAAGTCAGGGGCTCTGGAAAGGTCAGGCCTGGGTTTCGGAGGTTGGAGGAGCAGTAAAAACCGGAGGGAAGCAGGAAGGGCAAAGAGACCCAGCACAGAGGTAAAGCGGGGAAAGAAAGGCGAATCTGGACAAATTAAAGGCTTCGCAAGGGACCCCGCTCCCTGGATGACGTGTAGCCTCGGCATGGATGTGTGAGGGCCGGTAGGGGGCGGGAGAGGGGCCTTACTTTTATGGAGTCAGTCTGCAGCCCCCCGTTGGGCCCTGATGCTGAGCCCGGCCCTGTGCGCCGTCCTGGAGGCCAGGAGACAAAGGAACTCGGGGTGCACCTTGGCCCAGCCGTGCGGCTGGGGACAAGCTCTCCAGTCCCGAGGATTCTGGGCAGGCTGTAACCAGGGCTGTTAAGAAGGGCAGAGGGCCGGTGGAAGTCTAAAAAATGAATGGACTACTTAGAAATAGTGAGTCACTTAGAACTCATTGGTAGGAAGTGGACACGGACTCTGCCAACCTAAGCATCAAAGAAAAAATTTTTAAATGAAACTCAATCACTGGCTGCTCAGGCTGAGCGACGCCTCGGAGGGCTGGGGGTGGGGGGTGCAGGGAAGGGGAGTCACTCTGGGTGTCAGGAGCAGCACAGGCCAGGCCGGAAGCAGAAATGTCATTGGCGTGGGTTTGGGATCCAACGTGCACGAAGGGAGACGAGATGGGGCTGGAGACAGAGATGCGACCCTGATCCAGAGGGCCTGGTGCCACGCCCGGGCACTCTGACCTCAGCCCAGGGCACTGGGGAGCCATGGCAGGGTTTTGAGCAGGGAGTGACTGACAGAGCTGTGGACCCGCTGGCTTCAGTGGGGCAGAGGCTGGGATGGAGGAGTAAGAGGGGAGGTGGGAGTAGGGATGGAGATCGGGGTCACAGACAGAGGCACGGGCGGGGAGCAGCTGTCATGGCAGGAAGGTAGGGCTCCGTGAGCCTTCTCGGAGGAGCCAAGGCCACGGTCACCGGGCAGGACCCTTCCTCAGCCGTCCAGCTTCTGGAGAACCCTCCTCACCCAGTGTGCCCTGGGGTCAGCGCAGATCTTCCGGTCCCTGAGGGTCAGCAAGCTGGAAGGAGGAGATGCCAGGGGGACAGTGAGACATGCAGGGATGATGCCACATCCCGCCTGGAAAGCTTGGCACTTATGAGTCACCTACTGTATGTAGAGATGCCTTCTATATAGAGTGGCTTAGCACTTATGAGCCACCTGCTGTATGCAAACACATTTCTTAAGGAGGAGGGGGGTGAGCATCAGAATGTCCCAGGTAGTCCCTCGGCCTCAGCCTCGAGTGCCAGGTCAGGCCAGGGAACCGAATGCCCTCTCTCATGGTCATGGCAAACATTGCCTTGGGAGAGAGAGCATTGGGCAGGGGCCAAGAGCATGAACTTTGGAGCCAACTTATCTGGTTAAAATCCTAGCCCTGTGACTTGTTAGCAAGTCCTTTAACGTCTCTGAGCCTCAGTTTCCACATCTGTGAAATAGGGATGATCATCGTGGTCCAACCTCATAGGATTCTGATGAGATTTGCTGAGTTAATATAAACTAGATGCACAGCAGATGGTAGGTCCTGTATAACTGTGCCAGGAGCTGGCCTGAATTCTTTTTAAAAAATATATTTTTATTGATTTCAGAAAGGATGGGAGAGGGAGAAACATCAATGATGAGAGAGAATCATTGATTGGCTGCCTCCTGCACGCTCCCTATGGGGGATCAAGCCTGCAACCCAGGCATGTGCCCTTGACTGGAATCAAACCCGGGACCCTTCAGTCCACAGGCCAACTCTCTATCCAATGAGCCAAACCGGCGAGGGCTGACCTGAATTCTTAACATTAATTTTCTTAATACATCCTTACAGCAATCCTATGAGGTCGGATTATTCTATCCACTTCCTAGCTGAGGGGAGTGAGGCAAAGCAACTTGCCCGAGTGCCGGAGCTGCCCGGGACTCCCTGCCTGCCTTCAAAGAAGAAGCCTGGGGGGGGGGGGGGGGGGATCCGGGGAATGGTCAATGGGGGAAAAGGAGACTTACGTAATACTTTAAACAATAAAAATTTTAAATAAAAATAAATAGATAAATAAAATAAAGTGATGTCGGTAAATCATATTTCTGGGATTGATTTTCAGATTCTTTTACCTCAAATGCCTACTTTCTCATTTTTAGCTTATTTGCTCTCAAGTTACCAATAACTTGATTCCAACAGAATTAAAATATGACTTAATAAAAAAAAAGGAGCCTGTCCGTGGGGCCGGGAGCTCCTAGCCCCCCTGCGTCCCTGCCCGCCCCAGCCCACAAACCACCAACGAGCAGAGAAGGTCTTGGCCCTGCGGGCAGCCTGCCCCGCCCCCGTGGGACCTTGCGCAAGGTCCTGCCCCTGATCTCCCCATCTGTCATTCTTCCACCTCCAAGTCCAAGGAGCACACGTGTGCTGTCCTTTACTGAGCATCTGGTATATGCCAGCGTTACACTTCCCGCTCACGATGACTGTGCCCCGTGATGCTCAAGAGGCCCAGCACCCTCTCTGTCCCCCTTTTCCTGCCTGTGAAAGGGGGATCCTAACAGCACCTCCCACAGGATTAAGTGCGTTACTGTTTATAAAGTGTGTATAACAGTGCCTAGCACTCAGCGAGCACTCTATAAATGTGATACATAAACATAAGTGGCCCTGACCGGTTTGGCTCAGTGGATAGAGCGTCGGCCTGCGGACTGAAGGGTCCCAGGTTCGATTCCGGTCAAGGGCATGTACCTCAATTGCAGGCACATCCCCAGTGGGATGTGTGCAGGAGGCAGCTGATAGATGTTTCTCTCTCATCGATGTTTCTGGCTCTCTATCCCTCTCCCTTCCTCTCTGTAAAAAATCAATTATATATATATATATATATATATATATATATATATATATATATATATATTAAAAAATAAGTGAAGGTTGTCATTTGGGGATCCTGATGGGGAAAGTGAGGCTCAGGAATCTGGGTTCAGCCTGGGCCACTGTGAGCAAGTCACCCCCTCCCTGAGCCTATTTCTCCATCTATAACGTGGGGGTGATCGCACCCCCTCGCAGGGCTGTTGTGAGGGTCAAGGACTCAGTGCAGTCCTGCTCAGGACAGTGCCTGGCCCAGACGGAACACTCGGTACGTGTGAGCTCTTTACACCCTTCGGGGAAGATCGGCCGCCTGGGGGAGGGTCCAAGATGCTTCTGGTAAAAGCATCCTCCACGGCTCCACCCACCAGCTCCCCGGTACCCCATGTCCTACAGCTTCTATCCTGCCTACACCGCCATGCCCGCGGGGTGGGGCCCTGTTCGTTCAGCTCTGCATCCTCAGAGCCTGGCACGCTGCCTGGCACATGGCGGGGGGCGCCATCGTATTTCTTGAATGACCGCATGGCTTCCCTCCTTGGCACACCCAAGCCTGGGCTGAGCCGTCTACTCCAGCCCGTCTACCAATGCCCAGCTGCATTCCCCACCCACCTGCCCCGGGCCCTCCTGGGCCACCTCCGGGGGGCTCCCTGCCTCCCCAGCGCCCCACTCACACGACGCCAGGCCTCCGGCACGAGTCGGAAGTCCAGTGGAAACCCTTCACCAGGCGATGGGGCAGCGGGTGGCGGACGTGGTGGTGGCAGCAGACGCTGTCCTCCACGTTGGCTCCGTAAGGGCCTGGGGGAGAGGGGCGCTCAGAGCGACACAGGCTGGGCGCAGGGAAGGCTCCCGCCCCGGCCTCTGACCCAGCTTTTCTGCTCCACGTGGAAGGTCGGTGTCCAGAGGATTCTGGGCCCTCAATGTCCCCGATCTTGGGCCTCTGAGAAGCCACGAAGGGCCCAATGTCATTACTCCGGGTGGGTCAGGTCCAGGGCGAGGGCTTCCAAACAGCTGAGCATCCCCGATGCCCCACGCTTCCCGGCAGAACTCAGGGCCTCTGAACCGGGGCCTTGCTCTTCAGGGCGAGGCCCCGGGGCGTCAGCATCACCGGGAGCCCGCGGGTCCTGCTCCACCAGCTCTGCGGACCGCGGGCAGTGACGGCCCAGGGAACGCAGAAGCCCGCTCCGTGCACGGCCCGCCGGCCCCTCCGGGGAGAGGCTGTGTCCGGAGCGGGAGGACTTCCCAGTCACACGGCATGGCCTTGGAGAGCCAGGACAAGGGTTCGGGGCCCACTCTGCCCTGAGTCACCCGGCCACTGAGGGAAGTCATTTAACGTCTCCGAGGCCCAACTTCCCCCTCTGACCGAGGGGGTGATACAGCGCTGACTCTGCGGGGGCCTCTAACGCGGGGAGAACGCACAGGAGCCCATCCCTGAGCAGGTATTGTTCCTCGCCGCCCGACTCCCAGTCCACTGCTCCTTCCCCTACCCACCCCGGGGCAGGGGCAGTTGCGTTGGCGTGAAAAAATCAGGATCCAGGCGTAGCGCAGTGGGTGAGCGTGGACCTATGACCCAGGAGGTCACAGTTCCATTCCCGGTCAGGGCACATGCCCCAGTTGCGGGTTCGATCCCCAGTGTGGGGCGTGCAAGAGGCAGCCGATCTATGATTCTCTCTCATCATTGATGTTTCTATCTCCCTCTCCCTCTTCCTCTCCCTTCCTCTCTGAAATAAATTTTAAAAATAAAAAAATAAAAAGAAATCAGGATCGCAGGGCAGGTTCTGGAGCAAAAATAGGGAGGTGGGAGGCAGGGCCAGCTCTTGAGGGACCAAGAGCTCCTATCCTCCACCCCAGGCCCTCTTCAGCAGCGCCTCCTCCACTCCCCAAGGGCCCTTTGCTCCAGTTCTGTGGAGTGGAGGACCCCGGGCCATGCCTACCACACCCCCAAAGCTGGCTGACACTGATTCTACACTCAAGCCTTCAAGACTACCCATTTAACAGATGTGTAAGTGGAGGCCCAGAGAAGCAATGGGTCCAGTTTGAGAGCCAGCAGCAGACTGGGGTGTCTGCCCTCAGTCCCATGTGTTTCCACTCCACGAGGAAGAGGCCCAGGGTGCGACCCCGGCTTCTGCAGGGAGCCCTCCCCCTCCCCGGCCTCACCTGCTTCGGCTGCTTGAAGAGCCAGCGCAAGGAGCAGGAGCGCGGCCAGGAGCGGGGTCTGCAGGCCGGCCATGCTCCTGTCCTGTGTCCCAGCCAGGTGTCTCTCCAGAAGACAACCAGGTCTGCTATTTAAGCGCTGGCTACACCCACAAGCCTCAGCCACTCTTAGTCACCGGTGAGCAAGGAGTATTGACACTGACGTTCTGAAAGAAGAACTCCCGCTTCCTCCAGATTGGAGGAAATTTTCTGTGGCTGGAAACCATCAGAGGGGACCCCCGCTCTCCACCCTCTGGGTCTCCAGAGACTTGCAAAATCCCCCTGAGCTGGGCCTCTTGGAGGCCTGCGCCCCCGGCGTCTGTCGCGTGTGTCCCTGCCCACGCCCCCGTGTGTCTCTGGAAATGGGGAGATGGGGCCACAGCCCGACCTGGGAGCCTCGGTGCTTGTGGGTAAATGATGGAGAGCGTGGACGGGCGCTAACGGCCCAGCCCTCAGCTGGACCGAGGCCATCCTGTGCCCTTGGCGGTCACGACCTGTCTCTCCCCGGGGACAGGCCTGCCAGTCCACTGGGCTGCTCCCCATCTCTCTCCCCGGTTTCTCACCGATCCCGACCCGGCCGCTCATGGCCACTCAACGGCTGCAAGGGGCTCCCACACACGTTTCCACCGAGCCCGTCTCCCCCGCAGCTGCCTCAGCTCTTCCTCACCACCCCTTCTCAACCTCCCACCCGTCCCACTTCCTAAATCTCAGATCTGTCCACCCCCCCCCTCTATATATATATATATAGATTTCAGAGAGGAAGGGAGAGGGAGAGAGAGACATAAACATTAATGATGAGAGAGAGTCATTGATCGGCTGCCTCCTGCACTGGGGATGGAGCCCAAAACCCAGGCATGGGCCCTGACCAGGAATCAAACCGTGACCTCCTGGTTCACAGGTCGATGCTCAACCACTGAGCCACCCGGGCTGGGCTGTCCTCTTCTCTCCATCCCCGCTGTCCCTGCCCAGTCCAGGCCACCTCCATCTCAGGCTCGGACCCTAGACCCTCAACCCCCTCTCTGCCTGGGGGTGGCCCAGATGCCAAGCTGCACACGTGTCTTGTGCCTCGAGACCCGCTGCGGTCCCTGAGCTGAGGGCAGAGCCAAGGCTCCTGGCCGTGGCCTTCAGGCCTGGTTTCCAGACGTGTTTCCGCCCCCACTGGGCTCCAGCCACTCCCCTCACAGTTCCTCAAAGAGGTCGGCGGCCTGTCCCGGCCGCCAGTGCCCTTTCCACTTCTCTACCCCATAAACTCCCACTCGTGCGTCAGGAGCCTGTGAAATGTCACCTTCTAGGTGGGCCCACCCGCTGACTGGACAGTGCTCTGGGGTGGCCGAGAATGTGGGTTTTCTCATCCCAGGCCCCTCCCCAGAAGCCCACCTCTGGGAAGGCTGGGGTCTCCTTTCCTTGTCTCAGCATCCCCAGTGTCTACCAAGAGTGGGGCACACAGGGGGTGCTCGGGGGGACAGCTAATGAAGCAGGAAATAGAAGCTCAGGGAAAGAGCACTGGCCCAAGTCTCACAGCCAGGAAGTGGCTCAGCCAGGCCTGGGATTCAGAACTCAGCATTCCATTCGTAAAGGGAGCCACCGTTCATTTACCACTCGCTCCACAAGTATTTACGGAGTCCTCTAGCGACAGAATAATGCTCCCCCCAAAATAAAAAACAAACCTGCCCACTTCCTAGTTCCCGAAACCTGTGACTCTGTGACCTGCATTTCAAAAGGGCTTTGCAGTGGTTTGAGGCCAGTCAAGGAGAGAGAGCGCCTGGGTGATCTGAACGGCCCCGGAGCCGCCCTGGGTCAGCGCGGACAGGACATGGGCGCCAGAGACAAGTAAGCGATCCCAACCGCGAGCCCAGGAGCATCAGGGCCTCTGGGAGCTGCACCAGCAAGGACGCAGATTGTCCCCTGGAGCTTCCCGGGGGGCGGGGCCCAGCCCTGCTCACACCTGATCTCAGCCCACGGAGACTGAGCCGCCAGCCAGTGGCCTGACCCGCCAGCCGGTGGCCCGACCCGCCAGCCGGTGGCCTGACCCGCCAGCCGGTGGCCTGACCCGCCAGCCAGTGGCCTGACCCGCCAGCCGGTGGCCTGTTGCTCGTAAGCCCCTGAGTGTGCGGCCGTTTGTTAGAGCAGCGAGAGGAGAGGAAGTCCAGCCCCTGCCGCGTGCCAGGGGCGCGGCCAGGGCTGGGGTCACCGCGGGGATCGGGTCCCTGCTCCATGGCGTGTGCCTTGGAGACAGACGACAAACAGGCAATCAACTACCAGACATGGCCTTGTCAGGTTGTCATGAGTGTCGTGAAGAGAATGAAACAGAGACTGTGACTATGGGGAGGAGGTTGGGGGTACGCAGAGAAGCATCCACGAGGGGGTGACACTGAAGCCGAAATCCAGAAGATACGAAGGAGCCTGCCGGGGAGCAAAGGGCGCATGCGAAGGCCCTGGCGGGTGGGAGGCTGAGCAGCGGGCAGAGTGGGTGGGCGCGGAGGGCAGCTCAGGGGAGAGGCGGGCAGGCCTCCTGATGGTTTGCATCGGAAGCGCACAGCATCAGCTGGGAAAACCTCTTGTCGAAGGGTTACCCAAAGCCCGTCACAGCAGACAGACAGACACCGTGTGGGCCCACACCCGGAGGTCCCGAGAGTCATCAGTTCATAGAGACAGAATGGTGGTCGCCAGGGGCTGGAGGGAGGAGGGGATGAGGAGTTATTATTGGGCGGATGCAGAGTTTCAGTTCAGGAAGACGAACAAGTTTTGGAGATGGATGCTGGTGATGGCTGCCCAAGAACATGAGTGTATTTCATGCCACAGAACGATACACTTGACAATGGTTAGAACGGTACATTGGGTGCCATGTATATCTTACCAATAAAAAAGGAAACAAAGCAAATGAAAAGATGCTCCACATCCTATGTCACCGGGGAAAGGCAAATTAGGGCAACAGCGAGGCACCAGACACACCTATCGGCACGGCCAGCGTCGGGACCACGGACAGCACCACGCGCTGGCGCGGACCTGGAGCCCCGGGAAGCCCCCTTCACTGCTGGGGGAGGCAGACGGCACAGCCACTGTGGGAGACAGTGTGGGGGCTTCTTACAAAGCCAAACGTGCTCTCACCATACAACCCGGAGATCAGTCCCTTGGCATTTACCCAAAGGAGTGAAAACGTATGTCCACACAAAGCCTACACGGCAGCAGTTTTACTGGTAACTAGAGGCCCAGTGCGCAGGTTCGGGGGGTCCCTTGGTCTAGCCTTCGGGGATCAGGCTGGAACCGGCAGTCCAATGCCGCCTGCTCTCCTGCCTGCCGCTTCTGCTCACCCCAGTCCCTCTGCACCTGCCGCCGCGCCACTTGGTAGGCTTGCTGCCACTCTGCTGTGAGCCCTGCACCTGGTGCCCGCCAGTCAGCTGAGCGGTGCTCCTGCTGTGGGAGCGCACTGAACACCAGGGGGCAGCTCCTGCACTCAGCGTCTGCCCCCTGGTGGTCAGTGTGCGTCATAGCGACTGGCCGTTCGGTTGCTTAGGCTTTTATATATATAGTCACAACGTAGAAGTGTCCTTCTGTAGGTGAATGGATCAGTAAGCTGTGGTGCACCCAGATAATGGAAGTAGTGCTTGATGGAGAAAGACATGAGCGATCACGCCATGAAAAGGCCTGGGGGGACCGCAGGTGCATATTACTAAGGGAAAGAAGCCCATCCGAAGAGGCTGCCTATGGCGTGATGCCAGCTATGGGACATTCTGGAAAAGATGAAACTATGGAAACGGTAAAAAGATGGGTGGTTGCCAGGGATTCGGGCTGGAGAGAGGGAGGAACAGGAGGAGCACAGGGGCTTTGTAAGGCAGTGAAATTGCTCGTACGATACTGTCGTGACGGACACACGCCATTACGCTTTTGTCCAAACCCATAGACTGTACAACACCAAGAGTGACCCCCATGCAGACGGTGGACCGCGGGGGACTATGACGTGCCGTATCTGATGACAACAAACGTGCCACTCTGGTGAGTGATGTTGTAAAGGGGGGTGGGGCAGGGAGTGCACGGGAAACCTCCAGCGGGAAAGTGGCATCTACACCTTCCCGAGCAGCGGCAGCCGCTGCAGACCTGCAGGAGGCACGCTTTCTAGATGAGGCCATCGAGGGGGGGGGGCGATGGTTGGCGTGCACGCTGCACCTCAAGAATGGCTGATTTTCAAAGACTAGTGTCCAGAAGAGAAGATACTTGGTTTTCACAAGCCACGGATGCCGCGAGGTGCAGGAGGCTGCTGCGTGTGCAGAGCGAGGCCCTCCGGCCTCCGTTCGCTGACCGCGAGCGCTCTGAGGACTTCCCGGGCCGGTTCGCGTTGAGGAGACGCGTCCAGGAGGCACCTGTGACGCCTGTGCCACCCGCAGAATCGAGACAAACAAACAAACAAAACTAGAATCATGTGGTCGATGCAACCGCAAAGACTGCATTGGAACCGAAGCAAGTGACAACGCTGCCTGGAGGCAGGACAGAAAGCAGCCAGGCCGGCAGCTGCAGCAGCAGTTTGATCCTCACGGTGCTGATGCGCACGGCGGCCACCTCCCGGCACAGCGGCCCGTCGGGTGTGGCTGGGGTACCGAGAGGGCTCAGGGCCAGCAGAACGGGGGCTTTCCTTGGACCTCACACCCCGGAGGGAAGGCAGGAGGCGTGTGCGGGCACCTGTAAGGGCGGCTGGGGACGTCCTCACGGACACACGTGGATTCTTGCTGCTGAGCGACACGAGAGCCGCCGCTCACAGAATAGTCCCGAACGGGCTGTTTCCCTCCACTCCCACACGGGCCACCAGCTCCGAAGCCAGCGTCTGAGTTACTAGGAGGAAAAAGGACGTGGAGGTAATGTTTAAGAAGCTGATATTTCATAGGCAAGCTGCATGCTGATGTAAAGTGCTCTTTAAGTCTTTTTCTTTTAAATCCCCCTGTAATGAGTGAAACCAGGGGAACTTCAGGGGACGGAGGTGGGATGTGCTGCGTGACAAACGAGGTCTTTCTATAGTGAGAGGCAGTGGTTGGGGCATTTTTAAAGATGGTTGACTACCCTTGTTTTCCTTCGTGAGGATACATTTGTCATAACCCAGCCACCTGGACTTCCCTGGAGGCAGTCGTTAATAACTGAAACATTAAGGTCTGGCCAAGGTTCTGGCGACCCGGACCTGTACGATCAAGCAGGACAGACTAAGCTCCCTGGTGCAAATACCTTGGTCACTGGCCCGTCTATGTTGTATCCTGTTGCCTCCCTCCTGGTGACATTTGGCGAAGATTTTTAACTTACATGAAACTTCTAACGCAGCACCAAGTCCCTCTTGGGGGAAATGTCAAGACCTTAGGCTAGAGCTCCCATATGCACAGCAGCCAGGCTTTCCCGCCTGGTAGAGAACACACTCTGACAAATGTGAAGCCCGGCTGGTGTGGCTCAGTGGTTGAGCGTCGACCTGTGAACCAGGAGGTCACAGTTGGATTCCCGGTCAGGGCACATGCCCGGGTTGTGGGCTCGATCCCCAGTGTGGGGCGTGCAGGAGGCAGTCGATCAATAATTCTCTCTTGTCATTGATGTTTCTATCTCTCTCTCCTCTCCCTCATCTCTGAAATCAATAAAAAAAATTTAAAAAAAAGACTTAATATGTAGGAGAATGTCCTTGTTCCAAGAGATGCTAAAGTATTTAAGGATGAAGGTCATGGTGCCCTTATCTTCAAAGAGTTCATGTTCAGAGGAAATGTGTATGTGTAGATGAATATGTAGGTGTATGTGTGTATATATGTACATACATATATGCAGATGTATATTGTATAACATGTGCACATGTGTGCATATATGTACATTATGTGTACATGCATGCATATATGTGTGTGCATATATATGTACATGTGTGTGTGGGTATATTATTATCCCATGGAGAGAAAGGGAGAGACAAAACAAATATGAAAGCTGTTAACAGTGCTGCAGGTAGGTGGTGGCTGTGACCACTCAACTACTCCAACATCTTTCGTTTTAAAATGTTCCCTAAGGAAAACATGGGAGAAAAGAGGAAACGGTTTTAAACGCGGACGTCCTCTTTGAAGAGTGGCTGTGTTTGGAGGGATGCAAATGCAGACAGAGAACGGTCTAGTGGCTCTTCATCTGAAATGGGGCTTTCTTATGTGGGGCCCCCCAGGGCTGAGGCCCTCCAGGGGGTAGGCTCAGGGGCTTCCCCCCCGGAGAGCGCCTGTGTCCCAGCGACTCCCAGGCCCTATGCCCTTCCTGCTGACTCGGCCTCTGCCTCCCTCCCCCCTTCCCCTGGGTGAGCCACACGTGTAGCCAGCCGACCTCTGCTCCCCGGGGCCCTGGGCCTCCCTGGGGCTGGACAAGAGGCAGGTACAGCGTTCAGGGCGCCCTGAGCTCCCAGGCAGGATGCAGGGGCAGCTTTCAAAGGAAGGAAAGGGGAGTTCCCCCGGCGGGCGAAGGCGGGGAAGCACCGGCAGGTGCCGGGAAGGGGGTGTTTCGCCTGCCGTGCTCCCTGCGGCGGGGCCATTCTGTGCTCGCTGCAGTTTGCGGGCAGCTCCCAGAACAAGTCCTCTTCCCCCAACTTCCTTCTCCTTTTGTTTAAATTTTTTTAAATTAAAAAGGATATAGCCCTAGGCAGTTTGGCTCAGTGGACAGAGTGGGAGGACTGAAGGGTCCAGGGTTCGATTTCAGTCAAGGGCACCTACCTCAGTTGCAGGCTTGCCCCGAGTGTGGAAGGCAACCAATCGCTGTGTCTCTCTCACATCGATGTTTCTCTCTCTGTGTGTCCCCCTCCCTTCCAATCTCTAAAAATCAGTGGGAAAATATCCTCCAGGGAAGATAAAAAACCAGTCTATAAAGATGGGAACAACCTAAATGTCCATCAGCAGAGGAATAGATTTTTAAATGTGGCCAATCCATGCAATGGACTGGTTCAGCCTGAAAAAGGAAGACATCCTGACGCAGCCTACAGCGGGGACGACCCTGAGATCATCACGCTGAGTGAGATAAGCCCGGTGCAAAGGCAGACACCGCGTGATTCCACCGACACGAGGTCCCTAGGGTCATGGAGTCCACAGAGACAGCAGAATGGTGGGTGCCGGGGGCTGGGGAGGGGAACGGGGGTTCGTGCTTCATGGGGACAGGGTTTCCGCTTGGGAAGATGGAACAGTTGTGGGATGGATCGCGGTGATGGTTGCACGGCAGTGTGAATGCGCTCAGTGCCACTGAACTGTACTTAGAAATGGTCGAAATGGTCCATTTTGTTATGTATATTTTACCACAATAAAAATGTACTTAATTACGTATGAACGTGTATTTACACAAATGCACAGTGAATATCTGGAAAGATACACAATTGGCTACATTGTGACCCCAGAGGAAGAAAACGGGGTACCAGGGCAGGAGGGGTGGGCAGGTGACCAGAGGAGGGGAGACTTAGTTCCCACCAAATAAATCCCCTTCGGTAGGAGGCGGCATTCCTTCCTCGCACATATCTGGTCTATTCCAAAGGTAAAATGTTAAATTCATGCAGCACGGAAAGGGTGGACTGCAAAGGGGTGGTCCTACCTCTGACCAAACCCTCCCCCCGCCCCCCCTCCCGCGCCCCAACCCTGCTTCATTTCCCTGCCTCAGAGGCAAACAGGGTTAAGGATTTCTCCTTCATAAGCGAGCGCCCCTGTGAAGGTGTTCCTTTGAGAGAAATGGAAGAAAAGGAGAGAGGGGGAAAGAGGGAGGGAGCAGGGAGGGCAGCAGAGTTAATACTGTTTTGTACTTTGTTTTTTCACTTGGGATCGGTTCCCTAAAGTATATTTAGCCCCATCGCTCCCAATGGCCCTGTGCTTTTCCGCTGCACGGGTGGACCGAATTGTGTGTGGCCAGTCCCCTATGATGGACACTTAGGGTTTTCCCAGACCTTCAAGTCATGTAAATAACCCTCCTCCGGCACAGTCCCTGGGGGTGGCGTCTGGTGGGCAAATTCCTAGAAGTAGAGAGTCTGGGCTTTTGCAAAGAGAAAGTCCCTCCCGGGGCAGCTGCCTTGGAGCTTCCTCTTTTCAGCAAAGGCAGGGGGACCCCCGGGGAGAGGGCTCCACACGGGCCCTGAGTTCTTTCTGAGCATCTGGCTGCGAGCCCTGCCCAAAGCCTCCCGGGGAGCATCCTGCCATCTGGTCCCGGGGTGGGAGCAGATCAGCACCCCATCTTGTCCCAGGAGCTGGAGAGAAGGACGAGGCATTTATCCGAGCGCCTGAGGCAGGGCTGGCAAGTCTGGGCTCTGAGTAAGGAGGGAGTCAAGAGCCGCCCGCCCGGGAGGCCAGGTCTTGGAAGACGAGTCCAGACCACCACTTGGGCCAGACAAGCAGACGGTGAGGCAATTGGGAAATCCTGGGGTGGATGGGAAGAGAGGGGCGGAGGAGAAGAAAAGAATGGGAGAGGCTAAATGGCTACAATGACAACCACCACAATAATAATGATGATGATGAAGAAGAAGGAAGGAGGAGAAGAAAAGGAGGAGGAGGAGGAGGAGGAGGAGGAGAAGGAGGAGGAGGAGGAGGAGGAGAAGAAGAAGAAGAAGAAGAAGAAGAAGAAGAAGAAGAAGAAGAAGAAGAAGAAGAAGAAGAAGAAGAAGAAGAAGGACGAGGAGGAGGAGGAGGAGGAGGAGGAGGAGGAGGAGGAGGAGGAGGAGGAGGAGAAGGAGAAGGAACCCATGCTAGACGTGTGTCTTATATTTCATGTTCGCTATCTCATCATCTCCCCGCAGCAACACTTAGAAGAGACCGCCATCATCATCCCCATTTCACAGACAAGGAAACTGAGGCTCAGAGAGAGTTCACAGCTAGCAAGTGGTGGGGCCCGAATTTGTGCTCAGATCTGACACCAGAGCCCAGCTGTGTTCTAACAGCTCCCTGCCCGCAGCTCCCTGCCCTCTGATGAGGAACAGAGGGCATGAGTGGGAGTAACAAGCCACGTGTGGCATCCATCTCAGCCGGGGCCAGCCCAGCTACGGTCCCCTGGGATGAGGAGGCAGCCGATCAGAAGGACTCTGTATTTGGTCCCAAGTTTTTTGTCTTCGTTTGTAAATTGAGATGTCATTCACATGGTACAAAAATCGCCTCTTCAAGGGATATGATTCAGTGGTTGTTAATATATTCACAAGGTATCTAACCATCACTGCTAATTCCAAAATATTTCCATCACCCCAAAAGAAACACGTGCCCATCAGCGGTCACTCTTGATCTTCTTCTATTTCGAGCCCCGGACAGCCACTCCTTTCCTTCCTGTCTCTGAGGGGCCGCCTTTCGTGGACGTTTCCATGTAACCATGCAAGGTGCAGCCTTTGGCGACTGTCTCCTTCCACTTAGCCTGAGTTTTCAAGGTCATAGCGCGCATCGGTGTCAGATTCCTTCCCACGCCTGTCGCAGCCATCTACACACGCCCAGTGTCACCCCTCCCTCATTGACAATCTTAGCTCCCAGCTCATAGTCATTCTCTCCAACGTGATTCTGTCACAACCATGGTGACAGCCATCACACCTCTCAGCTCCATGGCTCCCTCTGCTCCTGTGAACGTATCCTCCACCTACCTCAGCCCCTCACGCCGAGACCACAGCCTTGACCACCTCATTACCAGGAACCACACTTGCATAATCTCGGTTTCCAACCGCCACTTTCCAACCCCACCATCTATCTGCCCAGCTCTTTATCTTGAGTATCCAATTCCAATAGTCCTTCCGCCCCACCCAGACTGATCCCGCCCCTTTCCCTGTCCCTTGCTCTTCCCTCAAGCCCTTACTTTTCTCCGTATTCATGTCAACGTCCACGGTCATTCACTACAAGCATCGTGTACCTACACCCTCAACTCTCTTGCCTAAATAGCATCAAGTCCCATTCTTGCTACCTCCTGACAAAAACACCAGCGGGCCGAAACCCAGCTCCTCACTCGCTGCCCCTACTAGGTGAACACGGCTGGCGAGAAGCTCCCAGTCATGCCAAGTGAAAATGCAAGGTCACGAACGGTCCTTCCCGCTGCCTGAAGGTCTTGCTATGCTTCCCTGGCTTGTCTGCTCTCTCACTGTCCTAGCCCCGTGGTCAGCCAACTGCGGCTCGCGAGCCACATGCAGCTCTTTGGCCCCTTGAGTTTTTAGCAAAGGCCAGCTTAGGAGGACCCTAATTAAGTTAATAACAATGTACCTACCTATATAGTTTAAGTTTAAAAAAATTGGCTCTCAAGAGAAATTTCAATCGTTGTACTGTTGATATTTGGCTCTGTTGACTGATGAGTTTGCCGACCACTGGCCTAGACCATCTCATTCTTTCTCCCCTCCACCCCACCTTCACCCCTGCTCCCTGACCCTCACACTCAGCTGATGACGGTGAGTCCTATTTCCCTGAGAAAACGGAAGTTTGAAGAAGAGCGCACCCGCCTCCAACCACCGCATCTACCCACGCCTCTGCCTCACTCCTGACTAATCCCCTCTCCTCCTCAAGGCCCTGACTCCGCCGTTCTCCCGTTTCTTTCCTGCCTCTGCCCCTTCTGCCGCACCTCCGCAGGAAAACTCAAAAGGACTGTCTATATTGGCTGGCTCCAATTCCTCTGCTCCTGGTCCCCCCACTCCCACTCTGATTCCAAAGATTCCTTTGGAATTCCCTGTGATGATAGATTCATGACAGGAGGATCCCTTCAGAGCGGGAGGAGGAGATGAAACACTGGGGCCCATTGTATTGGAAGGTATTGTCAGAGGTATAAGAAAATAGTGTGGATTTCTGTGGGTTTGGAAAATTTATTAAATTCATGAAGGATATTAAAGATCTTCTGGCCTGGCCGGCATGGCTCAGTGGTTGAGCGTTGACCTATGAACCAGGAGGTCACGGTTCCATTCTGGGTTGCGGGCTCGATCCCCAGTGTGGGGCATGCAGGCAGCAGCCAATGAATGATTCTCTCTCATCATTGATGTTTCTATCTCTCTCTCCCTCTCCCTCCCTTTCTGAAATCAATAAAGAATATATATATATATTTTTAAATTTCTTTATTGATTAAGGTGTCACATATTTGTCCTCATCCCCCCATTCCCATCCCACACCCCTCCCCTTGGATGCCCCAACCCTCTGTTGAACTTAAGCATTGGTTAGGCTCATATGCATGCACACAAGACCTTTGGTTGATCTCTCCCCCCTCCCCCCACCCTCCCCTATCCTCCCTCTGAGGCCCGATAGTCCGATCGATGCCTCCTTGTAATAAAGAATATATTTTAAAAGATCTTTTGTAGTTTAAAAAAATTCTATATAATAAAAACCTAATATGCAAATTGTCCCCAGGACCAGGAGTTTGACTGGGGGCGGTGGTGGCAGGCAGCCAGCAGCTGCTGAGGACCCTACCCTGCACGGATTTCGTGCACAGAGCCTCTAGTAATAATAATAAAACCCTACCGGTAAAATCAGGTAAGCTAACCAGATGCTGTAACAAACAAGCTCAGACGTGACACGCGTTTAGTTCTCACCATGGACAGTGCACAAGGGGAGCTCCTGATTGATGGGCAACTTCCTACCAGCGCTGATGCAGGGCCAGACCCTTCCGTCTGCGGCTCTGCTGCTGTCCCCAGGCCACTGTGCTCCCCACAGCAGGCCGAGGAGGGAGACAGAGCGGCCCGGCCGGGAGGCTTTCACGGTCCAGGTCTGGAAGCTGAGCGCCCGAGTCCTGCTCACATCTCAGTGGCCAGACGCAGACGCTTGGCTTCCCCTGGCCGCAAGGAAGGCTGGGAAAGGTTATCTAACGGAGTGTCCAAGGAGAAGGGGACACGGGCTTGAAGAAGAGCCAGCCCGTCTCCGAGAACCACGGACGTCCTCCAAGGAGCGGTGGCCAGGCCAGGAGGTGATTCATCTCCAGCACATTGTTCCGAATGAGGAGCTCGCCCTGGCTGGACTCCAAGAGAGAGCAAGTCCCATTATAAAATCACAATTGCTCCTTTCCAAGAGGAAGTCCCTAGGAAAGCGAGGGATCCTGCACCTCCCATTGATCTCTCCTGCCACGTGACCCGGCTCCCGGGTTTCCCGGGTGCCGTTCCGGTGTGCATGAACGAGAGGCACCTGAGGCCTGCAAGCAGAGGGTGAGAGGGTGGCCTTTGCCTGTGTCCGAGCCTGGGCCTCTGGCCCCGGGCTGCCAAGCCCCGGTCCCTGGGACGCGGGCTCCATTCTGTGAAATGGCCACCACCAGGTTGTTTGGGGGTCAGAGACCTTCTCGTTCTCTATCCCAATAGCCTCATGTGACCATCTCAATAGACAGAAAAAGAATTCGACAGGATCCAACGTCCTCTCATGATAAAAACACAACGACTAAAGATAGAAGGGAATTTCCTTAATCTGATAAAGGGCATCTAGGAAAAACCCACAGCTAACACCATAATTAGTGATGAAAAACTAAAGTTTCCCCCTAAGATCAGGAAGAAGAGAAGGATTTCTGCTCTGGCCACTTTTATTCAATCTTTTATGGGAGGTTCTAGCTCAGAAATGAAGCAACAAAGAGAAATAAAAGGCATTCAGATTAAAAAAAGAAAAGAAAAGAAAAAAGGAAGTAATCAATCCTTATTTGCAGAAAATCCTAAGGGAACTACCAAAAACAAACAAACAAACAAAAAAACCCTGCTTAAAATAATAGTAGAACAATAAGATCACAGGATAAAAAATTAAGATACAAAATCAACTGTATTTTTGCATACTACTTACAAACAATCTAAAAACAAAATTAGGTCAACAATTTCATTCACAACA
Organism: Cnephaeus nilssonii; assembly: GCF_951640355.1. NCBI lineage: Eukaryota > Metazoa > Chordata > Mammalia > Chiroptera > Vespertilionidae > Cnephaeus > Cnephaeus nilssonii. The sequence goes on from NC_137091.1 coordinate 1,718,335, forward strand.
GTTCCAAAAGAACAAAATACTTTGAAACAAATTTAACCAACACCGTGCAAGATTTGTACAGTAAAAATTGTATGTCTTTGCCAAGATAAATTAAAGAAACCTAAGTAAAGAGAAAAACATTCTCTGTCTATGGATTGGAAGACTCATTGTCTATAGGGAATTTCTCTTCCATTTGATCCATAGATCCAACTCAATCCTTATCAACATCCAAGCAGGCTTTGTGTGTGTGTGTGTGTGTGTGTGTGTGTGCAGAAATTGACTAGTTGTTTCTAAAATTTATATGAAAAGACAAAGGTCCTAGAATAGCAAAAACTATCTTGAAAAAGAATAACAAAGTTAGAGAACACAACGTCCCAATTTCAAACTTACTATAAACCTATAGTAACAGAGGATGGGACTGAATAAGAGTAGACATATAGATCAATGGGACAGAATTGAGACAAACCCTTACATTTATGGCCAATAGATTTTTTCAACAAAGGAGCCAGGGTAATTCAATGGAAAAAGAATAGGTTCCCCCCCACCCCGCAATAAATAGTGGTGGGAAAACTGGGTACCCACATGCAATAGAATGAAGTTGGATCCCATCCATCAAACCAGTCACAAAATTAAGTGGATCAGAGACCTAAATGTAAAGTTAAATCTACAAAACTTGGGAGAAAATATTTAATTTCACAGCTATGACAGCAAATGCACAATCCATAAAATTTTTTAAAAACTCAATAAATTGAGTTTCATAAAAATTTAAAAACTTAGGGATCACCATTAAGAAAATCTAATCACTAGAAAATATTTGCAAATTCTGGGTCTGCTTAGAAATGTGTACCTAAAAATATAGAACACTTACAACTCAACAAGACAAATAATCCAATTTAAAAATAGGCCAAGTAGCTGAATAGATATTTCACTAGAGAAAGCATATGAACTTCCAATGAGCACATGATAAAATGTTCAACATTTTCAGTCATTAGAGAAATGTAAAACACAATATTATACTACTTCATACCATAAAAATGACTATAATAAAAACACACACAATAACAGGTGTTAGCAAGGATGAAACTAGACCGTTCATAAATTGATGCTGGAAATGCAAAATGGTGCATCCACTTTGAAAAAGTTTGGCAGTTTCTTAAGAAGTAAAGCATAACATTTTTACATGACCCAGCAATTGCACTTCTAGGGACATTTACCCAAGAGAAGTGAAAACATTTGTCCACACAAAGACTTAAATATGAATATTCATAGCCGCATGATTCATAATAGCAAAAAGTGGAAACAACCAAATGTCTACTAATAGATAAATGAATAAACAAAATGTAGTATGCCCATACAATGGAATACTACCCACCCATGAAAAGGAATAAAGTGCTGATACCTGCCTGGATGAACCGCTAAAACACCAAGCTACGTGAAAGTAGCCAGACATAAAGGGCCACACGTTGGGTGATTCCGTGTGGATGAAATGTCCAGAAATGGCAAATCTATAGAGACAGTGATTGATTCAATTGTGCTGATGGTTGCTTAACTCTTATTTGTACATTTACTAAAACATTATTGAACTGTATGCTTAACAATAAAATAAAAAGACCCAGATAAAACAAAACAAAAAGAATATACAATGTATTTACCCATCCTACTGTTGATAGACATTTGCAGTTTGGAGCTGTTATAAATGCTCTACCATGGACATTCTTCTATGTGTCTTTTGTCAGGCACATTTCTCTGAGGTATGTATCTTAGAGTAGAATTTCTGGATCATACATACATTCTGCTTTCATAATACTGCTAAAGACTTTCCCCAGGGCTTCTACCGATGTACATCTCCATCGGCAGCCCATGGAATTTCCAGTTGTACATCCCTGATGGGTGCATAGAGGTGCCTCATTATCATTTTCATTTGCATGTCCCTGGTGACCAAGGCAATTGAACCCCACTTCAAGTTTGCTTTGTTTTGTGTTTGGGCCACTTGAACATCCTCTTAGTGAAAGGCGGTTCAAGAATGTTTGCCCTCGCCCTGGCTGGTTTGGCTCAGTGGATAGAGCGTCAGCCTGTGGACTGAAGGGTCCCGGGTTTGATTCTGGCCAAGGGCACATGCCCGGGTTTTGGGCTTGATCCCCAGTATGGGGCATGCAGGAGGCAGCCGATCAATGATTCTCTCTTATCATTGATGTTTCCATCTCTCTCTTCCTCTCCTTTCCTCTTTGAAATCAATAAAAATATATTTTAAAAAATTAAAAAAAAAAAAGAATGTTTGACCTTCCTGGGCTCCCTTAAGTAGGCTGTTTTCTTACTGATTTTTTTAAGGAGTTTTGGTTTTTTTACATATTCTGGACAAGAGTTTTGAAATTCCACTCTTTGACTTGACTTTTCACTTTCTTAACAGTGTCTTTTGATGAACACAAATTTTAGCTTTCATGTAGTCTGATTTATCCATTTTTTGCGTGGAGGGTTTCCTTTATGAACTCTAATCCCCATTGTGATGTTGGAGGTGGGGCCTCTGGAAGGTGATTAGGCCCTGAGGATGGAGCCCCGTGAATGGGATTAGTGCCCTCATTACGAAGCCAGAGCGCCGCTCACTCCCTCCTTTCGCCACGCGAGGATTCAACTAAGTCTGTAGCCTACAGCCCGGAAGAGTGTCCTCACCTGAACCTGACCATGCTGACATGACCTTGGGCTTCCAGCCTCCAGGATAGTGAGGAATGTATTTTAGCTGTTGATAAGCCAGCCAGTATTTTGTCATAGCAACGGGAGATGACTACGATAACATGTAATACTGATTTCAGAGATACATTTAGTAGGTGTACTTGTTTCTTTCATAATAAATAAACTCAGTTGGAAAGACAGTTGCCGGGAAAGCACCCATCTTGGAGAATGGGTGGGGTGTCAGCCCCGCCCCCAAGACCCCGCTGTGTTTCTGACAGGGGCACGCGGGGAGCAGGGGCCATGCTCAGGGCGGGCTGTGAGGCGGTGGGGGCCACGCTGACCTGGGAGACTGCAGCGGCAGCGGCCACGGGAACGCCGCGTCCGGAGGCTGGCAGAGCGCCTGGCATAGGACGCAGGAGCCCCTGTTCTGAGAGCAGAGGCCCCGGTGGGTCCCTAGAGACAGACCCATCTCCTCCAGCCCTGGTTCCTGTGTCCCTGTCACATAGCCCACCCGGAAGCCGTGAGCACATCTTGCCCTCAAAGACACGGGCTCAGATGGGGCTCTTCACTGACCTTGAGTCACCTTGGGAAGGTGGCTGCCTCTTCTGGCTCCATGCTCCGTGTGGGTCAAGGTGGGCCGGTGACTCTGAGCTCCTGCCTGCCCCTAGCCAGAGTTGGGGGCTGAGCTGCTCCAGGAAGCCCCAGCTGCTCCGCCCCCGCTCCTGCCCCCCAACCCCAGTGGTTTCTGGACATTCCATGTCCCCGCATGGGAGGCCTGGGCCAATTCGTTGTGTCACAACTGGCCATAAATCTGTGACCTCCCTCTCCAGCTGACCTGCCCTGCGAGGGTCTTCCGGAGCCCTTAGGCAAGAGGGCCCCTGCGTGGGATGGGGGTGTCGCTCTGCTCTGTCTAGAGCAGCCCCCCTCTCTACTCCCCCTCCCCCGCTTCTCTTCTGTCCTCACTCCTGGATCCCAATACTACAGCTGGGATTTTCCAAAGCTCCGCTAGTCCTATTCCCAGAATCCACCCCCTTCTCCAGGCCACCCTTCCGGGGTCTCAGGTACAGAGTGGGGGGAGGGGTCTTGGAGCCCCAAAGAGCAAGGTGGAGCCCAGTGCAGAAGAGAGAGCACTGGGCCCCACTGGGACGCTCCTGAACCAATGATGTCAACAACAGCAGTTGGTCCTGCGTGCCTAGCTCTCTTATGTGGGTTAATTTACTTAATGCTCACAAAAACCCTTTTTGGTGGGCACAGTTTCCCCGTTTTACAGAGAAGAAAACCAGGCCAAGAGCTTAGGATGCTTGCCACGGCCCGCAGCTGTGAGAGAGCCCAGGCTCAGACCTAAAGAGTCTGATTCCAAGATCTAGGCTCTCAACTCCTCCATTCGCCTGCCTCTCACAGTCCCTGGGCAAGATCCCGCCGCTGAGCTTCTGGTCATGCCGTTCCCTCCTGCTGGAACGCTCTTCCGCCCCCTCCACCTGGCACGGTGCGTCCTTCCAGGCCCACCCGAGGGCTTTCCCTGATGTACTCGCCTCCCCCCACCAAACAGAATCCCACGGCATCGCCCTCTGGCCACGAGGCTGCCACCTCTTCCTCTGTGGAGTGGCCACACCGAGCTGTCTCTGCCCAGCCATGACCTCACTCCACACTGAGCATGACCATTTCCAGGCAGGCCCTGGGCCTGGTCCATATCATGGTGTTGCCAGCCTCGAGCACACAACACACCTCTGCAAAGCTGGCCATGGTTCCAGCCTCTGACTTTCTGTGCAACTTAGATACATGCCTGCCCCTCTCTGGCCTCAGTTTCCCCATCTCCGGAGTTCCCAGGAGTGAGATTCTCCTCTGACTGCTGAAAGCCCCCTCTGTCTCCGCCAAGGGAAATCACCCGGACCTTCCCTCCACACCCAGTTGGTGGGAGAGAGACCGGGAGCTGCCGGCGATGCCAGCCGAGGGCCTGGGACTGCCCGGGAGGAATGCTGAGTCACCTTCCTGAAGGCGGAGGATGTTGGCTGCTCTGCCTTCGTGGCTGCAGGGCAGGAACAGTCCTGAACCCTGAATCCCAACCTCCCCTCTTCCTGCCTAGGCCCGAGGAGCAGGGTCCTCGAGTAACAACACCCCATTGATGATAATAACTGCTATGAAGTATTAACGCCATCACCCTCCTTCCTAGGGCCACACGTCCCCATGCCACGGAGCAGAGCAGTGATGGTTAAAACGTCAGCCTGGTGCCTGGCTGGTGTGGCTCAGTGGTTGAGCATCGACGTATGAACCAGGAGGTCACAGTTGGATTCCCAGTCAGGGCACATGCCCGGATTGTGGGCCTGATCCCCAGCAGGGGGCGTGCAGGAGGCAGCCGGTCCATGATTCTCTCTCGTCATCGATGTGTCTATCTCTTTCTCCCTCTCCCTTCCTTTCTGAAATCAATAACAATACATTTTAAAAATAAAAATAAGTAAATAGAGGAGGGTCCCACTGCCTGATCTCCAAGGACAGCAGAGGAGGGATGGAGGCTGAGTCAATCCCCGACGGCCCATGAGTTGGTCCTCACGCCTATGCATACAGCCTCCAGGGAACCCCGAAAGAGGAGAATGTGCGGGGTCTCCACACTGGGAACCAGAACGCCTCCACCTGCTCTGTGCCGGCCCCAAACTCCACGGGACAGAGCCCCTCTTGGTCCAGACCCCACTTCTGTATCCCTCCAGCTCGGTGCTGACGTGTGCCCTTTCGTATCCTCTGTACCAAACTGGTAACCCCAGGGGAAAATTAGGTAACAGGGCCTGCGGTGTTCCTTTGAACACCCTGAGGTGCAAAGGGGGAAGCCGCCAGAGACTTCCTGATGGCGTGAGGGGAGGAGGGCGGAAAGACGTATACGGTTAGAAAATCCAAGCCTTGCGCTGAAAGGCACAGAAAGGGAAAGGAAATCCTTCTCCCTCCCTCGCCAGAAATAACCTCTGATAAGAGCTTCTTGTGACTCATTGGGAAAGGGCTGGGACTCAAAAACAAGCATAAACGGAAGGACCAAGCAGCAGGTCTGTGAAAGGCAAGTTTCCATTTCGTTTAACCCCGTCGGCTGCGAGGAGCTGTCTCTGCAGGTGGTGTTCGTCCTGCTCCCTGGGCGATGGCTGAGCTCCATTCTCCTTGGCCAGGAATGCCGTCCAGGCCGCCCCAGCCTGTCCTCCTGAAGTTAGGCAGCCGCCTCACCCAGAGCCTGCCCAGCCTCAGTCCGTCCCCGGCAAACAACCCCGCGCCCCGGCCGTGTCCACCGCGGTCACCTACCAGCAGAGCCATGAGCATCGGGGCCGGGCCGAGGGAGGCGGCGAGGGCGTCCAGAGCACAAGTGCCCTTTTCTAACCTCTTGTGCACCATCAGTGTCACACGTGCTCATGATAAGAAATGCCGGGACCAGCCCTGGCCGGTTTGGCTCAGTGGATAGAGCACTGGCCTGCGAACTGAAAGGTCCCAGGTTCGATTCCGGTCAAGGGCATGTACCTTGGTTGCGGGCACATCCCCAGTGGGAGGTGTACAGGAGGCAGGTGATCGATGTTTCTGACTCTATCTCTCTCCCTTCCTCTCTGTAAAAAACTCAATAAAATATGTTTTTAAAAAAGAAAAAAAAAAGAAATGCCAGGACCACAGAGAGCGGGAACTCCTTTCTCATTCCCTCCCCGGTGGTGGCATGGAGTTCCTTCTGCACAGCGGAACCCTTTTCAGACGCCTGACCCGCAGAGTACCGCCTCAGGCGCGCTCCTGTTCTTGGGGAGCTTGATAAACCGGACACTTGCTCTGTGTACCGGCTGGAACCTCTGGGGAGCGAGGGAGGTGTCCGCGATGCTCTCTCTCTCTCTTTGTTTTTGAATCCTCACCCGAGGATATTTTCTCCATTGATTTCTAGAGAGAGTGGAAGGAAGGGAGAGGGGGCGGGGGGGGGGGGGGGACATCGACTGAGAGGGACACCTGGATTGGTTGCCCCCCGCGAGCGGCGCTACCAGGGCTGAGGAGCCTGCAGCCGAGGTCCGAGGCCTGTGCTTTGCTGAGGTCCCGGACGGAAAACAGCCGTGCCTTTCGGGCCGTGGGCCCAGCAGCCACAAAGGGACCGCAGCGAACAGCCGCGGAGTCAGAAAGCTAGCGCGTACCCCAAGTTCAGAGGGAAACGGAGCTGTTTGAGGATGAGAGAATTTCCGGAGGAAACACTGAAATTCTGGTTCTGCGCTGGTGGGAAGGCCTGCGGTTGCTGGCCCAGCCCCTGCCCGACTCGGAGCACCCCCTCCCTCCTCGGAAGCCCCATTGTGATGGGCCTGGCGTCGGGCAGAGCCCCAGCGCTGGCTTCCTGCACTCCTGGGACCAGATCAGACCCCGGAAGGCTGGGTCCTCAGGGCACACACACAGAGAAAACAGCTGATGGCTGAAGGGAAACGGACTGTTTGTTCCTTTGTCCTGCCCGCTCCCCAAGATGCCCGTCTCCCCTGGAGAAATCCATGGCCCATCTTAACCCTTGAGGTTCCTCTATACCAGCAGCTCTCAGACCCATGTCCGCTCAGTCCCACTCCCAGGCCGGCGCTCATGCTGTGCCCCCTCCATGGAATGCCCCCCTCCCTCTCCACCCCTGCAGATGGGCCTGTCCTTCTTTGCCCACCTTTCCCAGCAAGCCTTCTCCTCTTGGACATCCTTGGAGCTCTTTTCTGGTGGGACTGCACACTTAATTGGGTAGGCTCTGCTCTCTTGCTCCCTACAGGGGAACCATCCGGGTCCACACTGTCCAATCAAAATATAACACCAGCCAGACACAGGGATGGGGGCAGGGCGCTGGAGGTGGAGATGAGGTTGAAAAGGCGAGCGAGGCCGGCTCGAACGGGGCAGTCAGATCTACCGCGCTGGTGGGAAGGGCTCTGTAGACACTCTTCCTGCAAAGTCGGGTTAGCAGGTGACAGCTTGCCCCCCAATATTCACCAGGTGCAAGAAATGGTGCACTGCTTTATTTTTCGGAGCTTTCAGAAAGCACGTATTCTGTCCCAGGCACTCTGAATGTCCAGCATCTATGAACTCTGTAACTTTACAACAACCTCCAGAGGCGGATGCTATTCCTAAACCCATTTTACAGGTAAGGAAACTGAGGAACAGAGAGGCTAAGAAACTCCGCTGTGGTCACAGAGCTGGCAAATGGCAGAAGCAGGGTTGAACTCAGGTGGCTCCAGAATCCACAGGCTTACATGCTGCCTGAGTTAAAATTGGCCGGTGCCCTTGCTTAAAAGAGTGGTCAGTCTCTCCCAGTCCTGGGGTTCTCTTTCTGGGGTGACCAAAAGCTTGGGGGGGGGGGCATGGTAAGCAATCCAGAGAACTTGGATGTGAGCTCCTGGGCTCAGTCCATTCTGGTCACCACTGTCCACGTGATCCATTCAAGATGGGGGAGCTGGGCTGCCCACCGCTCTTCGTGCAAAACGTGGGCCTCGTGCCTCTGGCCCTGGTTCCAGAGGGACTGACGGTTCCCATGCCCCCCCAGCCGGCTTACCCACTGCGCCCCGGGACCCCTCTCAGTGGAATGATGCCCAAACCAGAGCCCGGCGCGGTTCGCCGCTGGCGCCTGGTGGCTTCTGTCCCACCCATGGCCCAGGAGACCCATGGCCTTGCTGCTGAGACTGGCTCGCGGGGAACAGCCCATCTTTTCGTCTTTGAGTCTCCAATAACAAAAACAGGACTAGAAATAGCATCTCAAAGTCAAGGCTACCACCTGACCTGGCAAGCCCTCATGACTTTTGGCTTTTTTTTTTTTTTTTTTAGGAGAAAATGTAAAGCAATATCATCCAGTTGACTTGGAGTTACCACTGAAAAGCAAAAACAAAGTCCTTGTCAGGAGTGGGATTCGAACCCAGCCTCCGGGGGAGACCCAGAGTAGCTCTCAAGAAAACCCCTTTCTGAGCCAGAAAAACCAGGCTCCACGGCTCAGCTGTGCAGCTGTGGTGAGGTGCTGGGCCTCTCTGAGCCTCATTTTCCTCATCTGTGAGATGAGGCCCACGATGACCTGTGTCGTGCTGCTGTGACGGACAGTAAGTGAAATGGTGGCGTGCAGGAGGCGCTCCCTAAAACCCCGCTCGCGTCTGCCGCCTTCCCCAGCGGCGTGGAGAGGTGCGCCGCGTCCCCGGGTTCGAGGACTCCGCCCCCAGGGCCTTGGTTGGCTGAGCACCAGGTCCCACGCCGCGGCCGACTTGGTCTGCACCGTCTGCTCCGCTTGGAACTGAGCCGCGGAGGAGCCAGGCCGGGACTCCCCCGATGCCGGCAGACTTTCCAGACTGGCTGCCGGGACTTTCCCAAACTGGACAGGCCCCGAGCGGGAGCGGGGTCCCGCCCCGGGCAGGAGCCCTCCGCACGCAGGGCAGGGCGATGCCGGGTGCAGCCCCGCAGTCCGACCCCGGGCTGGCGCCCAGCCGTGCGCGGGCTAGCTGTTTGGGCTTTTTTTCAAAGTCTCTTACAAATATCCTCACACATCCTCCTTCTTGCACTTACCAGCACCTGAATTTACCTATTCACTTATTTCTTATCTTTCTGCCTTCACCCCACGCTGGGCTGTACCTTGGGGGCAGAAATGGTTTTGTACACAGCAACGAAACGAGTGCCTGGCACAGAGCAAGTGCGCAGCAAATGCTGCCGCCTTTTGCAGCGTCGAGGGCAATTGATATTTTAGGGGCGGGCACAAAGGGGTTAGGAAAAGAAGGGGCCGAAGGTGCGGCCCCGGGCCCCCCAGAGCTGGGAGTGGGCGTGGGGGAGACATGAGTCACGAAATAACGTAATGCGGCAGGAGGAGGCGAGCAGGGATGAATCCACAGACGTTGAGAGCCCACCTCTGCCAGTCACGGTTTGGGCACTGGGGACACGGCCAGAAATAGGGTGGGGGCGGCTGCGCGGCTGCAGGGCTCCATCTAAGCCGGGGCCTAAGCGAGTTAAACACCTGTAAATGGGAAGTTGCAGCTGTGAAGAACGTTCGGAAAGAGCGTGAGGTACAGGTGCCAGGAGGCCTCGCGACACCCGGGCTTCGCCTGTTTCGGGAGCCAGCCACCAGACCGATTAGCCAGGAGAAAACGCACAAGGAATGCTGTGCGGAAATCAAGGTGCTTGCAGATGTGAATGGCACATGCCTGCGTGCAGAACGAAGGCATGCCGGAAGCACAGGTGCAGGCGTGGCCGAGCAGTTCTGGGCCTCTGGGATTTTCAGATTCTTCTTCAACGAGTCGTGTGCGCCCTCTGCCGCCGCCTAGGCGCCCTGCTCCGTCCCTCTCCGAGCGCACCCAGGTCATACACGTGCGCATGCGTAGACTGGAGATCTTCCGGAAAGGTTTTCTGGTGGGACTGAAGCTCCGTAGTCAGGATGGCCGAGCGGTCTAAGGCGCTGCGTTCAGGTCGCAGTCTCCCCTGGAGGCGTGGGTTCGAATCCCACTCCTGACAAGGACTCCCTTTTAGCTTTTAAACAGCGGTAACTCCCAATCAACTGGTATTTACACCTTTGGATACTCTTTTGATCGTCTTACAAAACGGATGTTTTCCTTTGAACAGGCACTTTCTTCCTAATGATATTTACTAAACTTCGGACCGTAAAATGGAGGTCCCGTCGGTGTACTGCGAAACACTCTTCGCGTAGTCCAATGTGCACACTTTCCTTAAGAATTTGGGAGGAGAAAAAAGCAGCTCATGTCAGGAGTGGGATTCGAACCCACGCCTCCAGGGGAGACTGCGACCTGAACGCAGCGCCTTAGACCGCTCGGCCATCCTGACTGCTCGGAGGCAGGGCTGTGGTTGGGTGTAGTTTGCTCCGCGGTGGACGCGGTTAGAGAATCGGCTCGTTGCGGTAGTCCAGCTCAGAGTTCACCTACACCGTCCCTGCCGTTATTCTCAAACTAGTTCCCTCTTTTTACTATTTTATACGTTTTTAAGTGGAAACAACACTGTCGCCTGAGCAAAACCGGAAAGTTTCCTTTGCCATCAGTAAAAAATAACCATAAAGATAAATACAACAGAAACGAAACTATATCATTAAATTCTAGCCACTTGCTGAGGCTCTGAACCGGAAGTTTTCATATTGTTTTTTAACGACTAACATTATTGATGGAATGGGTCGAGATATTGTTGGGTAAGCAGTGAAAGGGGAAGGTTTCCTTAAAGAATGAGCTTGCTGGAAAGGAGACGGGGGGCCTGTTAGATGGTGACACCCCCATCACCGGAGGCATTCGACAAGGCTGGACAGTCACTTCGTGTAATTTTTCTTTTTAATTAAAAAACTGTCCGAAAAGAGTTGGAAAAGACTTTGGAAAAGGCAAAAAGATTCCTGGACGTTCTCTCGATGGAATGTTAGGTGTTGTCTATAGCTGTGCTAAGAGAGTGGCCACTAACTGTGTGTGTCTACCGAGCACTTGGAATGGGGCGTCAGAACCGGGACCAGCGCAAGTGTAAGCTAACGTGGGGTTTGGAAGACCGTGGTACAAAAACACTGAAAGATCTCATTAAATTTTTATATTGATCACGTGTTTAAATGACAGCATTATGAATATATTTGAGTTGAGTAAAATATATTATTTAAAACTATTTAAAATTCAGGTCATAAACATGCAAATAAACATTGGTAAGATGCGATTGATTCCACCCTGTGGTAGAAACCAGTTCTGCATCTATGAGCAAATTCCCTTCAGCATTCTTGATTGTGAGATATGTAGTATAGCATATAGGATGGGGCAAAAGTAGGCTTACAGTTGTTCGTGTGAAAAATAATACGAGAAATAATAATACAAGAATAGACTGTGTGTTTCGTGTACTTACAACTGTAAACCTACTTTTGCTTCACCCTGTATACATATATTCTTCTTTGAACCAGTTTTCTTTTTAATTGATTGATTGATGAGAGAGAGAGAGAGAGAGAGAGAGAGAGAGAGAGAGAGAGAGATTTGTGATTGATTTGTTGTCTCTTGACCAGGGGTCAAACCCACAACCTTGGTGCATCTGGAAGATTCTCTAACCAATTGAGCTACCCAGCCAGGGCTGTAAGAGTCTTCTTTGCCCCTAAATCCCTAGGGTCTCGGACACGAAATGTGGCGAAGGAGCTGAAGGAGTGCAGGCTGAATAACGAATGAGAGCAAACCACAGGCTAGGGGTGAGCCAGGGGCAGGAAGTCCCGGTGCAGACCTCCCGTGCAGCTGGCACCTGGGCAGAATGAGGAGGATTCACCCAAACCCTGGCTTGGCCGCATCTCTCGGGAATTTGAGCCATGGATCACTGAACAAATAGTTAATCCTAATGCCCTTTCTTCGAAGCTCCCGTTCGGAACAACCTTCGCCCCTATTCCAAGAGGCAGAAGGGTCCAGGCAGAGAAAAGAACCAAACCCCAAGTCTGACCTTTGCCTCATTCTGAGCCAATAAATAACTAACTGATCCAGAGGTGACCGGCAGGGCCTTGCAAGCACCTGCCCCTTCCGTCCAGTCCTGGCTGCATCTCAACACGGAGACCTCGCAAAGGCCGTCAGCCAGCGTACTCAGCGTCCTGGTACCCACCCTCTGCTCTCGTATCACCCACCTGGAAGGATGCCCTTCTCAAATGGCTCTTTCCCAGGCTCTGTTCAAATGGCACCTCTTCCCTGAGCTCCATATTTCCTCCTGTCCCGGGGAGTGCGGGCGTGGTGGCAGTGCGGAGGATGGGTGCTGGCCTGCAATCAGCAGAGCCCACCAAAGCGGTTGGCTCTGTGTTCATGCGCGCCCACTTCCAACCCCACGGAGATGCAGTGACCCCTGGGCACACCGACCCACTGTGCAACTTGAGCTAACTTCTGTCCTTCTCTGAGACGGACAGACGTCCGACAGTGGCGGGAAGGAGTTCGACCAGATCACCGTTTCCTAAACTTCAGGCACTGATTGCCCTGTGTTTCCATATCTACATACCACTGTGCACTTACAATGTTTTTTAATTGAAAGACGTAAACATTTCTTTCTTTGTGAAAAATACATATGACATAAAATTTACCACTTTTAAGCGTACGGTTCTGCGGCATTTGCGTTGTTGTGCAACCATCGCTACATCCCATCTCCAGAACTTTTCATCTTCCCAAACGGAAACCTCGTCCCTGGGAAACACTAGCTCCCCTTCTCAGCTCCCCAGCCCCGGGCAACCACCATCCCACTCTCTGCTTCTGTGAGTCTGACTACCCTCTTTCTTTTGATTTGAAGGAGGGGAGAGGGAGGGAGGGAGAGAGGAGGGGGGGAGAGAGAGAGAGAGAGGAAAAGAGAGATAGAAACATCAATTTATTGTTCCACTTATTTATGCATTCATTGGTTGATTCTTGTAAGTGACCGGGGATGGAACCCACAACCTAAACAACTAAGCTACCCAGCCAGGGCAAGTTTGACTACTCTGGATACCTCATGTAAGTGGAGTCATACAGTATTTGTAATTTTGTGACTGGCGTATGTCACTTTGGATGTCTTTAAAGTTCATGTGGTATGTGGCATGTGTCAGAATGTCATTCCTTTTTCAGGTTGAATAATATTCCACTGTGGAATACATATATACCATGTGTTGTTTATATACCCACCATTAGTGGACACCTGGGTTGCTACTGTCTTTTTGGCGACCGTGAATAATGTTATGAGCATAGGTGTACAAATATATCTTCAAGGCCCTGCTTTCTATTCTTTTGGATATATACCCAGAGGTGGGATATAGACTGTAATTCTATTTTAATTTTTATAACTGTCCTCTAGTGGTCTGTTGTTGTTGTGTGGTGGTTTTTTTAATAATAAAACCCACTCCGTTGCTGAGGGTTTAAACCCTAGGTGATCTGGCCCCTAGCTGCCTCTGGAACCTCATCTCTTCCTAATTCCCTCAACTCCTAACCTTCTGTCCTTCTTCAAATTTTTCTTAGCTCAGGGCCTTTGCACATTTCTCTGCCCGAAATGCTCTTTTCCTGCCTGATTCTCATCCGTCCTTTAGACCTCTGCTTAAATATGTAGACACCCTCTGACCCAGCTGTCTGAATGACACCCCAAGCCCAATTGCTCTTCTTTTCCCAAGGTACCCTGCTCTTTCCCTGGAGTGAGGTTAGCACCGCTGGTAATCATGTATCTATTGATCTGTGGGTTCGAGTATCTAGACTGTCTCTCCCATCAGACTCCCTGAGGGTGGGGTGTGGTCGGAGGGCTCCCAGCTCTGCTCCCAGGGCCGGGTACACCAAGGTGCACAGTAAACATTTGCTCAGGCCTCTCCAGCATGCCCCGCCCGCCCGAGGTGGGGCAGGCCCAGCGCCCAGTCAGGGTGTGGTCAGAGTAAGGAGCCTTTGCAGAAGTGAGAACTGAGGCTGGACGTGTGCTTCAGGTGATCATGGCAACGGCCTGCTCAGACCCTGGGGCGGGGGACCAGCCCTGGGAATAAACAGGCCTCACCTCCTCGTCTAGGCTCCCGTGGCGCCAGCTGAGACCCGGGGTGGGCGGACAGGTCCCTTCCCACTCTTTCTGACGGGGGGTGGGGAGCAGTGAGCAACGTTGGTTTCGAAGAAAATGTCCCAGTAAAAAACAATGCAGGGATTGAGTCTTGCTCGCTGCCATTTGAAAGGAATGAAAGTGGGATTAGCTAAAACAGAATCCAAACCCAAACCAACACAAAACCACTCTATTGTTTTAGAATCTGCCTGCGAAACAAGCATCTTATTGTTTTCTGGGTCATAACAACACGAAGGGTTTGCCCGGCACTTGGTTCTGCACTTGGGCTCGGGCAGTGAGCAGGGAGGCTCGACTCTGGGTAATGCTTTTGTAGCTACCAAGAAGCACCCCTCATTTCCTGAGCACCTCCTGGCGGGCGGGGGAGTCAGGGGTATTGGGAGGAAGCAGCAGTCAAGCATCCAGTTGAGTGGGCAAAGGGTTCAATCGGCATCAACCACTGACACTGTCAACTCAGGTCTTGCCACTCTCGGACTTGAAACCGTCAGGCCCTAAAATAGAATTCACTCCACTGCTCTGTCGCATGAACAATGGCCACCAAAGACATCAGGCCCTGTCCCGGAGCCTGCGGCCTCGACTTCTCAGAGAAAAAGGGTGTCAGCAGATTAAGGTAAGGTTTGTGATGGGGAGATCATCCTGGATCACCGGCGTGGGCCTTCATCCCACCACAAGTGTCTCCCAGAGAGGCAGAGAGCGCTGATGGGCACAGAAGAGAGGCAACTGACCACAGGGGCAGAGATGGAGGTGATGAGGCCACAAGCCGAGGGATGCCAGCAGCCACCTAGCCGCGAGGAGCTGGAAGCCACAGGCACGGCCGCTCCCCTACGCCCTCGGAGGCAGCGCAGTCCTGCTGACACCTGGGTTTGGCTCGGGAAGGATCTCGGACTCCGGCCTTTGGCCCGTGAGGAGGCTGCTCCGTCTGTTACGTCACCAAGTTCACGACCATTCGTCCCGGCAGCCACAGGAGACTTGGTCCCTGCCCGGGTGTCGCCTTGCACCCTCACTCCCTCTGCCCCGGCCACCAGGGGTCGGCTTTCAGACCGGCGGACCTCCCGCCTCAGGGCTCTGCACCTCCCAGGGTCCCCCAGACCTCCCCAAGGCAGGTCCTCACTTCTGAGTCCCTCCCCGCACACACGTCACCTTCCCTGAGGGGTCTCCTCGGACCACTCTACCTGAAAATTGCCTCCTGGTCATCTGGTCACAGCCCCCGTTTTCCGTTAGTCAGAGCATTTGTCACCATCTGAAGTTTCTCATTTCTCCCCAGTTTGCTACAGACCACCCTACAGGAGGGCCGGGTCTGCCTGGATCCTTGCTCTGTCTCCAGGGCCCTGCATACAGTAGGCGCTTAGCAAACATTGGCTGGTGAATAAAATGAGTCATCTGTGCAAGCCTCTAAGGCTGTGTGTGCGTGTGTGTGTGTGTGAGGGTGTGTGTGTGTGTGTGAGGGTGTGTGTGTGTGACCCTGTGTGTGTGTGACCCTGTGTGTGTGTGACCCTGTGTGTGTGTGTGTGTGTGAGGGTGTGTGTGAGGCGCTGTGTGTGTGTGTGAGGCTGTGTGTGTGTGTGTGAGAGGGTGTGTGTGTGTGTGTGAGTGTGTGTGTGTGTGTGAGTGTGTGTATGTGTGTGTGGTGTGTGTGTGTGTGTGTGAGGGTGTGTGTGTGAGGGTGTGTGTGTGTGTATGTGTGTGTGGTGTGTGTGTGAGGGTGTGTGTGTGTATGTGTGTGAGGGTGTGTGTGTGTATGTGTGTGTGGTGTGTGTGTGGTGTGTGTGTGTGTGTGTGAGGGTGTGTGTGTGAGGGTGTGTGTGTGTATGTGTGTGTGGTGTGTGTGTGAGGGTGTGTGTGTGTGTGAGTGTGTGGTGTGTGTGCGGTGTGTGTGTGTATGTGTGTGTGGTGTGTGTGCGGTGTGTGTGTGGTGTGTGTGCGGTGAGGGTGTGTGTGTGTGTGTGAGGGTGTGTGTGTGTGTGAGTGTGTGGTGTGTGTGCGGTGTGTGTGTGTATGTGTGTGTGGTGTGTGTGCGGTGTGTGTGTGGTGTGTGTGCGGTGAGGGTGTGTGTGTGTGTGTGAGGGTGTGTGTGTGTGTGTGAGGGTGTGTGTGTGTGACCCTGTGTGTGTGTGACCCTGTGTGTGTGTGACCCTGTGTGTGTGTGTGTGTGTGAGGGTGTGTGTGAGGCGCTGTGTGTGTGTGTGAGGCTGTGTGTGTGTGTGTGTGTGTGTGTGTGTGAGTGTGTGTATGTGTGTTTGGTGTGTGTATGTGTGTGAGGGTGTGTGTGTGTATGTGTGTGTATGTGTGTGTGGTGTGTGTGTGGTGTGTGTGTGTGTGTGTGAGGGTGTGTGTGTGAGGGTGTGTGTATGTGTGTGTGGTGTGTGTGTGAGGGTGTGTGTGTGTATGTGTGTGAGGGTGTGTGTGTGTGTGTGAGTGTGTGTGTGTGTGAGTGTGTGTATGTGTGTGTGGTGTGTGTATGTGTGTGAGGGTGTGTGTGTGTATGTGTGTGTATGTGTGTGTGGTGTGTGTGTGGTGTGTGTGTGTGTGTGTGAGGGTGTGTGTGTGAGGGTGTGTGTATGTGTGTGTGGTGTGTGTGTGAGGGTGTGTGTGTGTATGTGTGTGAGGGTGTGTGTGTGTGTGTGTGTGTGTGAGGGTGTGTGTGTATGTGGTGTGTGTGTGTGTGGTGTGTGTGTGTGTGTGTGTGAGGGTGTGTGTGTATGTGGTGTGTGTGTGTGTGTGTGTGTGTGTGAGGGTGTGTGTGTGTGTGTGAGTGTGTGTGTGTGTGAGTGTGTGTATGTGTGTGTGGTGTGTGTATGTGTGTGAGGGTGTGTGTGTGTATGTGTGTGTATGTGTGTGTGGTGTGTGTGTGGTGTGTGTGTGTGTGTGAGGGTGTGTGTGTGAGGGTGTGTGTATGTGTGTGTGGTGTGTGTGTGAGGGTGTGTGTGTGTATGTGTGTGAGGGTGTGTGTGTGTGTGTGTGTGTGAGGGTGTGTGTGTATGTGGTGTGTGTGTGTGTGTGTGTGTGTCTGTGTGTGTGTGTGTGAGGGTGCGGGGGGCGATGAAACCTTAATCCCAACACCATCTCCCGCCTTCTCAGTGACCCCGCCCCGCTGCCTTCGGGGCCGCCTTCGTTCTGCACCGGCTCCGGCTCGGTGGGGCAGGTCGGTGCACACCCTCCACCACAGCCGGAACGGAGGCCCGGAGCTCCCAGTCAGGCTCAGCGTGCTCCAAGCCACAGGCGCCCACAGTTCACAGACCCCCTCCCCTGCCGCGCTCGGTCTCCCTCCCGGGATGCTGGCCCCGCTTTCGGGGAAGAGAAGAGGCTCGGGGGCGGCCGAAGGGCCCCGGCGCCCTGGACACCCAGGCGCTGTTCCCGCCCAGGAGCGCTCGGAGCGCGGCGCCGAGTCCAGCAGGCGGCCCCCCGGGGCCGGACGCGCAGCCGGCGGCACCCTTTCCCGGGCTGCGGCCTCAGTCTCCCGTCCTAAAGCGGAACCACGCGACCCGTGCGTCCGCAGGCGGGGCCCGCGGCGGCGAGCGAAGGGTTAAGGGGCGGGGCCCGCGGCGGCGAGCGAAGGGTTAAGGGGCCGGGCGGGGGCGGGGGCGGGGGCGGGGCCGGGCGGGGCGGGGCCGGGCGGGCGGCTCCGGGGCCCTCCGTCTGCGCCGCGCGTTGCGCCGGGAGCGGCGGCGGGAGCGGGTCCCCGGGAGCAGCGCGGAGCCGGCACCCACCGCGGGAGGCGCGGCGAGCGGAGCCGCGATGGCCGAGTTCCCGTCCAAAGTGAGCACGCGGACCAGCAGCCCCGCGCAGGGCGCCGGCGCCCCGGTCTCCGCGCTGCGCCCGGACCCGGGCTTCGTGCGCTCCGTCGTCGGGGCGCTCATGCTGCTGCAGCTGGTGAGCGCGCCGGGGCCCCCTCAGCGCCTCGTGCACCCCAAGCCCGGCCCACACGCGGGAGCACCCTGGGGCCCTCCCCCCTCCAGAGTCCCCGCTGCCGTCCCTGCGCCCGGGTTCGGAGGCCGCTGACGCCCCATCGCCCCCCCGGTGCCCCAGGGGCCCCCACAGACGCCCCGTCACCCCCGGTGCCCCAGGGGCCCCCACAGACGCCCCGTCACCCCCGGTGCCCCAGGGGCCCCCACAGACGCCCCGTCACCCCCGGTGCCCCAGGGGCCCCCAGAGACGCCCCATCGCCCCCCGGTGCCCCAGGGGCCCCCACAGACGCCCCATCGCCCCCCGGTGCCCCAGGGGCCCCCACAGACGCCCCGTCACCCCCGGTGCCCCAGGGGCCCCCAGAGACGCCCCATCGCCCCCCGGTGCCCCAGGGGCCCCCACAGACGCCCCGTCACCCCCGGTGCCCCAGGGGCCCCCACAGACGCGCTCACAGAAGCCACGGCCCCCGCGTACGACTCGGTCAGCCTTCGCCGGGACAGAGCCCAGCCCCGGGCCCCGGCCCAAATCCCAGTCCGGTCTCGGCCAGCTCGTCCGCGGGGCCGCACCCCAGGGCGCCCCGGTCTAACCGAGAGGGCACAGCCGTCCCGGCACTTGAACTTCGGCCCGGCCCTGTGGGCCCCGGGAGCCGGCCCGTCTGGCCTCGCCGGGTGAGCCGCCGGGTTCCGGCCGGTTTGGCGGCCTCGCGGGCCGGGGCGCCGCGCCCAGCGCCGGGGTGACTTGCGGGGAGCCGGGGCCGAGGCTGCGGGCGGCCGGCCGGGGACGCCGTCTGCCCTCCCCACCAGCCCGGGCCGGGGCGAAGCTGGGTGCTGCTCCCCAGCCGAGGGCCGGGCCGTTTTCAGGGGCGTTCGGGGCCCCGGAGGTGGCCAGGGCCCCTTCTCCTTTGGGGCCTCTCCCGCCGCCCCCCGCCGGGTCCTAGCGGGTGGCCAGGCCAGGCTGGGAGGCGGGGTCCCCTGAGCACAGGCCGCCCCCCGGCGCCCCTCCGCCTCCCCGGCCAGTGCCATCTCCGGTCCCAACTCCTCAGCCCTCCGGTGAGCCCCCCGCACCCGGCCCGCTGCTCCCGGAGGGGCTGTGGAAACTGGCCTCTGGGTCCCACCCCGGGAAAATGTGGGGTTGGGTGGGATCAGAAACCTGCATCTTTAATTCCTCCCCGGGAGCTGCTTCGGGGAGGGTGCGGTCGGGGACTCCGGAGCCGGCGCCGGGGGTGGGCGAGGCTCCGGGCGGAGGTGGAGGGCCCGCGGGAGCAGCGGGAGCCGGGCCCACGGTGGGGAGGGGCGGCGGAGGAGGCCAGCTCCGAGCCCGGGAGGGTCACCGAGGAGAGGCGGCTGTGGAGCAGGGCTTCCCTGGAACCTGAGGCCTGGGCGGGGAGGGGGCTCAAAGGGCGGGGTGCCCCGTGAGCCGGGCTGTGGGGGCCGGAGGCAGAGAGGGACTGGGGAGGAGCCTTGTCGGTGCCTGTGCTCGGCGGGCTCAGGCGGGTGGGCCAGGGAGGGTCGCAGGGGGGCTGCGGTGACCAGCGGACGGGGGACCCCTAGGGTTGGCCGGGGTGGACGGGACCTAAGCATGCGCTCCTTTCGCATGAGAACAGTGAGGGTGGAGTGAGTGGAACTGGAGGAATCTGGACTAAGAAGAGCATCTGCGGTGCCCGTGAAACCCGACAGCCACTGGGTGCAGGCTGCCTGTCACTGCTGGAGCCAGCTAAGCAGACACGGGGTGAATCCAGTAATGCCTGCAGGAAGGGAGAGCCAGGTCACCCACCAACATCTGCCTGCACCCCGCCCCCCACAAACCAGCCGTAGGACAAAGATTACAAGGGAAGTAAGCAAAAGGACGCCTTCCAAGGTGACTCCCAGGTCCCAGGGCGTACAACCTCCAGGTTAGAATGTCCTTTCTTTAGTCAGAACAAGGCAATCACAGTTAACAGCGTGATTTCTTGTAACTATAGCTAGTCCCCAATATTCCATTTCTGCCCCTAACACCTACAAGCACCTTGTGGCTTCCTCCAGAGGAGGCCTGTGTCTCTGTCTTGGTTGCCGTGGCCGGGGGCAGGGGGGGGGGGGCGGAGCGGGGGGGGGGGCGCCCTGTGGGCTCACAGACCAGTCTTGAACATTTGGGTCCCATCACACAGATGTGGACACTGAGGTCTAGATAGAACGCAGTCCTGTAGTGGAGATTGGCACTTAGGTCTCTAGACTCCCAGGGCCTGGGTGTGACAGGTGCCTTTTGGGGTGCAGAGGATGAGGGTCTCCCATCAGAGTTCTGAAGATCTCCTCCTTTTAGTGCCTTCACCAATCAGCTTGTGGGAGAACCTGCTTCCCCAGCTGTTTCTCTGGCAACGGACAGTTCCATTGGGTCTGAGGCTGGGGGGGTGGGGGGAGGAGGAGGGAGATGTTCACTAGTCAGGTACCCAAAGGGCTTTAGATCCTCTTATCCCCCCCCCCCCCCTTTTACAGGTGAGGAAACTGGGGCTGAGAGGTCAGTTCTTTGTCCAAGATCTCACAGCCCTCCTTCCTAGGGGAGGTAAACCCTGACTTTTCTGGCCTGTGCCCTAAGGATCACAATCAGCTATTTTCCCACCAGGCACAGGGTCTGGTGCTGTTGAAGGGAAGGCTGCCTGGAGGAGGTGGGAAATGGGAAGATGAGAGTGATTCTCCATTCCCCGGGATTTGGTGAAGTGGCCCAGGTGTGTGTTGGGAGGAGAGGGGTGGGGTGGGCGCAGGAGGTAGGCTCTTCGTCTGGTGTGAAATGTGTCCTAAAGAACCACCCTCAGTGTTCACTGATTTATCAACCCTCCCTCCTTATCTAGTTCCAAAATGAGCGTTAGTCCCAAAGAGATCATTGTGCCAGCAATTTGCAGCAAGTTTAAGGCTCTTATTCTTTGTTGAGCTTCCTAGCGGCCTGGGCAAAAGGGGAAACATGGTGAATTTACGCAGATAGCATCTTGGAAAAGGAAGCAGGCACGTTTGATCTAGAGACAACTCTTTGGATGATAAAAACCTGGAGGTTTGATGCTGCAGATTTTTGTGTGGCTAGAGGGTGTAAGAATGTTGTGGAAGGTCATGTTAATTTGTGCTTATGGCTGATCCCAAAGCCTTTATAGAATAAGCATAAAGTGGGTGCTGTTGCGTGACCATATGTTTATTATTTTTTAAATCCTCCCCAAGTCTTGGGAAGAAAGTGGATGGGCAACAGGCTCAGAGAGGGCGGAGAACTTGCCCAAGGTGGGAGGGTAAAGTGGCAGGGTTGGGATTTGCACTCAGATCCGGAACTTCAAACCCTGGCTTTAGCTCTGCTTCCTGTTTTTAGTGTGTTGTTTTTTGTTGGGGGATGGGTGTTCCTATGCTTTGGAGGAGAAGGGGAGGGACTTCAGGAAGGGAGACTCTTTCGGGAGCCAGGGCCACTCAGGGAAGGCTCCCTGACAGAAGTGCGAGCTAAAGGGTGTAGTAAAATGGGAGGAGGAGGCGGTACTAAGGAGGGTCAGAACAGACCATAGCTCATGCCAGGGCATCCTTGAGGCCCAAGATGTAGGAGCCGTGTGAATGTCCTGTGGCAACAGCACCATTGAGCGTGGCACCCTCCGTCCTTCCTCTTGTCCTGCCTCTTGGGAAACCAGTTTGCAGGTGAATCAACAGGTCAGAAGCCTCACCTGCATTCGATCACAATGACCCAGCATCCAGTGCGGGTGATGCTGAGAGTATTGGTGGGAGCACAGCCCTTGGTTCAAATCCTGCCTCTGTCCCTTCCTGGCCGTGTGGTCTTGGGTAAGTGCCCTGATTTCCCTGAGCCTCAGTGTTCTTGTCTGTGAAATGGTGACTGTGGGATTGCGAGGACTGTAGAGGACAATGCCTGCCAGGAGCTTGTCGCTGAGTATATTGGGATGGAGGGCACCTAGGGTTCACCGTGTCAGAATCCTAGGGCTCTCACGCTTGCTCCCAGAGGTCCCTGGGTGCATGCTCAACATGAGCTTGCATGCTTCCAGAGACAGGGAGCTCAGTCCCTCTCAGTGCGGCCTGCTCCATCCTGGGCACTTGGGAGTGTTAGGAAGTTCTTCCTCCTTGACCCTGGCTCTGCCTTCGGCCCCAGCAGGCAGGCCAGCTCCTCTCCGGGTGCGGGGAGCGCAGGGCCTGAAGGTCAGCTGGCCTCCAAGAAGAGGCTGCCTAGCTGAGGCTGCTCAGGTCTGAGGCGTGAGCAGAGGCTGGTTGCGTTGGGGATGCAGTGTTGGGGTCCCTGGGCTTTCCTTGGCTCTGAGGTTTGTGGGTTCGGTGTCCTTGGCACTGCATTCCAGGCCCTGCAAGCTCAGGGGCTTCTCCCAACACAGAGCAAACCCTGCTTGGCATTGTTAGCTCCGCCCACCCCGTGTGTGGCTGGGAGGGTGCTGGCTTATTTCGAATTAATTTATAATTATGTTATAAATATACGAACACACCCTCCTTAAAAAAGAAAACCTACTACAGACAAGGCTAAAGTTATTCTTGGATCTCCTACCCCTCTCCCCAAGGGAACCACTGTTTGGGGCGTTGCAGGTCTTTTCCCGTGCGTTTAAAGAAACACGGGTGTCTTTGTTCTGTGCGTCGTTCAGGAAGTTGCTTTCTCACACCCAGGGCGCCTGCCCTACAGCTGCCTCCCTCGTTTCTGACCCTTTCAGGGCATCCCATAGCGTCACGGAGCCGCCTCCCTTTCAGCCGTTTCTCTGTTGAGGGCCCCAAATAACAAATGGTTTGGAAAATGATGGACAAAAGCACAACATTCCAACAGCACCAAGGGTGGTCCATGGCAACACGGTCTTTCTTGTCCCCCCCTGACCCGGCCTGCGAGGCAGCCACCAGTCTGTGTGTGGGGTTCGGGGGCCGGTTGGTAAATATTTCTACACAGAGCCGCACCCCCACTTAACAGAGCACCGATGGGGCCTGGGACCCTGTGCCCAGCCGTGCTCCCCTCCCCCTCCCCGTCCCCGTCCCAGGCAGTGCACCCAGATGTTCTGTGCCAGTGCCCATCGCGCCGCGTGTGTCCTTTTCTCTAATCCTTTATTTACTTACTTTCTTTAATAAGTAATGTATTTACAACGCTCCGGAGTCCGGTAGAGTGGGAGAGAGCGCAGTGAAAAATCCCCATCCCTTTTGGTTAGAGGGGCCCTTGTTTTTAAGGAGATCTACGCCAATGTGGCTGCAGATGCCTGCCTCTCCCCACTTTACCCCAGGGAGATAGTCTACACACACACACACACACACACACACACACATACACACACACACACACACATACATACACACATACACACATATACACACACATACACACATACATACACACATACATACATACACACACATACACACACATACACACACATACACACATATACACACATATACACACATACACACATACATACACACATACACACATACACACACATACACACATACACACATATACATACACACATACACACATATACACACACATACATACACACATACACACATACACACACATACACACATACACACATACACACATATACACATACATACACACATACACACATATACACACACATACACACACATACACACATACACACATACACACATACACACACACATACACACATATACACACACATACACACATATACACACACATACACACACATACACACACACACACACACACACGCACACACGTCCTTCTGCACCCTTTTCCCTGGAAAATGTGCCTCGGCGGCCTTTGGTCTCGGGGTGGCCTGGGGCTTGTGTAAGGGTCTCCTGTGCGCTGAGGTGTGAATTGCCGGCCCGCCCCCCGCGATGATAGACACTTGGGCTTCCCTCTTGCTGTTGCCCACCCTGCTGTCCCAGCCACCAGGTGCATCTGTGCCCCACGTTTCCAGAAGGGGGACTGCTGGGTTGGGGGGTTGGTGTGTGTTTGTGATTTAAAAAAAAAAAATTATTTTTGTTGATTTCAGAGAGGAAGGGAGAGGGAGAGAGATAGAAACATCCATGATGAGGGAGTCATTGATTAGTTGCCTCCTGCACGCCCCCTACTGGGGATCGAGCCCGAAACCCAGGCATGTGACCTGACCAGAATCGAACCTGGGACCCTTCAGTCCGCAGGTCAACGCTCTATCCACTGAGCCACACTGGCCAGGGCTGTGCTCATGATTTTGACAGAGATTGCCAAACGTCCCCTGTAGAGGTCACACCCGTCCCCCCACACACACCCGTGTGCCTCCCGGTACAGCGCCTGTCCTACGGCCTCCCGCCAGGGTGAATAGCCCCCTCTCACATGCCCAGCCTGATGGGCGAACGGCGGGCCGGGTCAGCATGCTCTGTAGTCTTGTGAGTGAGGTTGACCTTTTGAAACACGTTTAGGAGCCATTTGTATTCCCTGGTCTGTATTTCTTCCCCGTCCGACCGAGTTGTTCCCATTGCTACAAGCTCCACGAGATTTGCAGATGATTTTTACTAGTTGTTGTTTTTATTTTGCTCATGGTGTTTTGTTTTGTTTTCACCTCACACTTTTGCTTTTATGTTGTTGAATTTCTTTTGTTCTTTTTGGCTTCTGGCAATTGGTTCCCAGTTAGGACTTTCTAAAGGCAATAAAGCAATTCTGTGTAGAACTTGAAAATGTCACATCCTGAGAGTCGGCTTTAACACCTTCCCATCCCACCTCCCCCTTTTTAAGAGGGAGCTGGGCCCTGGCAGGCAGCTGTATCTGTCTAGGATATACTAACGTTGTTCTATATTGTACTTAATTTTATAGTCAGCTTTTATTATGATAGATAATGCAGGTTTCCCACTTTTTTGTGATTTAAAAGTCATATATATTACAGATTTCAAAAATAAATAAAATAATTTAGCAAAAAATCTTTCAAGCACATGAAAATTGAGTAAAAAAATAGTTCAGGGCGTTTGTAGGGACCCGAACAGCCAGGCAGGTGCCGCTTGAAGGTCCCTCGGGCCCAGCGAGGGGAAGGCACTTTCCCGGGATCACACAGCAGCAAGCAGTAGTGTTACTGGCGGGGTGACCTTGGGCTGTTTCCTTCATCCTCTGTAACGGGGAAGAGGACCAGGCCCGTGGCAGGGCCGGGGGGGGCGGGGTAAGGGCTGGGAAGCTGTCCACGGGTGGACAGTCGCTGTTCTGTGCACATGGCAAGGCCAGGTGTTGGCCACTGCTTGTCAGCTGGTGAGTTGTTTGTGGTGGAATTCAGTGAGGGCCAGGTCCCCATGTCCTGCTCACACATGGTCTGGGGAGCTGAGGGGTCCTGCCCTGGTCCCCGTGGCTAATGGGAACCTGATGGGGTTAGGGGCGAGGTCAGAGGGGGAGGGGGGCCTGTTTTTCTTGGCAGCCCGGGAGCTCCAACCTGGACACAAACAGTCCTTTGTGGTGGGGCTGGGCTGGACCCTCCTGTTTGCCCAAAGGGGAGGGGCCAGGGTGGCACCTCAGGGTCTCACGGAGAGGTCAGGGCAGGAAGGCAGGGGCCAAAGGTCAGGTTCTGCGAATTGAAAAAAACCTCAGTCTGAAACCCGTGCCTGGGGAACAGCAGGTAGTGCGATAGAGGCCG
The DNA here is from genome assembly GCF_951640355.1 of Cnephaeus nilssonii. Lineage (NCBI taxonomy): Eukaryota > Metazoa > Chordata > Mammalia > Chiroptera > Vespertilionidae > Cnephaeus > Cnephaeus nilssonii. Next base: position 1,743,926 of record NC_137091.1, read on the forward strand.
CCGCTGGACAGCCCTGAAGGTGACCGTGTCATCGCTCCCTGTGACAGCCTGGCCGAGCTCCCTGTGACAGCCTGGGCGCCCGGCACGGACGGGAGGGCCCCGGTGTTTGTTCAGTGACTGGAGGGCTGGGTTCGGTGACTCACGCCCCCTTTGCAGCTAAGGAAAGCGAGGCTTAGGGCGCTGCCTGCCGCCCCGGGCTGGCAGCCAGCCCTGCGGGTTGTGAAGCTGCTCTGTCCCCCGCACCGCCGTGGCTCTCGCGCGTGGCTCTCGCCGTGGCTCTCGCCGTGGCTCTCGCCGTGGCTCTCGGATGCTCAGAGTGCAGATGCTCAGAGTAAGCGCGGGAATTCCGAGCGGCCCCCACGCCTGACAGGGGAGGGGTGGCTTGTGGGGTCGTGGCCAGCCCGGGGGCCGGGAGCCTCTGTCCCTGCGCCTTTGTCTCCTGTGGCACAATAGGCGGCTTTTTGTCCCCATAAAGTCCCTTTCACTCTGGGGAGAAGGGCCAGGGCGGGTGGAGGCTGGGCCTGGCCAGGCCAAGTTCTGAGTGTCCTCAGATGCCCAGATGTGTCCCTGCGAGGGGGAACCCTGGGACAAGGTTCCCCTCATGGGCCTCAGTTTCCCAGACGGTGCAGTTGGGGGGGGGAGGGAGTCCTGGGGGATGCTGGGTGGCCCCTGCCCCTGCACTTGTCTAAAACATTTGGTTTCCTTTTCGATGTTTAAAAAGCTGAAGATTTGTCCTGGCCAGTTTGCTCAGTGGTTACAATGTCCACCCGTGGACCTAAGGGTGATTTCTGGTCTCGAGTCCAGGCATGAGCAGGAGAACACCAGTCAATGTGTGTCTCTCTCACTCTCCTCTTTCTCTCTCTCTCTCTCTCTCTCTCTCTCTCTCTCTCTCTCTCTCTCTCTGTCTCTCTCTCCTTCCACCAACCCCCATCCTTCCTTTCCATTCTCTCTCAAAAGCAATGGAAAAAAAATCCTCATATGAGGATTAACAACAACAACAAAAAGCAGAAGACTTTTAGAAATTCAGATTCCAATGCCTTTTGAAAAGTAGAAGTTCTGGCTGCCTCAGGCCTGCCTTCCCTCAGACACCAGCGCCACAGACCCCACCCGCCTGGAGCCCCGTAGTCAGTTCTCTGACCTGCCTACCCCAGTGCCGGCCTCCAGGCTGAGGCGCTGTCCCTCCCGGGTTTACTCTCTCTCCCTAACGCCCCGACGGTCTAAGCCCCATGGCCGCTCATGCCCACTACAGCTTGGAACTGACCTGCACAGCACCCCTCCCCGACCTCCTCACGTGTCAGATGACGAAACAGAACAGAAAGGTTAGGTGATTCCCCCAGTGCCACACAGCGAATCTGCAAGGGTCTGACCCAGCCCAGGGAGTGGGGAGGATTAAAGGCAGACTTGGGGTGACCCTCTTTGGGAAAGAGAGAAATTAGCTTAGCCCTCGTGGGGTTGATGGGAGAGCGGGCTTTGGGTCATCCTGGAGGAGGCCTGTGTAGAGGGGTGTCAGGCCTCAGACTGAGGGGAGCCTTGGAGAACATTGTACCGAGGGGAAGACTGAGGTCCCATTGTACAGAGGGGAAGACTGAGGTCTGAAGGTACAGAGAGTTCTGCTCAGGGACCTCAGCCTATGAGGAGCAGGCGTGCAGCTCCAGGAAGCGCCTGGGCCGCCCCCTTCGGCTGAGCCCGTCTCTGCAGGTGGGTGGGGCCACGTTGGCACAAGGCCCTTATCTGCCAGGCACCGTGCCTGGGGCTGAAGTTTAGATACATTCTTTATCTCGCCGGGCCTCACACCCCTGGGAACTGCACACCCTATTAAGACCCAGGGTGTCCAGGCACAGAGAATGGACTGGAAAACCCACATTGGCACTTCGTAGCGTGGCAGTGATGGTGGAACAGGAACTGAGTGTTAAGTCTCCGCTGGGTGCTGTCTAAGTACCTTATACACAGGTGGGCAAAAGTAGTTTACAGTTGCCTTGTGAGGTTCTTTTGGGTTATTAAAGCTCTTGTAATAATCCTAACCTGCATGTCTTTTTCCATATGAACAACCGTAAACCTGCTTTTGCCCACCTCCTGTAAATTTCTCCATCGACATCTCTGAACTAACCCAGGAGGTAGGCACACTTTGAAGAATAGGACACGGAGGCACGGAGAGGTCCAGCAACTTGCCCGAAGCCACGCAGCGAGGAAGGTGGCAGGATCGGAGCTTGAACCCAGAGAGGCAATAGGCCAAGAACCGATGCCAGCGTCCCACAGTCCAGGCAGATCAGGACCCCGCCCGCAGGTTCAGAGAGCAGCCCAGGGAGATGTATTCTTTCCTAGCGCTGCCGTAACAAACGTTCCCCACGCCGGGTGGCTTACAGCCACAGAAACGTACCCTCTCGCCGCTCTGGAGGCTGGAAGTCCAAAATGAAGGTGTTGGCCAGGGCGGCTCCTTCTGGAGGCTCTGGAGGAGAACCTGATCAGGCCTCCCGGCTGTGGTTACCGGCAGTCCTTGGTGCTCCTTGGTTTGGAGACACATCTCTCCAGGCTCTGCCTCCGTCTTCACACGGCGTTCTCTGTCTCTGTGTCCAGCTTCCCTCCTGGAAGGACACCAGTCCCTGGATTAGGGCCCACCCGAACCTCGAACACCTCTTGGTCTGGCATTGGTGACGAATCTCTCTCTTCTTTGCAGGCGACTCTAACAAAAATATCTGTTATCCACTTGCTTAGAAATTCTTTGGGAGGTGCAAAGGTCCTGGGCACACGTGAATGTGCCTTTTTTTTTTGGACAGTTCTCATTTAAAGAGAAAATTCCTAACCTGAAATCTTTAGGTTTTTAGAGAAAAAAAAAGGGAAGGGGGAGCTGCACCTTTAAGATTTCCAGAGAGTTCTCTGTATCTCAGCACTTGGCTGAGGTGGTGTAGAGTTTAGGGTTAGGGCAGGAGGTTGTGTGTGTGTGTGTGTGTGTGTGTGTGTGTGTGTGTATGTGTGTGTGTGTGTGAGAGAGAGTGTGTGTGTGTGACAGTCAGACTCGAAGGTGTATGTGTGTGATGGTGGTGTAGGCAGCAGGAACATCACCGGGTGTAGACCAGGGGGTCAGACCAAACCTGGTTCAGCAACCTCGGTACATGGGTTCTGGCCAGGAAAGGATTCAGAGCCAGACCCAATTGTAGAGAACATCTGTTGGGTAAGTCACAGAGTAGAAGCAGCAATGCCTGGAAGAAACGGGCTGAGGAAACAGGTTCCAGAGGTAAAGGAAGGGAGCTTGGGAGTGAGGAAGCTGATGGTGAGGTGCAGGGCGGGTGTGGGGGGGGAGGGAAAGGCACTGGGCTCGCTCCCAGGAGGGAGCGTGTGCTGGGGGCTCCGTCCTGAGGGGTTTAAGGGCGGAGGTTTTAGGGGGGGTCCCGGGGAAGGTGTCAAGCGCAGATGCAGCAGCTTGCCAGGTGTGTCCGTTCAGGGTGTGGTCTCCACTGAGTGGCCAGCACCAGGCCAGGGGTCATTATCCGATGCAGCTGGTCCCGAGGCTGGTTTTGTTGCCTCTCTGGGCCCGGAGCTGAAATCCAACTGAGGCCTCGATGTTGTCTGCACGGGGGAAAGGTCAGGGGTCCGAGTCGCATGACCAGCCATCTGCTAGGGGAGGAAAGGTCACCCTGGGGTGAGGTCCCACCTACCATTGATTGTCCTTTGCTGGGCACCTGGGGCTTTTCACCCTGGTGACCTGTACGCGGCCCATGGTCCGTGCTCTGCTCATGCCTGTCTAACTGCCTACAGCATGTGGGGACAGGTGAACATGTAGGCCAGGGACGGGGGCCAGGTGTAAAGGCAGAATGCTGCTCCCTCCCGTCCCCTCCCCACCCCCCTCCGCCTTTGCTCAGGTGTCTGCTTCCCACTGAGGTCCGTCTTGGCCTCTTATCCAAAATTGCAAGTGACCCTCTCAGCTGGGGTTTCTCCCCTAGCCCTTACCCGGACCCCCCACCTCTCACTGGTCTTGGGTGCTTAGCGGCTCTCCCTCGGTGAGAGCAGGGCTTTGGTCTGTTCAGTCCGAGCCACGGCTGCTCCTCGGGGGCCTGTTAATGAATGGACCGGGGCCAGGGCAGAGGGGCCGGGCGGCCTGGAGGCAGGTGGCAGTTGGGGTTCATCCCTCTTCCTCTGAACAGTGGGGTTTACTGTGTTACAGACAAGTCTGGTCCCTTCTCCCGCTAGAGTGTGGGTCCCCAGGAGGGCCACCCAGGCCAGCAGAGGTGTCAGCAAGTGTGGGGGTGCCCTGTCCTGAGGGGGGGCGTCCTGGCGCCCTGGGTGGGGGTGCTCCCTTCGGATGCTTGGGGCCGTGAGGGAGGAGGTGGGGGTGGCAGGGAACCAGTCCGTCCGGTTCGGATGGAGGAATGGACCTTCCTTGTTCTGGGGCAGAAAGCGAGGCGGGCCCTGGGCCCGGGCCAGGGCGGCGGGGCCTGAAGGAACAGAATTCCCGCTGCTCATCCAGCAGCTCCATCGCCCAGAGGCCGCAGTGTCCTCGTTTGCACACGTCACCAGGAGCTCTCCGGCCCGGTTCCAGAGGAGGACGGGTCTGGTTCAAATCCTGCCCTTTGCCCACGGGTGCCCCCGGTAACCAGGGCGCATTCCCTCTGTTTCTGTTGGGGGATGGGATAATAGAGACTCACTGCTGAGAGGGTTGCAGGGGCCTCCCCTGAGCTCCCTGCCTTAGAGCAGACAGGCCCTTTGCTGTTCCCCCAGGGGCCCCAGCAGGGCTGTGTCGGAGCCCTGTGGCCTGGAGGGCTGGGAATAACTAGACAAACACGTCCATGGGAGATCCGGGCCCTCCACGCAGCTCTAAGACGCAGGTGCGGTCAGTACGCTCACTTGGCAGATGAGGCGACCAAGGCCCAGAGAGCTGGCAGATGTGCCCGTCACGCAGCTGGCGGGGGAGCGACGTTTCAAACCAGCCAGCCTCTCTGGGGTCCGTGCTCTGGGGCCCTTGGGGGCGCGACAGCTTGGTCTCTGCGTGAGACAGTCATCCTGCTCTCGGGGAGCTCACAGAAAGAAACAGAATTTCCATCCTGGGGGGTGGGTGCCTGGGGAGCCGTGGGAGCCCCAGAGTTCTGGGAGCCTGCGTGGAGGAGGGGACCCTGAGTAGGTAACATGCAGCTGAGACCGAAAGGGGAGGACCTTACCGGCAAGGGCTGGGTGTGCAGGGTGTGCGGGAGGAGCCGGTAAGTATTTCTTGACTAAATGGAAATGTGACGGAGCCCGCCAGCATCAGGCCCCGGGGGCCCTGGCCTGTGGCCCCCGCCGAGTGCTGGGCGCTCTGCGAGACTCGGCCCCTCTCCTCCCTCAGGGGCTGGGGCTGCTGGTGTGGGCCCTGATCGCCGACACCCCGTACCACCTGTACCCGGCCTACGGCTGGGTGATGTTCGTCGCTGTCTTCCTCTGGCTGGTGACAATCGTCCTCTTCGTCCTCTACCTGTTTCAGCTGCACATGAAGTGGTACATGGTGCCCTGGCCGCTGGTGGTGAGTCTGGGCGGGCGGGGGCGGGGCTGTGGGTGTGCCCTCCCCACGATGAGCGGGGGCAGGTGGGGTGGCTGCAGCCCTCGGGCCCTGCGCTGGCCCACAGAGCGGGGGGGGCGGGTGGGTGGCTTGGTGGCAGCTTTCCTGGGCACTGGGCGCCGAGCCAGGAAGGACACGGGCCTGGCTTTCTCCGGGGAAGGGAGTCGAGGTCCGGGGCTGTTGGCTGGAGAGACCAGAGGCCATTTGGAGTCTTAAATATATTTTTTCTTTTGGGGGCAGTCGGAGTTTGAGCCTGTGTGGCAGAGGGTCTCTGGAGGCTGGTCTTTCTTCCTGCCAGGCTGCGCAGTGTGTGCGGGAGGTGTGTGCGGGGAGGTGTGTGCAGGGCGGTGTGTGCAGGCGGTGTCTGCAGGGCGGTGTGTGCGGGCGGTGTGTGCGGGCGGTGTGTGCGGGAGGTGTGTGCGGGAGGTGTGTGCGGGGAGGTGTGTGCGGGGAGGTGTGTGCGGGAGGTGTGTGCGGGCGGTGTGTGCGGGGAGGTGTGTGCGGGGCGGTGTGTGCGGGGAGGTGTGTGCGGGCGGTGTGTGCGGGGAGGTGTGTGCGGGGAGGTGTGTGCGGGGCGGTGTGTGCGGGAGGTGTGTGCGGGGAGGTGTGTGCGGGAGGTGTGTGCGGGAGGTGTGTGCGGGGAGGTGTGTGCGGGCGGTGTGTGCGGGCGGTGTGTGCGGGCGGTGTGTGCGGGAGGTGTGTGCGGGGCGGTGTGTGCGGGGAGGTGTGTGCGGGCGGTGTGTGCGGGGCGGTGTGTGCGGGAGGTGTGTGCGGGGAGGTGTGTGCGGGGAGGTGTGTGCGGGGAGGTGTGTGCGGGAGGTGTGTGCGGGGAGGTGTGTGCGGGCGGTGTGTGCGGGGCGGTGTGTGCGGGAGGTGTGTGCGGGGAGGTGTGTGCGGGGCGGTGTGTGCGGGGCGGTGTGTGCGGGAGGTGTGTGCGGGGAGGTGTGTGCGGGCGGTGTGTGCGGGGCGGTGTGTGCGGGAGGTGTGTGCGGGGAGGTGTGTGCGGGGAGGTGTGTGCGGGCGGTGTGTGCGGGAGGCGCTTGTGTCCACCCGCTGCCTCCAGGGAGGGTGGAGCCGGGTTTGCCAGGTCAGTCTCCTCAGGACGCAGCGAGCACAGGACGTGCCGGGCCAGACGCAGAGGCCGCTGGGTTTCTGACCCGGAAAACCCCTGCAGCTGGGATGGAGGCGCTCAGCGAGCAGAGAGCGCAGAGGCACATGACTGTAAGACAAGCAAGCCCGGGACTAGGCAGCATTGTTTGCGATTCAATGACTTTTTAAAGCGAGGAAACGTGAGTCATCCTCCAGACAGACCGGGTTTGTTGGATCTTGACATCACTGGCAGGAGCCGGGCAGCGTGTGCAGCAGGAGCCGGGCTTGCAGGGAAGGTCCTGGGTGAGGAGGGAGTCGCCCCCCCCCCCCCCCCCCATGGCTCTGGGGATGGAGGGCCCAACTGCCTCCAGCCTCAGGGTTGACGGCAGGCGTGAAGGCTGGGCCGTCTCTTACCCTCCCAGGCCTTTTCCCGGGGGGCTGGGTTGGGATTGCCGAGTTGGGGTTTTTCTGGGATTTTACCGGGCAGGCAATGGTGGGTTAGGAGTGGGTTCTGGAGAGCCCGGTACCATCGGCCCACAGGGACCTCCTCCACTCGGTTCCAGCTGCTGTTAGGGGAAGCCGGCCGCTTGGCGCCAGACCTGGTATTTTACGATTGAAAGATTTTATGACATCTTCAGGTTTGCATATGGAATCTAATGTTATAATGTTGGTAATTTAAAAGATAAACTATGGGATGAACCAAGCATGTCTGAGGGCCAGCAGTTCGCAGTGTCTGTTAAGACTGTTAACTGGCTCCAGGGCCCGGGCTGGGGAAAAGGCACCTGGGCCTGGCTGTCAGCTAAGGGTCCCCCTGCCAGTCTGGCTCCGGGTCCTGCCTGGAGCCTAAAATGTGGCCAAAAGGGGAACAGATTCCTCCCACTTGGGGCAGAGAGGGATGTGGAACCCCCCTCCCCCCCACCCCCAGGCCTGCAGTGGGAAGGGGTCGGGGAGGGGGCCTGGAGTCTTTAGCTGATTGGTGCGCTCAGTGACAGGCTGCGTTCGGCCTGTTGCCATAGGGACTGGGTGTTGCCCGCTGGGCATGTCGCTGCCCCTGACCAGCTCCCGAAGCCTTGATGTTTGTGCTCCGCTCAGATGGCCTCCGGGCAGAGCCTGGGTGGGCTGCGCCTGTGAGGCCCAGGTGTCTCCACCCCGCTCCTCAGTGCCCGTCCACGCTGGCTGCTCAGGGGGTGCCAGTGGGAGCCATGCGGCTCCAGTTGTGGAAGTCTCCCGTCTTCAGCCAGTTCTCTCTTCTCCGCCCCAGCTGATGGTGTTTAACATGGGCGCCACCGTTCTCTACATCACCGCCTTCATCACCTGCTCCGCTTCGGTCGAGCAGACGTCCCTGAAGGGCACCCGGCCGTACAACCAGCGTGCGGCTGCCTCCGTGAGTACGGCTCCCTGGGCCTCGGCCGTGACCGGGGATTGGCCGGAGCGAGGGCTGTGCCCCTGGGCCCCTCTGCTCCCTGGTCTGAGGCCAGGCACCTGCCACCTCCCGAGTTCTCATCCTAACTCAGCAGGTCTCAGGGGAGCCGAGCTTTCGGCCCCCCCGCAGTTAACAGAAAGGCCCGAAGGAGCACTAGGCTTGGGAAATACCTTGTGGTGAACAGAAGTTTGGGTTAACCTTTGAACTTGGCTGTCAATCAGTTGCAACTCACTAAGGATTGTAGGCGCCCCCCCGCCCCCCCGAGAACTTTAAAAAGTATCGCCCCCATCCTTACCTTGAAAAGGGCACATGCAAAGACCTTTTGGTTTAGACCATGTGGGGGGATTCACAGGCTCTCCCATGAACGGATTCCAGAAGATTCCTAGGGTAGCTTTGGAATGTTGCCTTTTAAAAACTAGATCACTCATGTCTAAAGTAGCTCCTGCCCTCAATCACGCTTGTTAGCATGTTGTCCAGCTGCCTATCACATACCTGTCTGCATGGTTAAGGGTTCCCCCCACTGGAATGTAATGTCAGCACCATCAGCCCCCCCCCCCAACAATTAGGTGTTCGATGAGTGTGTGGCTCAGTAGGAGTTGGTGTGGTCCCGGTTAACGGAGCCGCCCTAGGTCCCACTGTGCCTGCCCCGAGCTGCCCCCCTCCTGCCAGTGTCCCTGTCACCGCACCCTCCCCCAGGCCACGCTGCAGACGGCTCAGCGAGGTGTCTCCTCTCCTTTCAGTTCTTCGCGTGCTTAGTGATGATCGCCTATGGACTGAGCGCTTTCTTCAGCTTCCAGGCCTGGCGAGGAGTAGGCAGCAATGCGGCCACCAGTCAGATGGCTGGCGGCTATGCCTAAACCACCTGACCAAGGCCCACCGTGGGGCTGAAGGCCGCAGCCGGGTCACATGCAGGGTGGCCCCGCGGGTCAGCCCAGAAGGGACTACACTTGCTCCCGTCTGACCGCCAGACGTGGGCTCACCCAACACTCCTACGGAATCGGGATCCTTCCGGCGCGGCCCCCTTATTCAGCAGAAGGTGACGGGGGACGGGCGGGCTGCTTTGTCTAGAGGACTCCAGCATCCGAGGGGGGCCCCGCCTCCCCACCAGCACTAAGCACACTAACAGGGACTCCAGACCTGCAGCCCCGCCTACCATAGATAAGCCTAACAAGCAACATGTATGTATCATCAGTCTGTTCTAGGAGCGCTGAGCTAGCTCACGAGACCGTTCTGGGTCCTGAAAACACAATGCCGACACGGCCCTCCCCAAACCAACATGTCGCTGGAGACTTTTCTGACAGCATGCTCTTCTTCCCTGTATTTCACTCTTACGGCTTTTTGTTTTTTTTGAGACTTTTACTTTTTTTTGTTAATCCTCACCCGAGGTTTTTTCCCATTGATTTTTTTAGAGTGGGATAGGGAGAAAGAGAAACATCAGTGTCAAAGAAATACATGGATTGGTTGCCTCCTGAACACGACCAGGGCCCAGGCCAGGGAGGAGCCTGCAACCATGGTACGTGCCCTTGACTGGAATCGAATCCGGGACCCTTGATCCACAGGCCGACTAGCCACTGAGCCAAACCAGCTAGGGCACTATGGTTACTTAGAGCAGACTGGCTTCAAGCAGCTTCCCAACGAGGAAAGCCTGTCTCAAAGGCTTCCCTCCCTCCCCAAGCCCTGCTTTCTAACAGCCCGATGGGGAAAGCACCGTCCATACGGCTGCTTCCCTGACCCTGCTGATTGGACACTTGGGACATGGAGGCAGGGCAGCAAGGCCTTGCCTGGTGAGTTGTCATGTGCTTGGTGGTGACTTTGTTGTTTTCATTTTTTTTGTTTGATTTTTTACAAAAATAAAGATGGAAGAACTTGTCTGAGTTGGTTCTTGCAAAACACCTCAAATTTTACTTAACGATACAAAAGCATTTAATAAGCGCCACATCAGTACAGAAAACACACAGCCTATATATAGCTCATCCTTTAAAACCAGAACTGCCACATGAAGTCAGTAGATTCTTATTTTTACTTCAAAAAAAATCTAAGGTACACACCAGGAACTGAGCTAGCCAGCAGAACACGGCCCCGGTGGGAAGATTTCGACAGGAAGAAGGCATTGCAGGCCCTCCATTCCAACAGCAGATCTAACCGCCTGATTTACACAGAAACAGTCCAAACCCCCACATGCTGAAAAAAGGGGACCTTGACCTACGTCAGCGGAAGCACACGTAAGCACACGCTCGCGGGCCCCAACAGAGAGCATCCGCGTTTGTGGCACTAACAACTAAAAAGCATATAATACTTTGATCTTGAAGTGGGTAATCGTGGAAGTTCCACGATTATATCCACTAGGTTAGCCTGAGTATTCATCTATAAAAAATAGTTTCTTTCAAAAATGCTTAAGAGAGTTCTGGAAACGGGGGACTACATTGGGACCGGAAGACCGTGACACAGGGCCTGCAGATGCAAGACTAGGAGTTGACGTGGACATGTAGCTTTTAGGTAAAGGACATCTCTCGGGTGACTGACTGACAGCCAACATCGTGGTGATAGGAGCTCCAGAAGTTTCAAGTCTGGCAGATGCTTGAGGAACACCCTAGATAAATGCTCCCAACCAGTGAAACCCCATGAATGCAACACCCCCACACGTGTGCGGGGGAAGCCCCCAGGTGGAATGCTGGACGTGGACTTGTCCAGAGGATCCGACTCAAGCCCCCAGAGAGATGGCCACCGAGGGAGGAGTACTAGGGTTACAGAACACAAGAGTTTCCTGAAGAAACGGGTCTCAGGAGGGGCATGCCATTTTTTTTTTTTCTCCATCAATACTTGATGTTAATGAATTGTGGAACAGAGCCGGTCTCCCCAAGATCTATCCTTCCGTCGCTAGCTGTAGCTGCTGTCTCTCCCCGTGCACTGGCTGATGTTGAACAATGTCATTGCTGGAGGGGACCTAGTGCCGCAGGTTGTTCTGGGAAGCTGGCAGAGAGGATGATTTGCACAGTGAAGTCACCACGAGACCACTGCTTAAGTCCAGGCCCCGGCCTTCTTTTTCCTACACGGGAAAAGGAACAACTTCAAGAGGCAAGACATAAGAACATCCTCCCTAGCTCAGAACCCGCCTGGGGAAGGGGGCGCTCGGGGGGAGTGTGGGGCACCAGAGCACAGGAAGGGAGGGTGATTTGCACTTTTGCTCAGCACTGGCCACGGTCAGTCTTAACCACAGAATGTGATTCCTCAGTAAGGATCCCAGGTCCCGGCTGGAGGACAGCAGCTCACTGACACCCGCTAGGTGCCACTGGCCAGGCTCACAGCGGGGCTGGGAGGTGGTTTGTGTTAGACAGTTCTAGAGCATTCTAAGTGGTTCAATGTGGCCACCTGAACAGGCAAGAGTGACTTATTAAAAACACAGAATTAAAAAAAGGGAAAAAACAAAACGGGTGACTTACTGCTCTGTAGTCCAGAAACATTTCTTTAAAAGCCAGGAAATCGGTAAAGGTGAGCAGCATGTCGAATATGTCCCCGGCCACCTCATCTCTGTGGTGCCTGCAAAAGGAGAGGGTGGCTGTTTCACGAATGAATGCGAAACACTGTCTCTGCAAGGCTTCGGTCAAAGGTTTTGAGGCCCTCCTACCCGGGACCCCACCACCAAGTGCTCTCAGCCTTGATAGTCCAACACTGGAAAAAGAGGGTCTTTTTTTTCAGACCGGAGGGGGAGAAGGAGGAGGAGGAGGAGGAGGAGGAGGAGGAGGAGGAGGAGGAAGAGGGAGGTGAAAAAGGCAAAACACAGAGTCAAGCTCAACTCACTGTAAGGTTGTGGTGAAGGCCGCCATGTTAAACCCAGGAATCCGCTCCAGTAGCTGTTCTTCAATGTACTTTTCCACCAAAGAAATCTAAGTGGGAAGGATCTTGTCAGACCTCAGGACTGCTTTTCAGAAAGCCTGTCCGAAGAGCCGGCCCTATGTGCCAGGCCCTGTGGTGAGTGCTGGGGACACCAGAGACCAAAACACAGCTCCTGGCCTCTTGGACTGCCTGGCCGCACGCACAGGCCATTTTACGGCAACAACACACACAATGTGTTGTTGCAGGGACGGCAGCAGGGCTCGCCACCCCTGGCCGAAAGCGAGGAATGAAGTGAACGGCTTTTTCTTCCTGGGCAGAAGGAATCTGTGCAGAACATACGCGGAAGTTCTGGACAGAGGCAGTCCAGGGTCCTTAGAAGCTGAGGCCTGGCCTGAGGGAGCCGGCATTGATTGCCAAGCTGCTATGATAAGAAAGGAAGGCCCTGGAGGCTCAAACCCATTCTCAGCCAGAGGACAGCATTCCAGGAGGCCCTGACCGTGGCAGAGGGGAAACACCCAAGGGTCAAGAATGGACGTTCCTGGATTCTAGTCTTGGTTCTCATGTTCACCCGATAGTCATACATAGCTGGGTTAGTAATAGGAAGAGTGTGTGAAAGCCAAACGGTCAAAAGCATAGAAATGCATGGTGTGGTGAGCCCACCGATTGTAACTGAAAGCAGAATTATGACAAATCCAAACAGCTTGTGAAATAAAAGTTGATGAAATCATCAAATTTTTGAAAAACAGCCCCAAAAGCTGTGTGCAGGAAAGTGACAGGAGCTGAGACCTACACCAGATTCTAACAGAATTCCCGGCAGGGTACAGTGGCAGATTTTAAAAGTCAAGCAAATTTCAGCATCCTTTTGATTCTAAATTCACATTTTAATGAAACTCTAATCTCTGGTAAGAGAAATAGAAATCCACTTACATATTCATTAAAAATAGGCGTGTAGATGAGTTTATTCTCTTCTGTGTCTTCAAATTCCTGGTAGTACTTGTCCATGAAATTTCTCTGTAATAACTGGAACTCGTCATCTGAACCACAATAAAAAACAACTATTATTTTTAAGTCAAACTAAAAACCATTCTGATTTATAAAGAGGCAGGAGTTATATGTCAGAAGTGGTTTCTCAACAGTCAAGTCTCCAGGAGAGAAAACTAAAGGTTTTTCAAGGAAGTATTAAACCCGGGACCCTTGAGTCTGCAGGCTGACACTCTACCCACTTAGCCAAACTGGCTTTTTTATTAGTATTTTAAAAATTATAATTAAACTAGAGGCCCGGTGCACGAAATTCGTGCACGGAGGGGGGAGTTGTTCCTCAGCCCAGCCTGTACCCTCTCCAATATGGGATCCCTCTCACAAGCCAGGACTGCTGGCTCCCAACTGCTTGCCTGCCTGCCTTCCTGATTGCCCCTAACCGCTTCTGCCTGCCAGCCTGATCACCCCCTAACCACTCTGCTGCCAGCCTGTTTGCCCCCAACTTCCCTCCTCTGCCGGCCTGGTCACCCCTAACTGCCCTCTCCTGCAGGGTTGATCACCTCCAACTGCCCTCCCTTGCAGGCTTGGTCCCTCTCAACTGCCCTCCCTTGCAGGCAGGGTGCCTCCCAACTGCCCTCTCCTGCTGGCCATCTTGTGGTGGCCATCTTGTGTCCACATGGGGCAGGATCTTTGACCACATGGGGGCAGCTATATTGTGTGTTGCAGTGATGATCAATCTGCATATTACTCTTTTATTAGATAGGATAGAGGCCTGGTACAGGGGTGGGGGCCAGCTGGTTTGCCCTAAAGGGTGTCCCGGATCAGGTGGGGGTTCCCTTGGGGTGTGGGGTGGCCTGAGCGAGGGGCCTGTGGTGGTTTGCAGGCCGGCCACGTCCCCTGGCGACCCAAGCGGAGGCCCTGGTATCTGGAATTTATTTTCCTTCTACAATTGAAACTTTGTAGCCTGGAGCGGAGCCAAGCCTGGGGCTCCCTCCGAGGCCTGCAGCCATTTGTGTTGGGGTTATAATTGAAACTTTGTTGCCTTAAGCGGGTGGGCCCGGCCAGGGTGTGCGGAAAGCTTTCCTTCCCCTGTTGCCGGCGGCAACCCTGGCCTGCTCTCTCAAGCTCCATTCTGCCGCCATTTGTTTGAATTTGTTTACCTTCTATAATTGAAACTTTGTAGCTTGAGTGGAGGCTTAGGCCTGGCAAGGGCAGGCGGAAAGCTTGGCTTCCTCTGTTACCTAGGAAACCTTGCTCTCTGTGGCTGTAGCCATCTTCGTTTGAGTTAATTTGCATACTTGCTCTGATTGGATGGTGGGTGTGGCTTGTGGGTGTGTCGGAGGTACAGTCAATTTGCATATCTGTCTATTATTAGATAGGATATACACAACAGCCCTAGCCAGTTTGTGATAAATAGTCTGGGCTTACAGAAGTTCATTTTCCCACAGGGCACAAGGTATCCATAAAAGGCAAAAGAATTCCAAGTATTCCTCAGTGTCCCCCAAACCCTCAGACCCACACGGAATGAGAGCTTAGGGGTGAAGCATCTGTATTTACACTCAAGGGCATGACCCTTTACCACACCTGCCTGGACATACACAAACTTTGTGACTTTTTCAGACTAACCTAGAGTAGGAGACACAGCTAGTAACACCAAATAACAGCATTCTTTTCTCATTCTCAGAAAACTAAATTGCTCTTTGTCTCTGATATAGAGATCAATATTTCCTGAAGTTTTGCCAAGAGCCCCATAACTTCTAGGTGTTGGGTTTCCTGAAAAGTTCTTTCGTGAGGCCTGAACCGGTGGGGATTTGTTGTTTTAAGCAGTATGGGCTGTTTGCCTCTAAGACAAATCACAGTAAGACTTAATGTTACATTGTGCTACATTAAAAATTACACGCAGCTTGATGTCTTCTCTCTTAAAAATTAACTCTCCGAATTGATTTCAGTGTCCTTAAAAGCACGGGTGTAAGAAGAGCACAGGCCACCCTGGCGAGGCGCTTACCCATGATGATGTCCTCTAAGTAGCCAACCACAGCGTCGAATTCTGCATCAGAGGTGGAAGAGCTGAAAAACATGCCTGGATTAGGTGCTGTTTCAAATAGTTTTTTAAAAAATTGATTATGTACATTTTCAAACATGCGCAAAAAAAAAAAAAAAGGATAGCATAAAAAAAGGGAGGAAGGGAGAGGAAGAGAGTGCGAAACCGTGGCTCTTTGGCCCCTTGAGTGTGGCTCTTCCACAAAATACCACGGCCTGGGCGAGTCTATGTTGAAGAAGTGGCGTTAGAAGAAGTTTAAGTTTAAAAAATTTGGCTCTCAGAAGAAATTTCAATCCCTGAACTGTTGATATTTGGCTCTGTTGAATAATGAGTTTGCCGACCACTGAGCGAAATGAGCGTCCTATCACTGAGCTTCGACAATTAATTACTGTCTAACCTAACAATTCCAAGGAGAATAAAACCCACTGAGCGCATCTGTGACATCAAAGATGAACAGCAATGGCTCCACCTTTCAGAAAACCCGGGGTGACACCAAGAATCACAAAATGGGAAGGGGTCGCACAGGACCCCTTTAAGGCTCCTCCGCACGTCTGTCTCCCCTGTGGGCCTCCTCACCGCATCTGGCCGGCAGCCGACACCCATCTGCCGGAGAACGGCCGGGAGACCAGGAGCCCTGGTGGCCGAGGGCCCTCTAACCCGGGGTCCGCCTCGGCAGCCCCAACCCGCCAGGTTTGGCTGACGACAGATCGGAGGCGGGCTGGGGGTGGTGATGGAGGCGGGCTGGGGGTGGGGGATGGAGGCGGGCTGGGGGTGGGGGATGGAGGCAGGCTGGGGGGGGTGAGGGAGGCAGGCTGGGGGCAGTGATGGAGGCGGGCTGGGGGGGTGAGGGAGGCGGGCTGGGGGTGGTGAGGGAGGCGGGCTGGGGGGGCGGTGATGGAGGCGGGCTGGGGGGGTGATGGAGGCGGGCTGGGGGATGGAGGCGGGCTGGGGGGGGTGATGGAGGTGGGCTGGGGGTGGTGATGGAGGCGGGCTGGGGTGGTGATGGAGGCGGGCGGGGGGAGGGAGGCGGGCTGGGGGGCGGTGAGGGAGGTGGGGTGGGGGGCGGTGATGGAGGCGGGCGGGGGGATGGAGGGGGGCTGGGGGCGGTGATGGAGGCGGGATGGGGGTGGGGGATGGAGGCGGGCTGGGGGGAGTGATGGAGGCGGGCTGGGGGGAGTGAAGGAGGCGGGCTGGGGGGGCGGTGAGGGAGGCGGGCTGGGCGGTGAGGGAGGCGGGCTGGGGGGTGATGGAGGCGGGCTGGGGGGTGATGGAGGTGGGCTGGGGGTGATGGAGGCGGACTGGGGGGTTTTGGAGGCGGGCTGGGGGGGTGATGGAGGCGGGCTGGGGGGCGGTGATGGAGGCGGGCTGGGGGGCGGTGATGGAGGCGGGCGGGGGGGGGGCAGTGATGGAGGCAGGCTGGGGGCGGTGATGGAGGCGGGGATGGAGGCGGGCTGGGGAAAGGTGAGGGAGGCGGGCGGGGGGGCGGTGAGGGAGGCGGGCTGGGGGGGTGAGGGAGGCGGGCTGGGGGGCGGGGAGGGAGGCGGGCGGGGGGGGGAGGGAGGCGGGCGGGGGGGGGAGGGAGGCGGGCGTGGGGGCGGGGAGGGAGGCGGGCGTGGGGGAGGGAGGGGGGCTGGGGGGGGAGGGAGGCGGGCTGGGGGGGGAGGGAGGCGGGCTGGGGGGGGAGGGAGGCGGGCGGGGGGGAGGGAGGCGGGCGGGGGGGGGAGGGAGGCGGGCGGGGGGGCGGGGAGGGAGGCGGGCGGGGGGGCGGGGAGGGAGGCGGGCGGGGGGGCGGGGAGGGAGGCGGGCGGGGGGGCGGGGAGGGAGGCGGGCTGGGGGGTGAGGGAGGCGGGCGGGGGTGAGGGAGGCGGGCGGGGGGGTGAGGGAGGCGGGCGGGGGGGTGAGGGAGGCGGGCGGGGGGGGTGAGGGAGGCGGGCGGGGGGGGTGAGGGAGGCGGGCGTGGGGGCGGGGAGGGAGGCGGGCGTGGGGGCGGGGAGGGAGGCGGGCGTGGGGGCGGGAGGCGGGCGGGGGGGGGAGGGAGGCGGGCTGGGGGGGGGAGGGAGGCGGGCTGGGGGGTGAGGGAGGCGGGCTGGGGGGGGGAGGGAGGCGCCGGTTAACGCGTGACCCGCCCTGCACTCCGTCCTCCGGGCCTGAACCGAGGGTCGCACCAGGGACGGGAACGGGGCGCAGCCTGACAGCCCTCCCCCCCCCCCCCCGGGGAGACCCGTTTCTACGGGAGAGGCCGACACCGAGCGCCCGCGGGCCGGGCAGGTCACCTACGAAGACAGCACCACGCTCTCCTCCTCTAGGGCGTCCATCGCCGCCGCCGCCTCCGCCCCGCGCAGCGAGCCGGCCCGTCCGCCTCCCACCGCCGCGGCCCGGCCCAACCTCCGTTCCGCTCCGCGGAGCCCCAACTGGCACCGGGGGCCGAGCCGCCGAGCCCACGGTCGGGTCACGGCCTAGCCCCGCGCCGCCCGGCCCGTGCCCGCGGGGCCTCCGCGGGAGCCTGAGCAGCGGCGCCGGGCCGAGCGGGACCGACCTCGGGGCGCCGCGCCCGCCTCCCGTCTCCATGGTCACCGCGACCTCTTCCGCTGCCTCAGCTCCCGACAGCCAATCACAGACCGCGCTGCCGACGCCAGGGGCGGGCAAACGGGAGGAGGAAGTGAGGGAAAGGTGGGGGAGTCGCGTCGGGGGCAGGTGCGGGGGTGCGGGGGGAGTGGGGGGAGTCGGGGGACGGGGGTAGAGGGGCGGGGGGAGAGGGGCGAAGGCAGTGTGGGGGGCGGGGGAGTGGGGGGCGGGGAGTGGGGGGCGGGGAGTGGGGAGTGGGGGGGGCGGGGGGAAGGGGGGAGGGGGGAGGGGGGAAGGGGGAGGGTAGCTGGGCCTCGGAGAGCACCGAGGGCTCGCTGATGTGTCCGCTCCTTGTGCGGCGATGGAATCCCACGTAGCCCCGTTTTACGGAATGAATCCTAGCCAAGTGCCTCAGTTTCCCCATTTGCACATTACAGGACTTAAGAAGATGAAGTTTGAAGCGGACTGTAAGAGCACTATAAATAGCAAATCTCTCGGGAGGCAATCCTGAGTTTTAGAAGCAGATACTGGCCGATTTTCCAGGCAGCTCCGCCCTCTCGCGGAAGGGAAGCCTCATCGCCAGAAGCGGCTGTCTGGGACGAGGAGCAGGGTCACATATGAAGATTCGGCAGTCAATGTTTCTTGGCCAGTTAGGCGAGATGTAAGTGGATAGAACTCCCTTGAACGTCGCAATCAGAAAAAGTCCCCTCCGATGCTGCCAAATTTTGCCAAAAAGATTCCCTAGAGCAGATTTCTCTTGACCGGACCACTTGGGCATCGTCTCCGGGTGCATGTATACATCTTGGCCACGTGTGTGGTGCATGGGTACAGGGGTTTGTGTCTCAGAGGCACTAACTCTGCGGAGCACAAAGAGAAGCCAGGCGTCCGAACAGATCCGCTGAATAACCGGCCGAGCTCTGTTTGTCAAGCACTGGCCACGCTGCTCAAAGCAAACTCAGCCAATTTCCTCAGGACCTACTTTCTCTATAAACCACTTATTTCCTTTGGACTAAATGAACTTGCCCACCCTTTCTTTCTTTAAAAAATTTTTTTAAATTGATTTCAGGGAGGAAGGGAGAGGAAGAGAGAGAGAAACATCAATGACAGAGAATCATCATTGGTCTGCTACCTCCTGCACGCCCCCTACTGGGGATAGAGCCCGCAGCCGTGAGCTCCTGGGTGATAGGTTGAGGCTCAACCACTGAGCTACCCCGGCCAGGCCTGCCCACCCTTTCTACTGCTAAATCCTGTATGGGATCAGAGCGGAGGAGGAAACGATTTCATCTGTTCTGGTCATCTATCACGGTTACAAACCACCCAAAACTCTTAGTGGCTTAAAACAACTGTTTTGCTCACTAATCTGCACTTTGGGCAGGACTTGGTAGGGACAGCTGGTCTCTGCTCCGCTCCTCATTCGGGGAGGTGGAAGGGCCTCTTCCCAGAAGCTCACTCACATGGCTCTTGGCTGGGAGCTCCGTGTGGATGGTGGTTAAAGGGTTGGGGTGGAGGGATCGCAGTTCCTCTCCACGCAGGTCTTCCCTTGGTTTTTCTCACACCATGGAGGCTGGGTCCAAGAGCAAATACCTCAAGAGACAGGAAGTGGAAGCTGCTAGTCACTTAGAGGCCTGGGCCGAGGAATTTGGCACAGTACCACTTTGACTGACGTCTATGGGTCAGGCAGGCACCGAGCCCCCCACGTTTAAGGGCGGGGACATAAATCCCATTTGTAGATGGGAGGAATGCCAAGAACTTGAACTATCTGAAGGGGGGGGGGGAGAGGGAGAAGAGTATGGGGGGCGTGAATGGTGATGAAAGGAGACTTGACTTGGGAAGAACACACAGCACAGTGTGCAGATGGTGTGTTGTGGAATTGTGCACCTGAAACCTGAATAATTTTGTTAACCAGTGTTAACCCAAAGAATCCAATAGAAGTGCATAAAAAAAGTGAAATACTTGAAACTATGATTTAAAAGAAACACTCCAAACCTGGCAGGTTTGGCTCAGTGGACGGAGCGTCAGCCTGTGGACGGAAGGGTCCCAGGTTCGATTTTGGTCAAGGGCACATGCCCTGGTTGCGGGTTTGATCCCCAGGAGGGAATGTGCGGGAGGCAGCCGATCCATGATTCTCTCTCATCATTGATGTTTCTCTCTCTCTCTCCCTCTAAAATCAATAAAATTATATTTTAAAAGGAAAAAAAGAAACACTCCATGGCGGGCAGTGTGGCTCCGTGGTTGAATGTTGACCTATGGATCAGGAGGTCACGACTGGATTCCGGTCAGACCATATGCTCGGTAGTGGGTTTGATCCCCAGCGTGGGGCGTGCAGGAGGCAGCCAATCAATGATTCTCATCACTGATGTTTCTTCTCTCTCCTGCTCCCTTTCTCTCTGAAATCAATAAAAACATATGTAAAAAATAAATAAAAATAAAAGAAACACTCCATCATCTCAATTTTATAGATCAGGAAACCCAGGCTTGGAAGTACTTGCATACTTGTGGGAAGTGACATTACGGCGCTGGAATCTGAGAGGAGGCTCACTCCCGTTTCACTCATCATGCCCTATATAGGGCCCCAATCCCCGACTTGTCAAACAATACTGGAAATCAGAACATGATACTTTTCTGGGGGAAAAACCTGAATGGTGGCCTTTTTGTAGAAAAATACATTTACTTGAATATATTAAACGTTTTCCATATTAAATCCTTTGATCGTGGGTATTAATAATTGGAGTAGCAAAAAAAAGTACAATATTTAGAAGAGTGATCATAGTTAGTTTCCATGGATACATATTCGAGATGGTTGAAATTTATGAAATACCATTTTCTGCAAGTGAAATTGTTTCTGTCACTGAATCGCTGTTTCCTGGCATTCAGCTAATGGCATCAGGACTTTACCTTGCTTTATCAGTATCATTCAAAAAAGGTGGCAATTCATTAGAAACATTTTTTTTTCCGGCTGTCTGGAATCCTGGGCGTATTTCCGGGAAATAAAAAAATATAAGTTACATGTCTGGCCCGGTGGCTCAGTTGGTTGTAGTGCTGTCCTGTGCACCAAAAGGCTGAGAGTTCAATACCCGTTGAGGGCCCATGCGGGAGGCAACCCATTGATGCTTCTCTCTCACATGATCTCTTTCTAAAATCAATAAAACATATCCTCCGGCGAGGGTAAAAAACAATCTAATGCAAATGACTTGACAATACACAAGTCATAAAATTTAAAAACATATACATTACATATTGTTCTCTCTGGTACAATATATTAGTAAAAGCCTCGTTTTCCATTTCTCTTAAAATGCTTACAGGCCACACAGAATATAGATCCTTGTTTACCTTCTTCCACATAGCTTGGTAATTCTTTTCTCTTCTATGTGGAGTAAATGTCTTTCCCTTTGAAGCAACTCCTAAATTACAACTTTGCTTCCATCCTGAATAATTTAATATTGAAATCCTTGCTTTATTATGGTCTAGAAGAATTAGAAAAGTAGCCCGGCTGGTGTTGCTCAGTGGTCTTCTTCCCACCACCAGATGTACGCAAGCTCCATGAACAGATCTGTTTTGTATACAAAGTGCCCAGAATAAAGATTTGCTGGATGGACAGTGATTAACCTCGCTTCTTAATTCTTTTTTATTTTTCCTTAATATATTTTATTGATTTTTTACAGAGAGGAAGGGAGAGGGATAGAGAGTTAGAAATATCAATGAGAGAGAAACATCGATCAGCTGCCTCCTGCACACCCCCCACTGGGGATGTGCCCGCAACCAAGGTACATGCCCTTGACCGGAATCGAACCTGGGACCTTTCAGTCCGCAGGCCGACGCTCCATCCACTGAGCCAAACCGGCTTCGGCAATCGCTTCTTAATTCTAATACGTGATTCTCTCCTACTCAGGGAGTAGCCCTTACACCTGAGAATATGCTGTCTTAGAACTTTAGGAGCAGCGACCAATGAAAGTTGTAAAATCTTAGTTAAAAAAGGGCAATAAATGTTTTATTTCTTCAATGCAAATTACTGTATTCACCACAAGCTAAAGAAGAGAACATATATATATATATATTTATATTTATATATATTTTTGAATTTATGGAAGACTAAAGACATGGGAAAAATCCAGCACCCCAACAAGTACGGCCAGGAAGGAAACCAGCACTGTGAGAGGACATTTTAATGAACTACAAACAAAAAAGGGTGGGGAAGGAAGAAAAAAATGTGCATTGAGTTTAAGACACTGTAAAATTCAGAAGACATATTTACTATTCAAGTATAAACTCAGTAAGGACTTGGCATAAATTGAAAGGCAGCTGCTGAGGTACACCATTATAAAGTAAATTCTAGGAATTTACAATTCTACCTTCCAATTTTCTGGGAGAAAAAAACCAAACTCTTGAAGGTCTTCACCAGAGACCCTGAGAGGGAGTAACACTTTTGATGAAGATATAGTCAGCAATCCATGATTGAATTTACCATTCAAAACATGT
The DNA here is from genome assembly GCF_951640355.1 of Cnephaeus nilssonii. Taxonomy (NCBI): domain Eukaryota; kingdom Metazoa; phylum Chordata; class Mammalia; order Chiroptera; family Vespertilionidae; genus Cnephaeus; species Cnephaeus nilssonii. The sequence goes on from NC_137091.1 coordinate 1,765,856, forward strand.
TATTTATTTAAAACAACAGGAATACGTGCTCTCAGACTGTCTTCTAAGAGTTTTTGAGACTGTTAGTTCAAGAGTTTCAGAGTATGCTACTTTCAAAAACAATACTGATTAAAAACAATTTTTTTAACCAAAAAACCTGATTTGATGGTACCTTAAAAATACCTTAAATACCAAATTTTCTCCAGTCAAACATTGCAATTAATTTAAGAATTCATCCTGCATTGTTAAAACATGTTTTCCTCACGAAATGTGGGTACTGAAGTTGGATAGAAACACCATGAATGTGAAAATACCACCGATTTTCTGCAGTTAAAAAAAACTAGAATGTTCTTTGGAATCACTGAAATATCAAAAATTTGGGGTTTTTCTACAGTCTGTGCACCTTCTTTCAGGCTATCCAAATTGCTCGTAGCATTGACCTGTGTGGTTCTAGTTTATATTATAGATTCAAGTTTTACAGTGCAGTAGCCACACTTAACACACCGCTATCTCTGACCAACGGGAAGTTATACTCAACCCAGAAATGCTGCCGTTCACTCCTCCATAATGACCTTCTGTCCAAATAAAACTTCAGAATATGAGACAAAACATCCTGTGTTAAACAATCCAACGAACCCAACAGGGAGAAACCCGGTGTGGTCCCAGCACTCGCGAGGGTGCTATCCCCTATCGTTTTCATGGAAGTACCACAGGCCTCACTTGTTAGCATTCAGCTTTCCTTGGCCTTGAAAGGAATTTCTCAGGGCTGGCAAGTTGGGTTAGATTCTAAGAGAATTTTGTCTTTGACAAACTACCATTTTTAGCATAAAATCTGGCCATGGCTCTAAGTTTCAATGTGCGTACAACTGATTAGAGATGGGTTTTTTCTTTTTCTTTTCCACACTGGCTGGAATTGAGTAGAAATAAGTCCGTGATGCCTCTTCCTGAGTGTCATGAAATATGAGAGATCTGTCTGACTCTAGACACTATTTCTTTCCGACACAATGGGCAGGTCTCCAGTTGCAAGGCACAATTCATGCACAGGTCACTGTGGAGAAAGACAAACACTGGTTAGGTCAACGCATCAAGAGGCCAGACTGACTGATGTGATCAAAAATGTTAACAAGCTTGTTAATTGAAAGAGTAATAATTCACGGCTAATAAAATGAAGCACATGTATAAGTAAATAACAAGTCTCCCTCTCATTTCCTCCTCTAACCTGTTTTGGATTTGTCTATTGAGGAAGCTGTGCTCATATTTAAGATAGCTGGTTCTAAGTTTTTAGATTTCAGCCTTCATTCATGAGCCCTTATTATGTGCAAAAACCACTGAGAGGGCCCAAGAACACAGAGATGAGTAAGACCAGATCCTGGCCCGACTGGTGTGGCTCAGTGGTTGAGCATCGACCTATAAACCAAGAGGTCATGGCTTGATTCCCAGTCGGGACACCTGCCCAGGTTTCGGGCTCCATCCCCATTGAGGGGCGTGCAGAAGGCAGCCGATCAATGATTCTCTCTCATCACTGATGTTTATATCCTTCTCTTTCTCTCCCTTCCTCTCTGAAATCAATCAATCAATATATATCCTCTATAATAAAAGCATAATATGCTAAGTGTCCGGTCATCTGGTCAGCTGTTCAACCAATCAAAGTGTAATATGAGAATATGCTAAGGCCATTCAACAGCTTGCTATGACATGCACTGACCACCAAGGGGCAGACAGTTGACTGGTCAACCAGTCACTATGATGTGCACTGACCACCAGGGGGCAGACGCTCAATGCAGGAGCTGCCCCCTGGTAGTCAGTGTGCTCCCATAGCGGGGAACGCAGCTCAGCCAGAAGCTGGGCTCCCAGCTCATGGCTCTGTGGCAGTCAGACATCTCCTGAGAGCTCCTGGACTGTGAGAGGGCGCAGGCCGGGCTGAGGGGCCCACCCTACCCCAGTGCACGAATTTTGTGCACCGGGCCTCTAGTATATACTAGTATATAAAAGACCAGATCCTGCTGTTTGTTTGGGATCTTAATATTCTTACGGAGCAAAGATCAAAAAGGGTATTGAGATACCCAACCTTTAAACTCTGCACTGCCTGTGAGGCCCTGATAACTAAAACCTCAAAGTGAGGAATTCTTGGCTGCAGAGTAGATATCAAGGAGCAACCATAGCTGGAGCCACTGTACCCTTCTTTCAGAAGAGAGACTGGTACAGAAAAGGGTGAAATGAGGTACATTGAATACACTTTCCCTACCAGACTGCTGTACTGATTTTTCGGTAATTTCCGAATCTGCCGCTATACCACTGTACCTAATTTTCGGTACTTTGCCTAGTATGTGAAAAAAATGCGTCACAAACTAAAAATAACCAACCAATCGTGGTCAAACCTCATGGTTAGCCATTGCAAATGTCTTCCCCCATGTGTTTGAATTGACTTTGTGTGGTTTAAGGGGACAGTTAGGTTCAGGGCCTCAGGTCTGGTAGGGTTAACTGCCGTTAGATAACACATCTCAAAAGACAGCAGAGGAATAGAGGCAGAGTCAGGGCCAGGCTGAGGCACACCTAGAGGTGACAAACGGGTCCATCACTCCAGGCTCTAGGCCAGTGATGGGCAACCTTCTGAGCTTGGTGTGTCAGACTTCGCCAAAAAACTGAGCATAACTCGGGTAGTGTGTCACTTTGAGGAAAAAACATGATTTCACAAAATGTTTCATCCTCAGGAGCAGCAAATGTTTCATCCTCGGCATGCGGCCGCCTCAGCGGCCGCGTGTCATCAGAAATGGCTATGCGTGTCAGTGCTGACACGCGTGTCATAGGTTAGCCATCACTGCTCTAGACCCTGGGAGGCCTGGTGGCTAAAGTTACGTCAAACATAAGAGCAAGGTAGGCTACGGGCTGTGCTGAATTACAGGGAGCTGCTCACATACAGTCAGCATGCATGCCTGGGCCCGCACACTGCCAACCCCTTCCTAACCCTGCGGGGATGGCATTCTTGGGGACTGTCCTACTTGCTGATCTTGCTGATGTTTGGCCACTCTGTTCTATAGGGTCTAGGCTGCTCTCTGAGTCCATTTCAGACAACTGATGTTTGGTTAGACAGCAGGGAGGCCCTGCCTGCTCAATGGTTAGGAGTATAAATAATAAATATATGAGGAGGCTCTACAACAAAGAGGGACTGCCCACGAAGCTCATAAATAGCATTAAACGTTTCACATTTTGTGATGTGAAAACTATTGAGAAAACAAAGGCCTTCGGTATTAAGCAGCTGCTTCTATTTCAGGTACGTTTTTGGAGACAGCCATGCACTGCTTGCCCAATTGAGTTCCTGATTTAGCCCACTTTAACACAGTGAACTTGATGAACAGCTATGAAACTGGACACTCTAAAATCAATTCAAGGACACGATGAAACTGCCTAATGTAACGTACAAAACAGGAACTAATCACACAAGCCCTCTTACCTGTGTCCACATGGCTTCAACTGTGTGTCTGCTACCTCATCGCAACACAGGGAGCAGCAGTTTTCCCGGATACTGACTTGCTTCAACAGAGCAAGACGCCTGTGCCTGAGTGGGAAACACAGCGTGTCAGAGAAGTGGGCCCGTGAGCAGTGAGGCCCAGGAAATGCTTTGAAAATGCTGTGTGTGTGTGTTGTGAATGAAAGGGGCTACACGGCAGACATGACCCGCTCAGGGCCACAGAGCAGGACTGACAGGTAGTGACTGACTATCCCACAGGATGAGCTGATCATAAATTCCTCACTGGGCAGGTCACCGTAGGTAGTCACGTCAATTCCTCAGGAAAAGGTTAACCTTTACCTTAGTTAGCCCTGTCCATGTTCTTAGGCATCTGGGATACCAGAATTAGAAATGTTAAGAAGAGTAATCTTCTTTTCTAACCCCTGGGTGGAGCATCTGCAACTCCTCCGAGTTATCTTGTTGCCCACATACAACCTCCAGTCACTGTAAATGTTAAATGGTAACCATCCTGTACCTGCCAACCCTAGGACCTGGCCCCTCCTTGCAGGTTTTCTTGGTGTATGTGCAATGTGTGATACTGTCTGATTTTTATACCCAATATTCGTCAGCTCAGAACACTGATTTGGAAGTGCTCTTTCCTTCTGGGTTCTGCAACATTTTAAATAGCAGTGAAGTGATCTGTTGCCCAAATATTTGGTGGAGTTCTCCGGTGAAACCACCTGGGTCTGGTGCTTTCTGGGACCATAGCTCTTGATTTCTTTAAATTAATTTTGTAATAATTGTTTTGTTTCTATCTCTTCTGGGATGTGTTTTGGTACTTTATATTTCCTAGGAAGTTGCCATTTTACTCAGGTTTTTAAAAAAACCTGAGTATGAAGCTTCATATTTGTATGAAGCTGAAAGAAGCCTTTTAGAAACGGTTATAATTTCTCATGAGACACACGAGGCAGTCTGGAGCTGGTCTGTAGACTCCTTACCTTGGCAAAATGATTTTCTCTTCAGCTCTTAGGAAGGCGTAGTCATTAAAAGTGCTAAATTTCATAGATGGTGGATATTTAAATGGTTTTGCTCCAAAATTGAACTCACATTGTTGATATGACATGAAACTAGCTGCAGCAAAAAATCCAGATCTACAGAAAAAAATAAGCAAGAGGTCAAGAAAATTCATAAAAACAAAGCAACGCTCACATGTGAAGTGGTTTTCAGAAGTTGGAATGAGTCACATCCTAGCGTAAAGGGGGACAGGATCTCCTGCCCTTATCTTCCCTATGCCAAACTTTGAGGTAACTTTAGGTATGATCAAATGGGTCCCCAATTACTTGAAATAAAATGGTTTCCCATCACACCTGACTATATAAATGGACAATTTTTTTTTTTTTTCTGGAAAAAAGTACATTCTGGCCTGGCTGTGTGCTCAGTGGTTGAGCATTGACCTATGAAGCAGGAGGTCAAGGTTAGATTCCAGGTCAGGACACATGCCCGGGTTGCAGGCTTGATCCCCAGTGGTGGGAATTCAGGAGTCAGTGGGTCACTGATTCTCATCATTGATGTTTCTATCTCTCTCCCCCTCTCCCTCTCTGAAATCAATAAAAATATATTAAAGAAAATAAATAAGATAAAAATTTTAAAAATGAGCTTTCTCAGAATAACTCTTAATTTTTTTTTAAAAAAAGTGCATTCTGGCCATGTCCTCAAGTTTTTGAATGGGAAAAGCTACTTACACAGTAGACGAAAAGACTTGCTTCTCAGGAGGCAGCTGGTTGCCATTTAAAAAGAAGATCATTTGCTTTTCATTCAAGTCTAACAGAAATCCTACCGTATCTCCTGCAGGATAAAGCAAAGCACTGTTAGGATGAGGGTGTATACCACTGGGATTCTGCTAAGTGTCTCAGGGTTTTATATATATACTAGAGGCCCGGTGCATGAAATTCGTGCATGGGGGTGGGGGTGGGGTGTGTGTGTGTCCTTTAGCCCAGGCTGCACCCTCTTGCAATCCGGGACCCCTCAGGGGATGTCTGACTGACAGTTTAGGCCCGATCTGGTCAGACACCCCTCTCGCAATCTGGGACCGCTGGCTCTTAATTGCTTGCCTGCCCGCCTGATCACCCCTAACCACTCACCTGCCTGCCTGATTGCCCCTAACCACTTGCCTGCCTGCCTGATCGCCCCTAAGCACTCTGCCTGCCTGGCTGAGTGCCCCTAACCGCCTCTGCCTCTGCTCCCAACGCCATGGCTTCATCAGGAAGGTTTTCCGGAAGGACATCTGGAATGATGTCAGGAAGGTCGTTCTGCTGTTCAGTCTAATTAGCATATTAGAATTTTATTATTAGATTTCAGAGAGGAAGGGAGAGGGAGAGAGAGAAACATCAATGATGAGAGAGAATGATTGATTGGCTCCCTCCTGCACACTCCACATTGGGGATCAAGCCTGCAACCTGGGCATGTGCCCTGACTGGGAATTGAACCATGACCTCCTGGTTCATAGCTCGACGCTCACCATGAGTCACACCAGCTGGACAAGTTTTTGCTTTTTAAGTTGTTAAAGGTGAACACATGAAATTATACAATGATGGTAAGAAAAACAGACACTCACTGCTAGTAGAGGATAATCTGATAATATAGAGCAAAACATTTACAAAATGAAATTCTTTATCCCCCTTACCAGAAGTTCCACTTTAAGCATTTATCCTGAGAAAATCCAAAATGGTTCATATTTTTCTATAATAGTAATTTTAAAAGGTTAAAATGTAATTATCCAACCTTGAGGTATTGATTAATAAGTACAATTATGTAACATATTTACACCAAATTTTAAGGGGTTTTTAAAATATCTCTGGATGGTGGAATTACAAGGGATTTTAAGTTTCATTTTGCTTCCCTCCTCTATTTTCCAAAATTTGATAATAAACACATTACTTCAGTAATCCTTTGTAAAATTATTAAAAAAACAAAAAACAAATTACACAGTCTTTGTAGACAGTGCCTCTATCTTATGTTCTGTTAAATGAAGTTTTATATTCCTTCTTTAAGAACCTGCAAGCCATTCAAATGAAGGCCTATGTTTGACTTTTAAGGCTTTTTTTCCCCTCTACTATCACTTTAGTTACTTAAGTGTAGCTGTCCCTGCATGGCAGGGGTCAATTTCCTGCTTTCTTAGCATGCCTGAAAATTCAGTTTACATTTATAATGCAGCCTGGGGCAGGAAACTGAGAGAGAGAAGGCTTGGAGAAGGAGCTGGATATATCCCCTATCTAGCTCTAATGCTGGGGATAACATATTTGCAGAGGCTCCATCCCCTACCATTTGATGCTATGTCTTCAGAACCTGCGTGCGTGCGTGCGTGCGTGTGTGTGTGTGTGTGTGTGTGTGTGTGTGTGTTGGGAGTGGGGGTGGGGGAGGGTTGGTGCACAGCACCAGGAGGCCCCTGAGAATATCGCCCTCCAGTGCATGGTGCTATGGCAGGGAAAGCTTGTTTTCACTGTATTTAGCCAGTCTTTTCATTTTTTAGTGAAAAGACTCAATAACCTTAGATCCCTCCATCTGAGTGTTTAACAAACCAACTGTGTGGCTCTGACTTCCTGCTTGAATCTTTCACTAATAAATGTTTTCATGGGTCCAGGGTCTTAGATACTGCAGAGTGGATGGAACAAAAATGGAATGGGGTGAAAAAGATCATACTGTTGCTAAGATACATTCTACAAACATCCTAAAGCCATGACGAAGTTTCTGGAAGCCTGAGTCCCCTGCAGCATCCTGAGGTTGCTATCTGAGAGCTTGTTTGGAGGTTCTAGCAGGGGAGCGCAGCTACTCGTATACCCTTGACCGAAGACCAGTCCTCTCCTCTGGGGGGAAGGTCATCCTCTTCGACCGAGCGCGCAGCTTCGGGAGGGACGCACATGGATCGGTGAGGGAGGAGGGGGACACCCGCCTAGCCAGCCAGATCAGCCGAATCAACCCTGGCGATCAATGGGGTGTCAGATGTCGCAGCCAGATCGCCCTCACATCCCTGAGGTTGCTATCTGGAGAAGGGAGGCTGAGCAGACGTGTTTGAAGCCGGAAGTGCTCAAGCTGCCCTTAAAGGCTGCACCAGAGGTGCCCAGCATGTGTGCAGTGAACAGTGCCTATTCCTCAGCCATCTGGTCTCTGAAAATATCCTCATTTAACTGGCATTACACTTTCAGTATCTTCAGTATCTCCATAGCTGCTTTGATTCAAAACATATACCCAGAGAGGAAACTAGAATTCACATTAATCATAAGATGATCATTCCCCACTAAATGAAGACTTTCATATTCGGAGACGTTTTTGCTGAAGGAAGGGCTCCACCAGAGGTGAATTTACCAAGTGAATACCTTCCCATCCACGGCAGGGATATGAAGGCGAACTAACCCTCTTCACACTGAATATCCTTCCACTAAAACATTTTAAGGCCCACAGAATAGATGCTTCATAATAAGTAATGTCTTGGCCTAATCACTGACTTCCTGATGGAGAGCAATGAGTACCTTCTTTCCAGCACGGGTGCAGGTGAGGCTTGCTTCTGGCATTGTACCAAATCAGCTGCCGACAGCCATCGTAAGCACAGGAGTGCTCATCGTCCCCAATGCCATAGCCTTCCTGGAGGGAGACAGGGCCCAGGAGATTAGCAAGGCCTGCCGTGTTGCGGGGAAAGTGTGTTGTTGTTTTTTTAAACATATTTTTATTGATTTCAGACAGGAAGGGAGAGGGAAAGACAGAAACATCAATGCTGAGAGAGAACCACTGATGGGCTGCCTCCTGCACGCCCCCTACTGGGGATCGAGCCCACAACCCGGGCCTGTGCAAACCTATCTGAAAAATAAGAATGCTCCACCCACTCAGCCAAAAACTGCCGCCGCACCCACTGGCAGTCCTCAGGGTACTCACATGATTGAGAAATTTGCTGTCGCGGGTGGCCCATCCGATCTGCATGACACCGGAAGTAATCACGGTTACTTCGTAGTACCACACCCCAGCATCCACACAAAAGGTGCAACGCACACTTTCAAAAGAGGAGGCATCACAGCGAGCCTGGCAAAACCAAAGAGCAAGACAGGCCCCCCTCAATGCCTGAAGCCCACCATAGACACTGACAGCTCAGGGGCGGAGTTTTCCTTCTGGAAGCTTCTGGGGGGCCACTGCCTCCTTCTCTGTGCACCTCAGTGACAAACAGCGCAAAGCCGAGTGAAGCACACACCATGTCGCAGTTTTACTTCCAGGGAGTCCTAGCAGGACCGGAAGTCCTCAAAGATGGCTGCAGTAAGAGGTAGTGAAGGCTCCTGGCTTCACTTTTAAATACCTACAGAGCTTCGCTCTCACAGTAGAATCTTTTACAAATGCATAAACACTGCCTTAACCCGTACTTGATCTGATGGAGGGAGAGAAGGATACTGAAGGGTATAAGATGCGGTATCTAAAAATAATTGAGCCCTAGCCGGTGTGGCTCAGTGGATAGAGCGTCGGCCTGCGGACTGAAGGGTCCTGGGTTCGATTCCAGTCAAGGGCATGTACCTTGGTTGCGGGCACATCCCCAGTAGGGGGTGTGCAAGAGGCAGCTGAATCTATGTTTCTCTCTCATCCATGTTTCTGGCTCTCTATCCCTCTCCTTTCCTCTCTGTAAAAAATCAATAAAATATATATTTTAAAAATAATTGAAAGCAGAAAACTACATCAAGCATCTGGCAATACGGAAGATCGAAGAGCTGTCTGCAGCCATTCTGCAAACAGCTTTCATCTTGACCCGCCTGGTGCCCGTGGTGCCTGCCTACACATAAGCAGCTTTCTCACCCACCTTCGCGGGACCAGAGCACTTCCGGCACAGGGAGGAGAGGAAGCGCTAGCCCGAGACAAGCGGCTCTGCAGGGACTACAACAAGGAAGGGCCTCTTAGAAACACCCGCCTTTGTGCCTTTAGCTGGATAACATGGCAGAGATGAAAGACGGACATATTTAAACCAAACCGTCAGTAAATATCATGGTGCTTCCTATGCGTACAGCACTACGTGGGATCTAAAAGGTAATGATACCCAACACCCTCTCTCCTGCCACTTGGACCTCTAACCACTCTCTGAAATGAAATAAATGTCCGTCTCCTCTGCAGGAAATTGCATTCGTTCAGAGCCAGGGCATGAAAATGAAAAGAAAGTACCCCTCCCCCCCAGAGCCCATGTGCAGCAGCTTTACCTCCAGGCCATGCGGCGAGATCTTCAGGTACTCGCTGACATCATTGCTGTTCAGCATGGCCCTGATGCTACTCAAGTCCACTTTCTCATACGTCAGCTGCCGACCTTCTTTCAGAACTGCAGGAGAGAAAGTGCATGTTTCTAAGCCCCACTGCGGTGGGCAGAAGCTAGTGCTGTGGCTCAGGGCCATTCCTGCTCAGAGGCGGAGGTGCTCGGGAGCGGCAGGTTGGGAGGGGGACGGACAGCCTCGGCGTGGCGGCTACACTGCCATATGACGCTAGGGAGGGCGGCGCTGGGCTCCCCACATTCACTACAGGAAGGCCTCAGAGACACTGTGGGTTCTGCTCCCGACACGGCAATAAAGTATTGCAATAAAGCAAGTCACATGAACCTTCCGGCTTCCCAGTGCAATGAAAAGATGTCTGCCTGTATTTTATACGCAACAAAACCTGAACTGTGTGTTCAGAATTATTCTTTGACTGGCAGGACACAGGCTGCGCGCTGAGCCAGCCCCACAACGTGCGGCAGCAGCAGGGGCTACGTGTCCAACGGCGCTGCTGCGCAGTGCTCACTGTGGCTGGGGAGTGAGGAGCGACTGGGAAAACGTCTTATTCTAGCCGCCCTTGGAGGAGGACAGAAAACTCAGGAGCAACCCTGTTGTGTAGGTAAGACATGACTTGAGGTTTTTGGTGTTTTTTTTTAAATATTTTTTTAAAATATATTTTTATTGATTTCAGAGAGGGAAAGGGAAAGATAGAAACATCAATGATGAGAGAGAATCATTGACCGGTTGCCTCCTGCACGCCCCCTACTGGGGATCAAGCCTGCAACCTGGGCATGTGCCCTGACCAGGGTTCGGAATTGAACCGTGACCTCCTGGTTCATAGGTCATTGCTCAACCACTGAGCCATGCCAGCTGGGCCATGACTTGAGTTTTGAAGAGCCAAGATGGGACAGAGAGAAGAGTAAAGAGAGGGAATGCCTAGTGAGGGAACAGGCCCAGAGGTAGGAACGATGGGGACCTGCTTGTAGGACAGCAGGAGACAGTGTGCGCTGGGAAGAGTCGATCACGCAGTGCCATCTGATTAACGGCCTTGATGCAGCAGGAAACGGGGCAGCAGTAAAGTTTTACAAGGGGAGGTGCTGGAACCAGAAGCATTCCCTATCCTTCCTGTCTGAAGGGCCCCTCAGCATGTTTCTGCTGGAATGTAGCCAACCTACAAGTAGAGGTCCTTACAGGAAAGACTCATGCTCACTGTTACAAACTGAAGGCCAGTGATCCTACGTAAGAAAAAGGTTTGGGCCCCAACTGGTTTGGCTCAGTGGATAGAGCATAGGCCTGCAGACTGAAAAGTCCCAGGTTTAATTCTGGTCAAGGGCACATGCCTGGGTTGCGAGCTCGATCCCTCCCTAGTAGGGGGCGTGCAGGAGGCAGCCAATCAATGATTCTCTCTCATCATTGATGTTTCTGTCTTTCTCTCTCTCTTCCTCTCTGAAATCAATAAAAATGTGTTAAAAAAAGAAAAAAAGAAGTGGGTTTGGAAATGGAAACTTACAGAGATTGTCTAAGCTCCACTGGGCACAGAAACCAACTTGACGTTTCAGATAATCGGGATCATGGGTCCAGGACTCCAACGTGACAAGCCGGTTACTAATGCTGGATTCAGAGATAGTCAACTTATTTTCACCTGTTTGGAAAGACGTAAACCTTGAATGGATCATGAAAGAGTAAGATGATTCGCTGGACAGATTAGTGGTGGGAAGGAGTGAGGAGAGGTAGAGAACTTGGAGACTAGAATAATGACACAGCTCAAGAGCTCTGTCTGCTATTTTCTAGAAAGTAGCAACCTCATCGCTAACTTTTTAGCTACAAAAAGTGGGTAATCATGGTCACCAAGTTTTGATTCTCAGGTGAGAACCTCTTTCTTGCCTTTGTCCCTGGTACATCTCACTGGCCTTGAGGTGTCTACACAGACAAAAACAGGATGTATGCATGTTCCATGGGGTTCCAAGCGTAAACTCACCCAGTAACTGAGAAAAATCAGATTTTTAACAACCGATACATAAGATCATTAGTGCAAGAAGTCACTATACCTACTTGTCTGTGCAAACTTTTCCAGTGCGATAAGTGCAAAAAGCATGACTGTGGGGTGGGACTGTAACTTCTGAAAGACAACAAAAGATAAAAAAACAAAAAACAAAAACATCATTCCCTGCAGAGGCGGCAAGTTATCAACTTCCTCTTCTTACCCAATATGTGCTAGGTTTTTGTTGGAGCAGTCAGGAAAGTTTTCCTCATTCCAGGCCTCCATTATCCCTTTGCCAATACTGTTAGTAATGAAGAACCAGACAGAGTCTCTTCAAGGCTTATGTTATTTTCTTAAGGTTACAGGGTTCGCTTAGAGTTATGGAAATTTCAGAAGTATCTGGTTAAATGCACTATGTTATTTTACTTAGTAGCATTTACATATATTAGGGCTTTATTAAATAAAATAATACTGATTCTTACATTCATTTAAGCAAGCCAAACAGAAACCTAGAATTATAGCAAAAAATGACTTTTTATTCAGCACCCTAAAAGGAACAATTCATCATTGCTGGGTTCTAAAATAATAATGAAATTAACAACTAGTGGCTTAGTTTTTCATCTGTTCTCTGAAAGGATGCCACATGCTGATGGCAGGTGGGAACGCCAGTGAGCTCTTTCAGTTACATCTCATTCAGTGCCATGAGCTCACCTAGAAGGAAAGGTCTACCTGCTTACCATCACATCTCACAGCCATGCTTCCACACAGCTACTCGGCGCTCCAGGACACCCAACAAGGCCACTCCTTCCCTGGCGCCCAACTAGGTTCTGCAAAGCTCATATAACCACCACCCTGCCCTGGTACAAGCCTGCTCAGCACCCTGCTTCATGCCCCACTGCCTGGCTTTTGGGCCCTCGGCCCTCCCCTCTGGCTACTCAGTCTATGTCCTCCTGTCTCTGAACGCTGTCTTCCAAGCAGACCATTCTCTGTAATGTGCCAGCAACACGGTCTTGTCTATCTGTGGGCTCTGCAGTGATGTGCCGCTAGCCCAGAAACTCACTTTTTCTCCGTGTGCACCATCAACTCCTAACCTCACCGTGTGGCCCATGAGGTCCCATCTTCCTCAGGAAGCCTGTCGCCCAGGACTCTCCGGCCGGCACCACCCACAGTGCCCACCTCCTATCACCTCAGAATCGCAGCACGTGGTCTGAAGGAAGCGATTTTGTCCTTGATCATATCCTGCCACAAAACGGAGGCTTACTGTCTTGTCTGAGTAGTTTTGTTCCCTCAACTAACCAGGAAACTTCTTGAGGGCAAAGAACTGGTGTACAATTCCGTATCCCCAGGGTGGTTCCCTGACATAATATTGAGTGTTTTAAGGCCACATCACATAGTACTGAAAGAGGTCTTTCAGATTTTGAAGGCCAAAGCTCACTGCAAAAATAACTGAAAAATACAGACCAGTCAAGCCTGCAGCCCAGCAGTGTGAGGTCTGACAGCAGAGGCACAGCAAACCACAAGCTTCCCCAGCAATACATCAAATCCCCAACAAGTTCTAGGAGCCTTAGTGACAGCGGCGGGGAGGAGGACTAGAGATTTAGATACATTAGGAATCTGACCTGCAGGTTTCCTGGTTTGGAATGCCATGTAATTTTGTTTCCCTGGGGTGGGGGGAGAGGGGGTCCCCACTACCATTTGCTAGACGCTAAGGACACACACACACAAAGTCAATCATAGCCGCTATCTTGTGACTGCATTTAAAACCAGCCCAGCCCAGCTGTTTTCGCTTGTAATAAATTCCTATCCCACCCTCATTTTTTTTTTTTTTTTAACACAGGAGGGAATAAGCACTCAGGAAACACCTGCAAATAAAATTTATAACATTTATAACTGATTCCATTCTCTGTGCCAATGGCTAAGCTGGCAATTTTAGAAAAATGCACCATTCTAATGGCTAAGAATAACCAGCTTCGATGTCTCACTTACCAGACACTGCAGCAAATATTCCAGTATTCCTGGGCTAAGTAACCCTATACTTGCAGGACCTAGATGAATACACAAACACTGGGTGTAATGAAATGTGCCATGTTAGTTTTGAGCAGTAACTAGTAACAATACAATAGTTTTGGTAGAACTCTTACCAAGCACTCTCCTGCACATGATCTTATTCAAGCCTCCCGCTCTGAGGTAGGGACTAGTACTATCCCCAAATCATAGATGAGCAACTGAGCCCTCCCCCGGCGTCCCCCAAGTGAAGCGACTTACTCCAGGCCACTTGGGGAGCACATGGCAGAGTATGAACCAGCACCCATTTGTTCTGATTTCTAGTCCATTGCTCCTTCCACCACATATGACATAGTGAGCTAGTCCCCTGTACTTTAACGCTAACCTTCCTAAAATGGGTACTATTCATAAAAAATTAAATATCTGGCCCTAACCGGTTTGGCTCGGTGGACAGAGCGTCGGCCTGTGGACTCAAGGGTCCCAGGTTCGATTCCGGTCAAGGGCATGTACCTTGGTTGCAGGCACATACCCAGTGGGGAGTGTGCAGGAGGCAGCTGATCGATGTTTCTCTCTCATCAATGTTTCTAACTCTCTATCCCTCTCCCTTCCTCTCTGTAAAAAATCAATAAAATATATATTTAAAAAAAAATTAAATATCTGTTTCTCTTCTCAGGAACTGCTCCAATTTAAAGTTCTTTTTTCTCTTCCCCCTACCTTTTATGTCTCTATCACCTAGATAAACTTTATAAAGTAGGTGCACATATGTATGTTACATACATACATACATATAGAATCTTTACATTATACTAAGTTCAGCCTTTTCTCCTATTCTTAATTTTAAAGCAAGTACTTACTACGCGTTCTTTTAAATTTCCCTCTGAAAATCCTCAAAGCCTAATTAGATTGCATTTACCTCCGTGGCCTTTGTGTAATTTTTTTCATTATCCCTGTCACTCATTTTTGTGGGTGGGGGGAGATTCTTCTTTCTGGTACCATTGTAACTTGTTAGCCCTGCAGTGCAGCCTTCCCCTTACTGCCAAACAACTTAAGACTTCTCGGTGGAGCTTCCCAGAGTTACCTGCTAGTTTCTCGGCCAAGCAGCCCAGGACAGCAGATGTGTTCCTGTGTTTGGCAGGATGACCTGAGTCCTGGCAGGCTACTTCTCCATTTAAATTTAGAATTTCTGTCAATTTCTGGAGTGCATCCTAAAAACAAAAATGAACAAGTGGATTTGATAAATACACTACTTAGCTTCCCCCCCTGTCCAAGATAATCCTCATAGGCAAAATCTATAATCAGGCGTTAACTCAGAATAACCATACAGAAATGATATAAGGTTACCCAATATATCATTATTGATGGGAAATATTATTTGATTAACCTGAAAGTTGTCTCACATAAATTGCTAAATTCTATTCCATTCAAAATGTAACAGTCATACCAGATATATGCTATATACTCTCGAATCATGAAATCATTTGGGTAGACTAAATCTACCAGTGCCATTATAATTTATAACAACAGGGCCTAGTGATGTTGAAGTAAAAAGTTACTTTAAAATTTTTTATTTTTTTACCAAGCAAGAATAAATCTCACCAGAGCTCTTGAGACAAATTAGGATAAAAACAAACCTCTTATAAGCCTAAGCAACAGTCAATTCATCAGTGACTTGGCCAAAGACTCTTCCCTTTTGTCCACACTGTTTTGCAATGTTGGGCCTTAAGGTCTGAGGTTTAAACAAATGAAAGATGCCAGAACTCAGCATTTTAAAAAAGGATTCCATAGAACACATGGACTAAGGCAATGAGAGTTGGAACTTCGGTCCTATGTAAGGGATAATCAAGGTTATACAATCTTTAATGTTTGAATAAGACTCAAAAGTGTTTTTAGTATAAGTTTTTTTCTTAATAGAAAATGTGTAAAATTTTTGTTACGAGGAAATTGTTTAAATATAAGAAAATCAGCTCAACAACTGATTCCTCTCTCCTAGTTTCCAAAGATTGTATTTTAGATTAAATGCCTCCATTTTTAACATTTTTAAAATTTTAAACTAAAGCTTTATAGTGAGCCATTGATAGGAGAATGTAGCACTTCATTAGTTTATATAATGAATTAATACTGAATAAAACAGATACCATAAAGAGGAAATGCATTACATCAAATATTCTTTGTGGTCATTCATCCTGTGTTTAAGCACAGATGATAGTTTCATAAAAGATAAGTATTAACTTACTTTAGTGGGCAATGGACATTCATCTAGTAACAATGTTATAACAGCTGGTCCCAATGGATCTTCCAATGGAATAACTCTAATTAAAGACTGGACAACGTCCAACCATCCTTCATCTAAGAGCAAATCAAGAAGATTACACGATGGAGCCACTACTTTAAAAATGTGAAAATACATAACCTATGACCCAAGATGACTTCACATTAAAATAGAAACACTGTTGGCCTTCATTCTGTAACTTTTTAGCAGCTACCGTCTGGCATGGACATAGTCATCAATTGCTAGTAATCATGGTAGAGTCAAAGAATCCAAATTTACAGGAGTCTGGTAATTTTTTGGCAGCTTTATTTGGAGGAAATTCAAGCTATGGTCCTGGGTTCTCAAAATATGATTTAAAAAGTTTTTGGCATTTTATTTATGACATAGGAGTTAACCAAGAAGATTAAGTATCTGAAGTAGTTGGCTCTATTTTCAGAATTGTACTTAGCAAATTGAGGGACAAAAATGAGCCTTCCCATTTTAGAAGAGTTATGGTCAAAGACCCATCAATTCCAAAAAAATTTTCTGGTAATAATTTCAATGAGATAAAACTATTACTGAGAGGTACAGCTACATATTCAGGATGCAATATACATTTCCTATCCCTTGTCTAAGAAAATTTCCATATACTAAGGGATTTTTTTTCTTTGTCATACCTGTCAAGTATTTTTGGGATCTTTTATTTTTTTAAAAAGTGGTCACATTTCTTTATAATCGTTAATTTCATAATCATTAATTCATTAGAAAGTATTTAAAAAAAACGTAAAAAAATACCTGTTTCTGCCATTTCGTGCAATGTAATCATTGAATAGGGAGGTTCCTGATCACTGAAAAACAAACATTCAAGGCATCAGACTTGAAGAAATGAGAAATGACAATTCCAAACAAAAGTTTACCCTCTACCTGGTTGGCTGGCTCAGTGGTTGATCATTCACCTGTCAACCAGGAGGTTACTATTTGATTCCTGGTCAGGGCACATGCCCGGGTTGCTGGCTGGATCGGTGTGCAGGAGGCAGTCAATCGATGATTCTCTCTCATCATTGATGTTTCTCTCTCTCTCACTCTCCCTTCCTCTTTCTAAAATCATTAAAAACATTTTTTAAAAAAAGAATGATTTTAAAAAATAAAAATAAAGTGTATTTGCTACAGCAACTCTCTCACTATATTGAGAACTGTGCTCTCCTATCAGATCAACGTCACCCTTTCCTAAGCAACAAGGAGAACAATAAACACAGACCATTTTATAACTGCAGACACCCTTTTAGGTGTATTCTTACTAGGCCCGTCTATCTTTCATGTCTAGTTTTATAAGCCTTATAAACTTTATAGGCTATAAAATTCTTCTCCTTCAGTAGTTTCTAAAAAGCAAGCTATGTGACACTGTTTATAGACTGTCTGAACCCTGCTTTGCCATTATATTCTCCAACGTGGCACTTCACATTTGTTCTACACCTGCCTTAGTTTTCTATTCTCAGAAGAGTTGTAACTATAATTCAGCACAACAGGTTTAAGGTGCAAGCTACCCGATTACTCAAATGTACATCACTTGCCTCATGGAAGTGGATTATGTGCTTTATCAGCAAGTTCTCTTAGAATTTGTAACATTTTCCTGAAGTTTGGAAATAAAGCTCCTACCTTGCACCTGGCTGGTGGGGCTCAGTGGTTGAGCCCCACCTGTGAACTTAGGAGGTCACGGTTCGATTCCGGGTCAGGGCACATGCCCAGGTTGCAGGCTCAATCCCCAGTGAGGGGGCCTGCAGGAGGCAGCCGATGAGTGATTCTCTCTCATCCCTGATGTCTCTATCTCTCCCTCCCTTTCCCTTCCTCTCTGAAATCAGTAAAAGATATATATATATACATATATATATATTTTTTTAAATTTCTTTATTGATTATGGTATCACATAATTCCCATCCCAAACCCCTCCCTAAAAGATATATTTTTAAAAAATATGTAAAGCTCCTACCTTGCCTCCAGACTCTCTGAGTCACTTTTTAAAATATATGGCAAAGTCTATTCTGTATTGGTTTTTCCAACAGGCTTAAATAGCATTGCTTATGGTTTACTTCCTTATTTGGGAGGGACAACTTTTCACAACAATTTTATGGTATGTTTTAAATTTCACCATGAAGAAATTTTATATAACTGCTTCTAGTCCCTTGCTTCAGTTTGGAGGATGTAAATGGCATAGATTTATTCAATAGGTATGTCCTACAAATATATTAAGGTTACATTAAATTAATTCAGAACTACTGCAAAGGCTGGTTTTAATGAACTTAGGAAGGCCTTTCTGAACTACTATGGAGAATATATATAAGAAACACTTTCCCCAGCATGTTCTATAGCAGATAAAAAGATGTGCAGAACAGCCTGGCTGGCATGGCTCAGTGGTTGAGTGCCAACCTGTGAACCAGGAGGTCACAGTTCAATTCCTGGTCAGGGCATATGCCTAGGTTGTGGGCTCGATCCATAGTGTGGGGCGTGCAGGAGGCAGCCAATAGATGATTCTCTCTCATCATTGACATTTCATCTCTCTCTCCCTCTTCCTCTCCATCTCCCTTCCTCTCTGAAATCAATAAAAATACATTAAAAAGATGTGCAAAACAAATTTCTTTCTACGAGGGAAAACAAAAAACCCACCTCAAAATAACACGTACAGGTATACTTTGCTTTATGCTATGATTTTTGAGGGACTAAACAAAATCACATTCTAAAAATGTGATTATCAAATATTTAGACAACTAAATTTACTAGCAGAGCTTGAAGGAAAAACAATTCAGATATAACTTATAAAAAGCATTATCATTATCTCATGACAATCCCTCTAAGAAAGGCATTATTCCCCATTTAAAGATGAGAATCCTGAGGCTTAGAGAAATCACTTACCAGTGTCATGCAGCTAGTGAAGGGGCTGGGTTAGAATTGAATCTTGGTCCATCATGGTTCATCAAAAGTTCGAAAACTTTTGCTCCTAACTACTGAACTGTATGGTTCAGTTAAAAGATTTTTTTCAGTTTGAACAATGCCCTTTGATTTCACCATTATTCAATCTGGGATGTCGTATTTAAGAGTTAGACAAAGCAGAGGGAAACACAAGATAGGTACAGGTGTGCCCTGCAGTTTCAACTTACAATTTTCCCGAATGGATCTAAGAGGGTCAAATAGGGAGATTAAAAAAGAGAGCAGGATGAGAACTCCTTGATCTATGCTCTTATGTTGCCAACACAAGTTTCGTGCAGCCATGCTCTGAATTTCTGGTCAGAGGAGTAGTCAGGATAAAAGTGAGTCTTCGTGAAACCATTTCCTATTGTAGCCTGCAATACAAACTCACTTCATATTTACTATATTCCCTATAAAGACCATGGATTTAATTAGTGTTTTCTGCTATAGAAATATTTAGACAGCCCTAGTCAGACTAAATACTTGGGCTCAGTGGATAGAGTGTTGGCCCGAGGACTGAAGGGTCCCTGGTTTGATACTGGTCAAGGGCTCATACCTCAGTTGCAGGCTCCATCCCAGGCCCCGGTCAGGGCACGTGCAGGAGGCAACCAATTGTCGTATTTCTCTCACATCGATGTTTCTCTCTCTCTCTCTGTCTCTCTCCCTCCCTTACACTCTCTCTAAAAATCAGTGGAAAAATATCCTTGGGTGAGGATTGACAAAAAAGAAAAAAAAAAAAGGAAATATTTAGACATTTCCAGTTGGGAGTAGATGTTAGTAAGTAAAACCACCCAACTGTAAAATATTCTCTGCCACCAGAGGAGAAGTAAAATATTCTCCCTTGCTCTATGAGCTCCAGGCTTGGCGAAGACATCCTGTGAACTGCAGGAGTCCGAGAGTTATGGTTCCTGGCCGAACACTTTCCACTGCGCAGAAGGTGACTGTACTCAGATACTTACTTATCTACAAGAGTCCGTATGACTGCCAGTGTGTCCAGCACTAACCCATCGACGTTTTGTTTCTTTCTCCGCGGTTCGTGTGGTCCTCGGCCCCTCCTCGGTGGCCGAACAGGATCCCGGGGTTGGTTCCTTATGTCAACAGTGGGGACTGCATTGTTCTCGGCCTGTTGCTGCTGGGTGTCAACACGATCCTCTGCCCCACTGTCATCGCGGCAGATGCAGGAATTCCCCATGGCGGCAGCAGCACCTCCCGTCCCCAGGAAGTGGGCTATGTGCTCCTCAAGAGTCAACAGCAGACCCTGGCCAAGGCTTCTGCTCGCTAAGAACACGGCCCAACCAAAGACAATCATTTAGACAGTTTTCAGTTGTCCAAGTACTGCTTTCATAATCCAGGGTGGAGACACTTGCATCCTATCTGTTTTTAACAACTGAATGCTGAAGAAAGGTACAGAGTTGACCTCCAACATTCTCAATTACAGGGAATCCTGGTCAGCCAGCAGCAGTTCTAAAAGAAATAGAAAAAACAAAAATAAAATGAACCAAAGGTTTGTGGCTATTCAATGACTCAAACTTTTCTAGTTTGATTTCATAGACAGTGGGATTACAATGAAGAATCATCTTTGGTTATTTTTATACGTTTCTGACTCAAAGAGGTATCTCTGCATGAGAGAATTAACAATCAATAATTTTTATTATCCTATATTATAAAAAGCCTGACCCACAGGTTGAGAACCGCTGCTGTAGAGCCTAAGACCATCGGAAAACACAGATATTTACATTACGATTCATACCAGTAGCAAAATTACAGTTATGAAGTAGCAACGAAAATAATTTTATGTTTGGGGGTCACCACAACATGAGAAACTGTATTAAAGGGTCTCGGCATTAGAAAGGTTGAGAACCACTGAGTTAGGGTGTCAAGGTGGGGCGGAGGGCAGGTGGGCGGGGTACACACTGGTGGGCAGGGCCGCACGATTTCACGCACTGGGTCACTAGTTACATTATGAAATTGATTGCTAAACCATATCCTTGTAAACCACCGGAGTTACCATTGATTTTTTTTTTTAAGTATGTGTGGTTCTATATACAGAACTACATTAGAAAAATGTGTACAGCCCTAGCTGGTTTGGCTCAGTGGATAGAGCATCAGCCTGCGGACTGGAAGGTTCCAGGTTCGATTCCGGTCAAGGGCACATGCCTGGGTTGCGGGCTTGATCCCCATTAGGGGATGTGCGGGAGGCAGCCAATCAATGATTCTCTCTCATCATTGATGTTTCTATCTCTCTTTCCCTCTCCCTTCCTCTCTGAAATCAATAAAGATATATTTAAAAAAAAAAAAGAAAAAAGAAAAATGTGTACAGTTGTTCAAGGGTTCCTTTCTTGGATAAAAAATGAATTGCCTCCTTTCTTACTTTACATGTATGAGAAAATTTAATGTTTCAAATAAAATATCTAATTACAGAGGTTTGTTGTTAAAAAAGTATGATAGCCGAAACCGGTTTGGCTCAGTGGGTAGAGCGTTGGCCTGATGACTGAAGGGTCCCAGGTTCGATTCTGGTCAAGGGCACGTACCTTGGTTGCAGGCACATCCCCAGTGGGAGGTGTGCAGGAGGCAGCTGATCGATGTTTCTCTCTCATCGATGTTTCTTTTCTTTTTTTAAAAAAATATATTTTATTGATTTTTTACAGAGAGGAAGGGAGAGGGATAGAGAGTTAGAAACATCGATGAGATAGAAACATCGATCAGCCGCCTCCTGCACACCCCCACTGGGGATGTGCCCGCAACCAAGGTACATGCCCCTGACCGGAATCAAACCTGGGACCTCTCAGTCCGCAGGCCGACGCTCTATCCACTGAGCCAAACCGGTTTCGGCTCATCGATGTTTCTAACTCTCTATCCCTCTCCCTTCCTCTCTGTACAAAATCAATAAAATATATATTTTAAAAAGTATGATAAAATTGTGATAGCACCTGTTTGATATCAAGAAGAATAAAAGGATAGAGCGTTCCACTTAAATTACCCAAACTACAGTGGTTTCCCATAGAGGCTCTTGAGAATTTACAGAAATCATACAGGTAGTTACAAAGTTTTTCTGTTATCTAAGCCAGATTCAGTTTGGGGAAAGGCAGATGCAACAAGGTTGCATTTCCACAATGATCAGTTTGTTGTACAACATAGCTGCTACAAAGCCAAGAATAAGGATGCACCATTTGTTTTTGAAAATACTGACCAAGCACCTGGGTCAGGCACCATGCTGGCACTGGGAGAACAAGGCAGGTCCCTGTCCTCCAAAAATTCACGGATGGCCATTCTCATCCCACACAGTACGTTTATCACTGAAAACCTAATGACAGAACTAGCTCTTCATTGAACTGAAAATCTGGTTAGGTCTAGAAAGAAAGATTTAGAAGCAGGAGACTGACATGGGGCTGGTAGCAAAAAGTAAAAAATCATGCCGAGACCTGGAAACTAGGACCCATTAAGACTCAAATGGACACAGAAAGAATGAAACATTTGCTTACTTACAATTAAGTCCTCTGATATTGAGTAATGGCTCAGGAATAAATATAAATTAAATGTATAATTTGGTGGGATTAGAAACAAGAGAAAAATTACTTCCATTATTTGAACAGATTTGCAACAAATCATTTTAAACATATGTCCAGTTTAATTATCGCTCATAAATGGGAGTGGGGCTTGAAGAAAGAGACAGATAAGATGGAGATAGAAAGTTTGTGTGTACTAGGTGTACCAGTTAATAATGCGGATTTTTTTCAATAGATGGAGTTACACATATGTTGATATATATGAGAGTTGATATGTATGCTATTTTGTTGTATTGCTCCTTCAGATGACCACTTGTTCCGATCGATGGCACACGCACTTTCTGAGCAGCACTTCAAAAAACGTAGGAAGAAGTGGAAAATTGGGTCTCTGAATGGTCCGCCTCAAAACAAGAAAAGTTCTATTGGGACGGTACCCACAAATTACCTGAAAGATGGGGGAAATGTGTAGGTAGCAATGGACATTACTTTGAATAAAGCACTTGATGTTTCTTTTGAAATTACCGTGTTTTCTTTGATTACAAAATCCGCATTATTACGGTTAATAATGCAATTAACTATTAACTGGTTAATAATGCAGATTAGTTATTAACTGGTTAATAATTCAGATTAACAACCAGTTAAAATGGGGATTAACCATTAACGGGTTAAAAATGTGAATTAATCATTAACCGGTTACTAGTGCGGATTAACTATTAACCGGTTAATAATGTGGATTTTTTAATCCAAAGAAAATGTCAACACTTGTAAAGCTATTCAGAATAAGAAAGAAGAAAGTGTTGGGAGTGCTTGTGAGGAAAGCAGTGAGTTAAAAAGTGGTTGGATCACAAATTTTTAAATTTTATTCTATCCAAAACTTTTTCGATAATGCTTATATTATTAGTAAACTGAATGCAGAATAATTAATCTATGCAGCTCTCCATTTAGTATAGTCTCAAAGTAAATGGAAGATATCCAATACATACAAATAGGCATTTTTCAAAATATGACTAAATTTGGAGGTGAGAAGACCAAAACTGTTTTGTGTTTTGTTTTTTTTTTGTCTATTTCTAAATTGAACTCAAGTGTAGCTTGGGTCAATTTCTTCTAAGTCACTTTCCTTATTTGGCCCAGAAAATGATGTCAACTACAAAATTTGTCAGAGAAGAAAAATAAGTTTAAAAAAAAGTTTTCAAATATTTCAAAACCAGACTTACTTTTTAAAGAACTAGCTGTAAAGACCCGGTGTAAAGAAGAGATGGGAGAAGCTGTGAGGCATTTCACAGGTGGGAGAAGCTGTGAGGCATTTCAAAGGTAAGGCTATAAAACATACAAGGAAAAAATACGAGCTATTATCTTTTGAAATGTTCTGAAATGAGCATTAGCGAGTGCGTTTGAAGTGACAGCCAAAGGCAGGCCATAAATAAGCAGAGTGCATGATCTTCAGACTTCTGCAGCACCGAGAACCTAGTCTTCCTCTGGAAAGGGCTGTCACTCCGATGCTTTTCTCAGAGAACAAACTGCGAATAAATACTTCAGGCAAATGCCTGGGCAGTGAAGTTAAACAATTCCTCTTTAGAGAGCTTTACCTCATTCCAAAAGCATTCTGTGGACCATTGTTTTAAGACAGCAACACTCAGCCTCCAGAGCTGGTACAGGATGCAGAGGCCACCGACAGACAGCACAGGGAGGGGCTTTGCAGTCGGAAAGACGGGCACAGGGCCCAGCCTGCAATGTTGACAACTAAGCATTCTAATTACCCTGACTATAGACACACTTTACAGACAGGGAGAGAGGAGTAGTTCTTACAGCTCACAGTGCTACAGTGAGGTT
This sequence comes from Cnephaeus nilssonii, assembly GCF_951640355.1. NCBI lineage: Eukaryota > Metazoa > Chordata > Mammalia > Chiroptera > Vespertilionidae > Cnephaeus > Cnephaeus nilssonii. The sequence continues at coordinate 1,790,079 of NC_137091.1, forward strand.
TAAATCAAACAGTGCCTGTAAAACAAATGGCACAGTGCCTATACTTAAAGGATCCCAAATGCAAGATGTTCTTAGAAAATGAGACCTAGCTAATCCAAGGTAACAAAATAATCTGGGAGGTGGGACTCTGGAGTAAGACTTGACTTAAGAGCACGAAGATAACTAAACAGTTTATCTTTTCCAGAGTTCATCCACCTTGTACTGAAATAACCTTCACTTAGCTATACTTCTAGACTGCACCTGGGAGGGACTGTAGCTTAATCATCCCAAAGGTGATGAGCATTCAAAGCCCTTAGGCACTTCTTTTGCTAATTCCTGGTTCCACTCCAAATAGCCAGAGTCAGAATTTCTAGGATGTGGTCCAAGCAAGTGCTTTCTTAAAAGCTCCCCTGGTGATGCCCGGCTGGTGTAGCTAACCTGTTGGACATGGAACCAAGAGGCCGCCAGTTTGATTCTTGGTCAGAGCACATGCCCAGGTTGTGGGCTCGATCCCCTGTGGGGGGCGTGCAGGAGGCAGCCGATGATGTTTCTATCTCTTTCCCTCTCCCTTCCTTTCTCTCTAAAAAATCAATAAAAACAATTAAAAAAAAAACACACCAAAAACTCCCCAGGTCATTGTGTTGGGACCAGGTCTGGAAATCACTGCATATAGAATCTAACGAAGAACTGACACAGCAGGCAGGACCTACTACTGACTGAATGAAGGGACAAACTGAAACACGAATGGGTGATTCTTCTGGGTTCAAGAAAGTTAACCTTCTTCCCAGGAAAATGAATAGTGATTATCTTTGGAGTGGTCAGCCAAAATACCTACTAGACCACAGTTACATCCATTAGTCATTATGTACAATGCATATCAACACAATGAATAAAACAGCTCCCCTTATTTCTCACCAGATCTACCCTATGGAGCATCATAATGAACCTAGATGGTACCTTGCTCTTGGGCAATATTGACAGACTGAATGAAAGAGAAAATGAATAAGACTAGAGATTATGTAAACCTGTAATGCCTAGATCCTTCACCTTAACTTTGAAGACTACTTAGCATTAGATGGGCAGTCAAGTCCATTTGAGACCAAAGACAAGCTAGTCACAAAATTTAAACATACACAACTATTAAATCTGCGGCCATGGCAATCATCAACTGATATGGCAATTATCGATTGTATTAATGATGATGATACCACTGGATGCCATTGCGTAGTAGAAAGACTTCTCACCATCTAAATAGCAATGCTTTTTAAATCATTATATTGTTCATAGCAATTTTTCTGCAAGAGCATAGTTATAATCAAGCATTTCCTTTGTGAATCTATTTCTCTGAAGAGTAGTATTAATTTTGATTTCTTCTATTTTTTAATTGATTTTAGAGAGAGGAAGGGAGAGAAATGTTGATGTGAAACACTGATCAGTTGCCCCCCCCCCCCCCCCCCATGCCCTGACCAGGATCAAGTGCGCAACCTTGTGCATGTCTTGACAGGGAATGGAACCTGCCACCTTTTAGTGTATGGGATGAAGCTCCGACCAGTGGAGCCACACCGGCTAGGACTGACTCTTCTTTAAGAAGAAAGTAAAGACTATTCCTTCTCCTTCTGTGTTATTTATGATTTATTAGATTTTTGTATTTTATATATTTTATAAAGCTGCTCTGAGAGGGGAAAAAAAATCAAACTTGGGTTCTCAGTAAGTTTTGTGTTAAAGCAACGAGGTCTGGTACTCAAAATACAGACCTCTACCATCATCAACACCTCACCACAAGAGACATCTGGCCAACTTGCCTACTCCTCTCTAACAAATGGTCCAGGAATCAATGATTCAGCTCTTCAAATATTTGCTTGCATTCGATCAGAATACAGCTCAGTGACATTAAGAACACTTTCTTTTCTCTGAAAATAAGACTTCAGGATTATGTTGCCAAGAAAGGAGAGGCTGGTTAAATAAATGACCATAGGAATAAAAACCAAACTGTGGGCATGAAATTACTGTTGCTGTCATCTTCACTTTATCATTCCCAAATAGTGTTGCAGGATGCAGCGTTTTTTTCCAATCCACTTCTCACCAGTCAAGGCTAAATCTCAGAGCATAAAAAGTAACAATATGTAATGCACTAGTTCATGATTTTCTCTCATTAGAAAATGTTTTGGATGTTTTCCTAAGATAGTATTAAAAGTGATAGTTCTTTGTGCATGTTTATTAGCCCCCATTTTTATTATGAAAATTTCATACACACAGCAAAGTTGAATTTTACAGTGAACACCTACATACCCACCAGCTGGATTTTACCATTAACATTTTACTATACTTGCTTTATCACATATCTATCCAACCCAGGCATGTGCCCTGACTGGGAATTGAACCGTGACCTCCTGGTTCATAGGTGGGCGTGTTGTGGGCTTGATCCCCAGTGGGGGATGTGCAGGAGGCAGCAGATCAATGATTCTTTCTCATAAAAAAAAAATAATTAATTATAGAATACAGTCTGATATGAAACAGTACAAAAGAGAAAAGACAAATCTTTTCAGCATTCAAAAAATGTATTAAAAGTTAAAATTTAGGGCTGGGATAGATTAAGAAATTCCCAGAAGCAAATAATAGTTAAAAAAAAAAAAAAAAGAAGAAAGAAAGAAAAAAAGGAGAAGTAAATAATCCCTGCCAGGTCTCAAGACTGAAAATTTTGCCTTGGACCCAAAAAGGAAACACTACAGAAGAACTGAGGTAAGTGCTAATGATGGCTGCAGCACAAAGGAGAAAAACATAACACTCTCAGTGCTTGGGATTGTTCCCCCAGGAGACAAAATAATAGGAAATCATACAGATGTGTTATTTAAACAGGTGATTCATAAGCTGAAGGATAGGGTTTTTCTAGTATAGAAAACTCTTTACCGTTAAGAGAAGCAAACAAAGTGTATAAACAGCATGGGTAGCAACACTTTCCTTAATGAAATCTACGTAAAATGGTGTTTGAAAACACTCAGTTGGACACCCAGAAGCTAAAAGGTATTCAATAATGACATTAAGTGAATTTATTCTATAATCTGTAAAAGTAGAGAATGTTTCCAAAATACTTATCACTTTGAAAAACAAAACACATTCAATAAATATGATTATAATGCTCACATGCCAGGCACTGAGCAGAGATGAAAAAAAAAAAGGTCCCTCAAGCTCTTGGCAAAGAGACGAAGGACCGCAATAGACAACACCGGAGTGCCCGGCCCATAAGGTAACACACGCTGAGAAGCCTCCCGGGAAAGCATCATCAGTTCATCGGGAGCAGGCCTCTCCTTCCTCCATTTTTCCAGAGGAAGAGGAGCTTAGTAACATATTTCTGCCCACGCACGTTTTCAGGTGACTTCATATCAGCATTAGCAAAAGGGGTATGGAGGCATTGCCACACATTCATGTCTTGAATTATAAGCCAAAAATTGTTGGTACAAATATCCTGACCACAGTGAACGGGAAGCCAAATGCCCATAAATTAAATTGATAACGAAGCTAATAGTAGTTCTGATGAAAAACAAAACCAACAAAAACCACAAGAGGAAGCGCCATGGAAAATAAGCACCATTCCGATGACTGAAGGAATCCCTCTCTGCACAGACACGCAGGCAGCTTTGCGTGGTGCCAAGGTTCTCAGGCCAGGCTTCCCGGGAGAAAAAGGTGTCAGACAACAGTAAGCTCTGGTGTGCTGGTTTTGGTTTATGCATACTGTGTTTTAGCAACCTTTAATGATTCACTTGGCAGGTTATGAATAAGTAGCCCTTAGGCATGAGTAAGTCTGAATAACTATGAAGCAATAAGAATTGGGAAAAGGAGCTGCTCTTTCCACAAGGTGGGTGGGGCAGGGTAGGAGTCAGACTTTGGGAACCAAGGCACCAAGGGATCACTGGAGAGAAAACGTGATTCTTCAGGAGGCAGAAGCGGTGAGAATAAGCTAACACTGCAACATTAAACTAGGAGGTAATAATAAACTGGCCAAGTAAGGTATTTCAAGCCTTTTATATGATGTGTATAGGACCCATGAAATTATGCCTGGAAACTATAATTTCAAGCGGTAAGAAAGCTATGAGCAGGGCTCATTCCTTCACAAACTTAAGGAGTGCATCAGTTCTTTGCCATCTTAAATGCATTCTTAGTTTTCAAAAGCTGAGAAAGGGGAGTACCCCTGAGAGGCCCCCACCGTGTATAAGATTAACTTGACCTCATCTAGCCCTGTCCGTATCACACCGTTAGCCACAGTTCAATATGCTCTTACATATTTAACCAGCAAGCGAGCATTTCCTTTTGGAATGGACACTGAGAGTAAAGTATAACAATTATGTGCTTTTTCTCTAATCATAAAGATTGGCACGATAACTATTTCCAAAGCTGACTTATTGAATAGATAAACCAAAGGGAAAATACTCTTTCTTTTACACTCCTAAAACTTGTAAGTCTCCTAAAGGCTGTGGCCCAAGTTTTGGCATTCACCACTTCCTGACTATTCTGTTTTTCAATTTTCTAATTTGAATGGGAGCCGGGGGGGGGGGGGGGGGGGGACTATGCAATTTCAATGGTAAATGCCTTGAAAATATCAAATATTTGAGAGAAGCTAAATTGATAGTTTACTTCCCCCAAATAACTCGTTTGAAATAGATTACTGGTTCCACTGTGGTTCCCATCTGTGGTGCAGCCCTGTGGCTATCACCTCCTACTTTATAAAGATCCCACCACAAAGCAGAAAATCTCCAGTTTAAAGAAGTGTAATAGTGATTACCATCCTCAAGAATTCCTAATAACTTCTCAAACCAGATAGCTATTAGAGTATCCAAGAGAGTTGTATTTTAAAGGATGCAAAGTGACGTCTCATTTCATTATAACCAATTATTATTAGGGAAGGTATAGGCAATTCTTGACAGACTGAATTAAGCTTATGAGTTGAAATAAACTGTTGTAAATGCACTTCAGGAACACACGATTCTTTTGTTGTTCTCTTGCCAAAACATACTTCAGAGTTGTTGTTCTTCCCTATTCACTACAGAGTAGCAGACTATTATACAAAATGTTAAGTTTTTATTTCCTCTTGAATCTTAGCCAAGTTAGTAAGTGAAAAGTTATTTTGCTGACAAAGCAGAAAAAGTCCACGTAGAGTATGCTGGGACACTTCCTCTAATCAATAACTTAAAAATAATCACGGAGTAGAGAAATAATGAAGGGTGTGTGAAAACAGCCAAAAGCAGGTCACAGACAGACATTAGGCAGTAGGTCAGGACAACATGTATCCTGGAAAATGAGAAACCTCACAAAATCACCACAGTGATTCTTTTTTAAAAGACGCATGAAATAAGACTAGAAAAACAGGAAATACGAGTCAGCTTTTTGTTTAAAAACAACAAGCTTCAAAAATCATAAATTAGTGACTATTTGGAAAACCACCTCTAACAAAGGCCACTAACTAAACATCAGGAAAATGTCATACCTGGACACAAGTATCTTATCATCTCATAGAGGAGCTACTCAGCAGGACGTCATCCCAGGAAATGCCAACTCTACAATGGTGGAAAATACACTATTGTGGAAGAGGAATTTCAAAGCAACTGCTCGTCTTTAGTTTGAAACTACTATAGGAAGGCATAATCTCCACGGAGGAAAAAGGAAGTCTCACTTACAAAATCACAACTGAGGAAGGTAGAAAGATTTCCTATCTGTAGACATGCAAAGGCCATGAAAAAAAGAAAAAAAAATATATATATGAAAAAGGGGAGGTAGTTTACATTATTGAGATGAAATTACATGGAAGAAAATGTCAGCTGTCAGGGAAAAACTTCGTGAAGGAAAAGATTATGTTATAGTGCTGCCTCCTGCCAGAATTTCAAAGTAAATTAAAACTCTGAGCAAAAACTGGGAATCCCTCCACCCCCACCTCAGCAGGGGTTGACACCTTGGGTTTAGAGTATAACAGACCTACACCGCTGTAACCTTGAAGCTTTCAGTCTGGTATGGCTCCAAAAGTGATGGACAATTAGTGTATGAAGGCGAACCCCTGACAGCTACCCAGCTTTGGTTTAGAAAGTGCCTTCACTTTCATTCCTCAACAGCAGGCCCTTTGGGGTACCACCACAGTCCTTCGCTTCCACGCTGCGTGACTTTCCCGGAGCGCCCTAGGCGGGTTGAGTCACTTGTCTGAGGACAAGTAGATGGTAGGTGAGGTGCTGGGGCATCTGCCGGACTCTCCTCAGTCAGCAGAAGACGCTTTCAGCCCTTAAAAGTTCAAAGTGCACGCCTCCGAGGAGACCAGCCTCCCTCAGAAAGCGCAGAACTGCAGTCTCGGTGGACCATCTCTGCCTTGAGGTCTCTCCCCAAAGACGGGGAAACTGAGGCAGCCGGGAGGGGCCAAGGGAGCGCTGGTGGGAATGGACTTCCCCACCCACCTGCACCCCGCCCAGCAGCAGCTGAATTCTGTGTTTAAGACCGCGGGTCAGTCTCCGAGGGGACCGTCTCGCCATTCCTGCTGCCTTCTCACGGTTCCTCGCCGAGGCTTTCCTACGGATCGGGGTCCCTTCTTCCCAGAACCGCCCAGCGATCCCCGCTCCCCGAGGCCCTTACCCACTTTCCACGTCGGGCCTCCGGGGATCGGCGAGCTCGGGCCCCAGACTCCTGGCCCCTGTGAGGCGTCTCTCCACCCCGCGGCGTTTGGTGTCTCCAGGGGAGTGTCTGCTTCCCACCCGAGCCACCCAACCTCAAACTCCACAAAAGGAAACCCTCGCGAGGCGTCCTCCCATCTGCCCCTTCCGCCCTGGACACCCCGAGAGCACCCCTACACATCAGGAGCCTCCCGGGAGCCACCTGCTCTCACCTGGGCCCGTTAACCGCGGCCTTCCCAAAAGGGCGACCCCCGAGCACCTCCTCCGGCCAACACCCCCCTAAACGGGGAACACCCTCTTCCAGGAACCTCTTCAGGCGCCTTCCGCGCGGGCCTCCGTGGAGAATCTCCGGGCTGTTTCCCGGGCTCTGCCAAACGCCACCCTTCCCGGCCCCGGCCCCCGAGCCTCCCCCGACCCCAGTCCGGTCTCCCCGCCGCAGACGCGGGGACTGTCCCCTCCCTCCCCTGCCCTCGGACTTCCCCCCGCTCCGCGTCCCCAGGGGCTTCCCGGGCACAGCGGCTGGGCTGCGGCACTGACTTGCTCCGGCTCCCACGTCCGATCGAGAGAGGGGGAGGCAGCGACGGCGCGACTCCTTTGTGACAGGTCCGAGAGAGCGGTAAAGATGGACGCGAGGCCACGGCGCTGCCATTACGTGCCGGCCCACCCCCGCTCCGTACCGCCCCAGGCCCTCCTTCAGTCCCCTAGGAAACGCCCCTTCCTCGGTGGCAATCCCTCTCCCTGACAACCAATCATCTTTTCTGGACGGAATCACGTGATCTCATGGCCCGGCCCGCCCCCCAGGCGCGAGCTGGCCAATCCGCTGGCTGAGGTGTGAATGGCCCAATCCAGTGTCTCCCGCCCGCTTTCCGGCTCCGGATTTCCACCGGACTCCTGGGCAGGAAGAGAGCTGCGGATTGGGTTTCGCCGCCGGAAGCGGGGTGGGCTTTTGTTGTGGCGGCGAGGAACAGGAAGCCCTGAAGGGTCAAAAGGAATACAAAAGCAAAGGCTATTTTCTTTTTCTGTTCTTTCTTTTTTTAACCCCTAAAGAGTAAGCGGCGTTGGCGGTGGCGGTTCGGGGTGAGCGCTACCGAGGAGAGGGTGTCCCGCCTCCCGCGCGTTGGTAGGTGAGTGTGGCCTGGGCCCGGGCCAGGCTGCGAGACCTGGGCTCCCGCTTCGCCGAGGAGATGGGGGCTGAGTCTGAGTTGAGGTTTAGGGCCGGGCCTGTTCTCAGTCTGTGCACTCGCCCGGTGTTCTTGGTCGCCGGGGCCAGAGATTTGCAGAACCCAGAACCCAGCCTGAGGGGGGCCGAGGGAGCCCGCGGGGTGGCCTCCAGGTCGAGTCGGGGAGGATACCTGACGGTTTCCAGCGGAATGGGGACTTTGGGCTTCTTGCTGGCTTCCCTGCACCAGGGGAGGAGCGGGCTCTATTCCTAAGGTCTTGCTTGGAACGGCTCCCGGCTACTCAGGAGATGGGATGCCTGGTTGGAAATGGATTTTTCACAACATGTAAGTGTAAGACGGGAAGCACAATTCATTATATACCACGTACCAGTCGCTGTAGCGTGCTCGTTTTTGCAGAAAACTTAAGCAACTAAGACCGAGAGTTGAAGCACGTTGTTTGAGAGTTGGTGGCCCACGTGGATGCCCACGTCCGCGCGGGGTGAAAGGAGGATCCTGCTCGGACTTAGCAGTGGTCCTTAAACTAGTAGAAAACCAGCTCTCTGCGGCCCTTTCACAATGCAGATTCTCGGACCCCGTCCCCGGACGGTCTGACTGAGTAGGTCTGGAGTGGGACGCAGGGAACCAGGTTTTCCAGTGACTGCTGGGATACCAGCTGTGAGGTAGGACTTGTTGATTTCTTCAGCTGTTTGGTTTATTGCTGTGTTAAGAGGGACCCCATAAAATGGTTTGGAGGACAGTGCTTCTGAAATCCTGGAAAGGAGTCCGTGTGTCCACTCCTTTTTGATACAAGAGTTGAGCTGAGCGAAAAGCAGCATACATAGTCTTTCAAACACGGCTTGGGCTAAGCTGTTAACAATTTGTAAGGGTCTGAGAGCAGAGGCTGGCCAGTTATCTTTCTCACCTGAAGTCTTGGTGCCTTTTACCCCAGTGGGCAATGTCTTTGTGGTTTTTTGAGAGGAAGAATTACCTCAAGACCTTCTACCTGGTTAGCAGTCTTTCCTTTCACCATCTAAGAATCTTGATGTTTGGTTAGAGTCAAGATGCCGCTTCAGAAATTGAAAACCACGTATCTGGTAAACAAAGTAATTTAAGTGCATGGTTCAGCCATAGACTCAACCATAGTGGAATTACACCTGTGTGGCAGCTAAATTAAGCAATTTCAGCATGCTCACTATGGATTACCTTTGGATCCTACTTCATTCTTTTTTCTTTTTAAAAAAAAATATATTTTATTGATTTTTTACAGAGAGGAAGAGAGAGGGATAGAGAGTTAGAAACATCAATGAGAGAGAAACATCGATCAGCCGCCTCCTGCACACCCCCCACTGGGGATGTGCCTGCAACCAAGGTACATGCCCTTGACCGGAACCGAACCTGGGACCCTTGAGTCCGCAGGCCGACGCTCTATCCACTGAGCCAAACCGGTTTTGGCCCTACTTCATTCTTAAGCAGGATCTGTTTCACTCTTCACTGTGGGATGTTTTAAAGATTGTTCAGTCTTTATCTTTGGTTTTTTGCATTTGTTTGGTGTGTGTTAGACTTCTTGAATTTGTGGTTTGGTGTCTTTAATTCTGTCAAATTCTTGGCCATTTTATATCCATATATTGCTTCTGCCCCATTGTTTTTATCTTCCTTCTTTACTGATTTAACATAGACCTTTTTACTCTGTTCTCTTCTCACTTTTTATTTGTTTATACTACATTCTGGATAGTTTCTTCTTCGTTAATTCTCTAACCTATTAATAATATGTTATTAAACTCATCCATTGAAATCTTAAATTCAGTTACTGCATTTTTCCCCATGAAGTTCTATTTGTTCTTTTCAAATGTGCTCTACCACGTTTTACAGCTTCTTATTTCCTGCGATTAATTTTGAGGCTTGGTTTTTGTTTCTTTACACATGTTAAGCATAGTTGTTTTATAATCTGAATGTTTTAAATCTATTGTCTGAATTCCCTTTGAGTCTGTTTCTGTTGCTCATTATTTATGCTCTTTTTCTTTCCAGTTCACTTTTATCTTGAAGGTGTAGTTCTTTGGAGGACCAAATTAACAGGGAGAAATAAATAGATGGTTATCAGACTTCACATCCTATTTGGGCTTTAGTTTCTTTTGCTTCACAAAGGCACCAAAACAACAGCATTAAGGTCAGAGAAACCCTTAGGATGAAAACAAGTTTGGATAATGGCTTTATTTCTGGTTTTGGATTTTGGGCGAATTCTTTTTTTTCTTTTTTTTTTAATATATTTTTATTGACTTCAGAGAGGGAGAGAGAGATAGAAACATCAATGATGAGAGAGAATCCTTGATCGGCTGCCTCCTGTATGCCCCCCTACTTGGGACCAAGCCTGCAACCCAGGCATGTGCCCTTGTCCAGAATTGAACCTGGGACCTATCAGTCCGCAGGCCGATGCTCTATCCACTGAACCAAACCATCTAGGGTTTGGGCAAATTCTTTACTATCTTGTTAGTTTTTCTGTTTAAGAATTATTTTAGAAATTTCTTCCCGTTATTTAATTAAATTAATTTTTTAAAACATTTTTATTGATTTTAGAGAGGAAGGGAGAGGGAAAGATAGAAACATCAATGATGAGAGAGAATCATTGATTGGCTGCCTCCTGCATGCCCCATACTGGGGATGGGAGCCTGCAACCCGGGCTTGTGCCCTTGCCTGGAATCGAACCCAGGACTCTTCAGTCCACTGAGCCAAACCGGCTAGGGCTATTTAATTTATTTTTTATCATAGAAGTACAGGATTGGCCTCAATTACCTCACTATTTCTGGAAATAAAAGCACCCTTTCGTTTTGATTTTGGAATGTGAAATTTGTGATTTCAGGCAATCTCGAGTTACAGATTATTTTTCTTTGTATGCCTCAAATTTCTACCACTTTTCACTGCACTGTCACAGCTACTATCAAAATTAAGCTTCCCTCATGCTTTTTCTAGTCTGCCTTTTCTGAACTTCTAAGCTTCTATTTTCTTACAGCATTTACTCTTATTCTGCTTTTCTAAATTGCTCATGTGCCAACCTTATCTCTTCCTGAATATGAGCTCCTCACTTACTAAATAGTAGAGCGCCAGGTTAGTGCCTAGCACTGTGCTTTCCACAGAATAGGTCCCCTGTAAAGATTTACTTCAAAAATACAACTGAATGAGTTAGTAGACCTTATGTGTGGTTGTGTAATGCAAAGCCTTTACTGCTTTCTTTTTTTAAAATTTGATCTTGAGAGGAGTTATATAAAGCCTGGGGGAGGGGAGGTATGCTTTAGTGTGGGCTAGGTTCCAAAGCCAGCCCAGATGCAAAATGATCAAAGCTACCCTGGAAAATCGTTTAGGGGAGCATTATGATGGATATAGGTATACCAGCGCAGCAAAATTCCGGCATGGCCAGGTTTTCCTCCAGCTTTGGAACAGATGCTATTTTTTTCCCTGTGAGCCCCAGATGAAGTAGTTGGTTTACATTTAGGAGTCACAATGTGTAACAGATACAACTAATATTAGAATCATACACAGTGAGGGAAGTGTTTATACACTGAGAGGCACTCATGAACTAGGGAACTGAGGATCAGCTAAGGCTGTGGTCGGCAAACTGCGGCTCGCGAGCCACATGCGGCTCTTTGGCCCCTTGAGTGTGGCTCTTTCACAAAATATCACGGCCTGGGCGAGTCTATTTTGAAGAAATGGCGTTAGAAGAAGTTTAAGTTTTAAAAATTTGCCTCTCAAAAGAAATTTCAATCGTACTGTTGATATTTGGTTCTGTTGACTAATGAGTTTGCCGACCACTGAGCTAAGGAAACCAATAATTTAAGTTCTTTCTTTTTTTCTTCCAGTGTATATAAATGAATTCAGGTAAATGCACATATAAATGAGACTCACCTCTCATGTTACGGGAAGATGAATGCATATATAGGTGTGTTTTTTTAATAATTTTTTGTTGTTAATCCTCACCTGAGGGTATTTTTTTTCCATTGATTTTTTTTTTTTTTTAAGAGAGAATGGAAGGGAGAGGGAGAGACAGAGAAACATTGATGTGAAAGAGACACATCAGCTGGTTGCTTCCCGCATGCGCCCCATTCAGGGCTGGGATCCAAGGATCGTCGAACCCGAGACCCTTCAGTCTATGGGTCGTTGCTCTAACCACTGAATCAAACCAGCTATGGCGAAAAATAACTTTATTGCATGTGTTTTTTAAGTGCCTAGATGATAAGAAGGTTATACCAATTGTTGTTCATAATAAAAAATTTAAATATGAATTAAATTGCTATGTTGTACCCTCATTATTAGGTTCTTTTAGTTTCCTTTGGTACTGGGGTATGTTAAATAAGCATCATTGTTAGAAGAGTGAAGATTACTTGGTCTACTAATAAATGCTAACAGTGTTCTCTGTTAGTAGTTGTCATTCTCCGAAGTTTTATAATAACAGGGAAAATTTGCTTGATCTACTGGAAATTACTGTAGCTGGTAGAAGAGCCTTATGGCCAGAAAGCAGTCTTTATTTGTAATATAGCTGAGTTTGCCAGATGGAGAATTCCTCATAGTTGTGACTAGAACATTAGGGTAGAAATGTAGAAAGAGCAGTGCTTAGCTATATTGACAAAAAGAAAGTGTATTGGCTGGCCGGTGTGGTTCAGTGATTGAATGTCGACCTATGAACCAGGAGGTCACGGTTTGTTTCCTGGTCAGGGCACACGCCTGGGTTGTGGGCTCCATCCCCAGTGGGAGGTGTGCAGGGGAGGCCAGTCAATGATTCTCTCTCATCATTGATGTTATTATCTCTCCCTCACCCTTCCTCTTGAAATCAATAAAAAAATTATCCTATATAATAAAAGACCAATATGCAAATTAATCTAATGGTGGACCAACTGGTCGCTATGATGCGCACTGTCCACCAGGGGGCAGATGCTCAATGCAGGAGCTGCCCTCTGGTGGTCAGTGTGCTCCCACAGGAAGAGCACCGCTCAGCCAGAAGCCAGGCTCACGGCTAGCAAGCACAGCAGCCGTGGTGGGAGCCTCTCCTGCCTCTGCCGCAGCACTAAGGATGTCTGACTGCCGGCTTAGGCCTGGTCCCCATGGGGAGCCGGCCTAAGCCGTCAGTCTGACATCCCATGAGGGCTTCCAGACTGCAAGAGGGTGCAGGCTGGGCAGGGGAACCCTTTCCCCCCCAGTGCACTAATTTTGTGCACCGGGCCTGTAGTATATATATATATATATATATATTTAAAGGAAAGTGTATTGTCCTGTTGCTTTTGCTGCTCAAAGAGAGAAGTTTTAGAACACCCTGACACAGAGTTCCCCCGATGTATTTTTACACTTGCTAACTAATGTTAGAATTAGGGTGTATGGTGGTCAGTGCTGCAAACACTTAAAGTAGTCTGCCATTACAAAATTTAATTCCATAGGAAACCAGATCTCTTTAACTTGTATCATGGCACTAGCTAAGTGGAATAATTTTTTAGTTCAGCAGTAGCAATTATTTTTGCGTGCAACAATGTAAATTTTGTATCTTAAAACTTGTGTGTCGTGCTATGTGAGACACTGAGCACATTTTGTCCCACCAACCTGGAAATTAAATACCACAGTCTCCAGTGCAAACACAGTAGATCAGTGTATTACGGTTACTTTGGCTTGAAATATAAGAACTTTGTTTTTTTTGGCTGTCAAGCAAATGTGAAAACTATGTTCTTTATTTGTATCAGTTTGAAACTTTCAAGTTTGGACAAAGTGATTTTGGTATGGTTTTTCCATGAATTCCTTTTTTGAAGAACTTATTTCTTTTTAAAATAATGTAATGTTAAGTTTGATCATTTAACTCAGGTCACCTTGAAGAAAAAGTTATGTGAGTAAAGGAACGTTGACAACATTCTTTCTAAAATTAAACACAGTAAGGACAAAACAAGTATTCCCACATGACTCTGTATAGTTGGGCTCTAGGATTTTATTTGTTTATGTTTTGTTTTGTTTTCAGTTCTAGCAAACAAAGGAGAGAAATGAGACTTGTGAAAATTTAGCTAGGCAGTAGGAATTAGAAATAAATACTTTAACTTCCGGTTTTTCTGTCATTTCCAGAAGGAGGTAAATGAGTTGTAGGTACTCATCAACTCCCTATTGCAGAATAAACAGTGAATGAATTTTGGACTCTTCAAAGAAAAATGCTTTGTGTGGGAAATACTTAATAATCCATGTAAAAGAGCATTTTCCAACCAGTTGAAATGAAGTGCAAGTAGTGGGAGTTATTCTTGAAGAAGAGATCAGTTATAATAAAGTGATTTACTAGTAATTTTGGGTCCTGTGTTTCCTACTTTACAAATCGTATGGTGTTTGAATAGAATTCCCCGTGGGACATAGAAGCCTCAGCTAATACTTATTTAATGTCTACCCTTCTCTATAACTTACATCAGACAACATCTAGAAATATTTATGTGAGAGCATTCTTCCCTACTTAAATTCTTCCAATCCTCTATGGTTGGTTTATTCAATAAGTATTTATTACATACTTAATATATGCCAGACACTGCTAATAAGCACTGTGGATACAAAGAGCTGTCGGAACAGTCATAAATGATAAAATGAATGGGTAAGGGCTGTAGTAGAGGTGTAAATGGCTGTGATAGGGCTGGGAGTATAAACAGGGAGACCACTGGAATGCTATTGCAGTAGTCCCGTGGTCGGCAGAGTGTGGCTCTTCCACAAAATACCACGGCCTGGGCGAGTCTGTTTTGAAGAAGTGGCGTTAGAAGAAGTTTAAGTTTAAAAAATTTGGCTCTCCAAAGAAATTTCAATCGTTGTGCTGTTGATGTTTGGCTCTGTTGACTAAGGAGTTTGCCGACCACTGCAGTAGTCCATGTAAGAGTAGCCCTGAAAGGAATAGATTAGAAAGGAAAGGACTCTTCTCTTTAAAAAAGAAAAAGGATGAAAGGAGAGTGGATTAAAAAGAGGTCTTTAGGAAGTAGAAACAATAGAACTTATATAAGAAAGTGAGGAAAAGGGGAGTGTAAGTATATGTCTAATTCCTCTCGGTTTGATGTGATCCCTTCCTCACTCAGGTGTCATGATAGTTTATGTCACTGATTTGTTTATGTCTCCCCTACGAGTGCATACGGTACTTCCCTCACTTCTCCAGCCTGTGCAGAGCTTAGCGTAGTGCTTTGTACTAATGGCAGACCTTTCAGAGCATCTTTAAGCATGTGGTACTTTACATGAATTACCTGTTTATTCTCACAAAAGATTTACGTTGTGCAGTATTCTTTTAGTCCCCTTTGGTGAGTGCCGTTGTGGGGAGTAAACTAAGGCTCAGGAGGTAAGTGACTTGCCCAGGGTCATACCATGGGTAAGTGGCAGAACCAGGTTTCAGACCACAGCCTCTTGATTTTAGTCTTCTCTACTCTTTCTCATCACCTGCACTCCCTCTTGGTAAGAAGACTGCAAGAAAAGGTACTCGCTATATATTTATTTTAATTATATTAGGTTGTAGTGAAGTTAAGCTTATTTCTTGGCAGTATTTATTGACAGTGAAGTTTTGAATTCTGAAAAGACCTGCATATTTCTGGAGAAAGACTATTCTGAATAATATTCAAAATATTCAGGAGTAATGCCACTTGTTCGTGAGCATGTACTGTCCCTGTCTTTGACCTCCAAGCTTAGCAGGTGACCAAATTAATTAGCCAGAAGGCTATTGAAGGCAAAGAGGGAACAATAGTGACGGGCTTGGAAAGAGGACCTACAGAAGGAATGCAGGTTGAAGAAAGAAAGGGATAAAGCAGTCTTTTAAACTCACAAGTTCATTATAATTTGGTGTGGCCACCTGGCTTTGTTTTGGAATTAAGAGAATGTCAGGATTATAATATTAGCTTTAAAGAGCAGACTTTTGTAAGTATTCATTAGTTTTGACTGACTGTTTTTTAAAATATATTTTTATTGATATAAAGGAAGGGAGAGGGAGAGAGAGATAGAAACACCAATGATGATAGAGAATCATTGATCAGCTGCCTCCTGCACGCCCCCTACTGGGGATTGAGCCCGCAATGCGGGCATGTGCCCTTGACTGGAATTGAACCCGCGACCCTCCAGTTTGCAGGCTGACGCTCTAGCCATTGAGCCAGGCCAGCTAGGGCTGACAGTGTTTTCAGGAAACCAATCCATTGAGAGCTGTGCTTTTTGCCTTATTTTCATTAAGCAACTATGATTCCTGATTTTGTGTGTGTGTGTGTGTGTGTGTGTGTGTGTGTGTGTGTGTGTGTGAAAGATGGGTAACAGCACAGACTCAACTCTAACACAAGAAAGATATTGAGGAAAAAGAGAGTAAGAATTTCTTGGGAAGATCCTTATTTCTCTAGAGTCTAGAACATCAATTTTCAACCTTTTTCATCTCATGGCACACATAAACTAATTACTAAAATTCTGCAGCACACCAAAAATATATTTTTTGTTGATCTGACAAAAAAGTAGGTATAATTTTGATTCATTCATACTGGACAGCTATTGTGTTGGCTACTGTCATTTTTTTATTTGACAGTCTAAGGGAAAAGAGGTCAGTACCCCTGACTAAATAGTCAGGTATTGCATGTTTTAAAAATTCTTGTGGCACACCGGTTGAAAACCGCTGCTGTAGAGTTTCTGTTTCAAGTTCAAACCCTTGTGACAAGTATCCTAAAGGCTTTGTCCCTGAGTTTCAGGGATCTTGGTTAAAGTTAAATGAAGGGTAGTGGCTTCTCTTTTTAGAAACTCAGCAGGTCATGAAATAAATGATTTTCCTTTCTTAATTTTGAGTTATAAGAATAAATTATAAGAGTCTCTGAATTCTTATTTAGAAGAAAGCATGTAAGATTCCAGGTTTTATTTTGGCCTATTGGAAGATTTTTTTCAGTATTAATATGTATTATTAGTGGCCCGGTGTATGGATTTGTGCACATTGAAAGGAAATTAATTAGAAGAAATATTTTAATATTGCTATTCGCCCTTTCTCTATAATAGAAGTTTCAGAGATGAAAGAAAATTAGTAAAATGTATATGAAAATATATAAATTGCTTAATAAACAACAAAAACATGACATAAAAACATGATATAAAAACAACATTGATAAAAACAATGATAAATTGATTGAACTTATTCTAATTTCTCCTTGTATACCACATTAAGAGTAACAACACTTTTAGAGTACTTGACTAATTTCCCTTATGATGAAGTGTTTACAACTTTAACGTCACACGCTCTTCAAACTCGAGAGAAAGCAACATATAACTGACCATGTCTGAAAACGGGTTCAGGTAGGAATATTCCTACTCTGTCTAGAGTTTGTCCTTGTGATTTATTAATAGTCATCGCAAATGCTGGCATCACGGGAAACTGTCGTTGAATTAATTTAAATGGGAGGCCAGTGTCAGACGGGGACAAATCAATTCTTGGAATCAGAACAACCTCTCCTTCCGCAGATCCTGTTAATACTTCAGCTTCGATTATGTTAGGTCGCAATCTTTGGATAATAAATCTAGTACCATTACAAAGACTTCATTTACTATTAAGATTTCTCAGTAGCATGATGATTGCACCTACTTTCAATTTTAATTTATGACTCGGCATTCCCGAAGGAGTAATGCTATTAAGGAATTCGATGGGAAATTTTTCCTTTTCGGCATCATCCATTGAATCAATGGAATCATCTCTCATATAGGTGTGAAAATCTCCATCAAGTATATCCAAAATTTCTTCATTTAATTTATGAACGTGCTCAATTTTAGGACAAAGAATCACATGTTTAGATATATTTTTAATATTATCTATAGATATACTATTTCCAAAGGTAGCTTCAATAATCCGTTACAAATCATTTCATGGGGGATTTCAGTAATAACCATTCCGAGAGCTTTATATGTATCACGCATTCACGAGTCAATGTTTATTTTTAAATTGCCAGTGCGCATCATATGAACGGGACCTTGGGACAGATCTATATATATAAAAGTCACTTGCCTTTTATATATATAGATTTTCATTTTAAAAATGTATAATGAGAGTAGAGATGCCAGTGGCATTACCAGATTCTAATAATTATTTCCCAGGTTTAAATCATATGCAACCTGATAAAAGTAAGTCACTACTTTGAGACACTGTTTTCTCCACTTATAAGATTAAAGGAACTAGGGATGTTTGGCCCAGAAAAGTGATAAAATAGGAGGAACATGGGTGTTGTCTTCAAAGAGCTGAAGTATTGTCATGTTGAAAAAAGATTTGGCTACTTTTGTTTATTCCCTGGAGGATCGAACCAATGTGTAGGGAGACAAATTTGAGTTTAAGGAAGAACTATACTATCAGTCAGGTCTGCCCTTGGAGGGCTTGTGGTGGCCCATCTTGAAGTTTTTAAATATGAGTTGGCTGAAAATCTCAGATACCAGATGGAGAGTCAGATTAGGTGGGTGGTAAGGACCCATCCCACACTGAGTTATTTACCAGGAAATAAGGGTGAGGGGAAGAAACCAGACTGCCCATATAGGGTGAGAAAGGAGAGCAACAGCTAATAGAGGGTAAGGAGGGGAAATTGAGGGTCTAGTACGTCTCTCATCCATTGGAGTCATTCATAGTTGACGTTGTCTCTGCCAGGAATGTTTAAGAAAAGGCTGGCTCCTGTTTCACAAGAGGTCATTCTGCAGAACGGAGGAATGCTTGGCATGGTCACAGAGACTGCGTAATTCTGTTTCTATAGCCGGCTTCTGGGAGGCGAGATGGAGGATGCAAAATCAGAAGTGTCCAGGCTGTGGTTTCTAGGTGGGAGCAACAGCTTCTGTCAATTGATTTAGTTTTCTTTCTAGTAAATTTCCAAAAAAAAAAAATCTCTCATTGTTACACTAAACTGAACTTGAGTAACAGTGGGATTTAGGCTGAGACTATTCTCTTGTTCTGAATGTTTGGATTTATTTTCTCAGCTTTCTTTTCCATCTTTATTAAAGAAAAATGTTGCAAGAACATTCTCAGCACTGGAATTTGATGTAGGAAGAAAGCTGAAATTGACATGTCCTTTTCAGCCAGGAGCCCTGGTTTCTGGCGAGGGGTATGGTGAAGTGGGTATGAATTTTTGATGTCAGGCCTGGGTTTGAATCTCAGTTCTACCGTCCACCAGCTTTAGACAACTGACCTAACTCTCTGGGCCTCCATTTCTTCCTCGGTAAAGAGAGAGACTTCTCATAGGTCATTGTGAGTGTGAATGAGGTAACACACATAAGAAGTTTCCGCACGCGGTGGAGCTCAGTAATGGCTGCTTCATTTCCATGCGGCCAGGAGACCTGTTCTTTTGGCTCTCGGGCATCAGCTTGGAGTGGACGTTGAGTCGCTGTGCCGCAGTGCAGAACGTGTGCTTCCTCAGCGTGCGATTCTGTGAAGAGCACAGAACACTTCTTCAAGGGAAAGGCGCCAGCAAAGAAAAGCAGGACGTTTTGTTTAAAAGGAGTAACGCGCACTCCTGTGTCCTCACTCCCTCCCCTCCTTTGGGAGTTTCAGGTAGAGGTGTATAGATTGGGATTTGGGAGTCTTCTGCTTCCAGAAATGATCCAGTGGTTGGGGTCATCGCGGGGATGAGGAAACAGGGTTGAAGATAGAGACTTAAGTGGCACAGATACGGAAGTGAAGGAAGGACGGTCAGGGCAGATGGCGGAGGGGTTGAGTGGAATGCAGAACACATTGAATCTGAAGTTGGGACATCTGGGTTCTTCCTGTCTCACTTTCTCCATTCATGTTTTGTGTGCCTCCAGGCAGATCACTTTCCTGCTTTATAGACCAGACTTGATCTCTAAGGCTCCCTGAATAGCTGAGTATTTCCATTTTGAACCTACTTGAAAATAAGAACAGGTGAATCGAGGTAGTGTGATGTCCCTGAAACAGGAATTTCAAGAAAGAACAATATCAGATATTACAGAAATAAAGGACAATGCGAACTGGGAGAAAGGGTGGCCAGGAGGCCAATCGGTCTAGATCAGAGAGACAGAAATATTTGCAGTGTAAGATTTACTATGGAGTAGCATGTAATGAGAATTATTCCAGATCCTCTTGCTGACTTTGTAGGTAACTTAGGGTTGTTAAAACTACTTCATACATTAGGGAAAATGTAATCAAGTGTTTTCATCAATGACCTATAAATTAAACTATTTGAGGATTTCTTCAAGGTCAAAGGGAATTTTGAGGTAGTCCATTGCTGGGTGAGAAAGCTAAATCTCCTTGTTTCTCTGTAGAATTTTAATTGCAGTTCTCACTTGAAATGTTTTGTTTGTTTTTCATAGACTGATTGTTCCATTATGGATGGAGGAGATGATGGTAACCTTGTTATCAAAAAGCGGTTTGTGACTGAGGCAGAACTAGATGAACGGCGCAAAAGGAGGCAAGAAGAATGGGAGAAAGTTCGAAAACCTGAAGATCCAGAAGGTATATGAGCTTACAGTTGGCCATTCAACATCATGGTCTTAATCCTCACCACAAGCCCGCAAAGGAGGCACCAGTGTCTTCACTTTAGAGAAGAGGGACTGCGGCTCAGAGTGGTGAGGAGCCTGTGCTAGGCCTCCACAGTGGGAAGCAGAGCCAGGTTAATCGTGTCCTTGCCCTTTTCACTCTACCCCACTGTCTTCCAGGAGATTCTACTAGCCTGTTCTATCTAGACAGGTGGGTCTAGGATCCGAACAACTGAGACATTGACATTGACATTGACAGTTGGCTCTGAGTTCCAAAGGGAAGCTATGGACTTTGTACTATTTTTGTGTCATCTTTGCCCTCAGCTCATACAGGGACTTGCTTGATCTTTATATTCCTTTGTGATTCCAAAATAATATGATAGAGTTCTAAAGTATGTAATCCCCTTCCCCCTTCTTTCTCCCTTCCTGTTTCTTTCAGAATGTCCAGAGGAGGTGTATGACCCGCGGTCTCTATATGAAAGGCTACAGGAACAGAAAGACAGGAAGCAGCAGGAGTACGAGGAGCAGTTCAAATTCAGTAAGCTTCATAAAACACCGAGCCCAAGGGCCTCCGCAGGGGCTTTTTGATGCACGTCTACCCCATGCAACACTTTTCCTAACTAGCCATGGAGTTGTGATTATCTAGTCTCTAAATGCTTGTTTGCTGGGAAAGAGACAAACTTCTGCCTTCTAGACCACACTGAGCATTTTCTTTAGAGCTCAAGATACCCATTTTCATTCTATGCTAATATCTAGTAATGGGAGAAATGCCTTGATTTTATGCCATGCTATCTATTCCAAAGCCATGGTGTTTACAAAATTCTTCCTCTAATCCCCTGAAGGATCTGCCGTTTATTAAAAAAGAGGAAAAGGGAAAATCTTATCTGACTGTATTTTCCCTTAAGCCTGCTCTAAGTGTTTCTTTTTAAATTATTTCCTCAGAAAACATGGTAAGAGGCTTAGATGAAGATGAGACCAACTTCCTTGATGAGGTTTCTCGGCAGCAGGAATTAATAGAAAAGCAACGAAGAGAAGAAGAACTGAAAGAACTGAAGGAATACAGAATATCCTTTGTACTTTGAGAGAAAGTGGCAGTTTTCTCATCAACATCTACGATTTTGGTTTCTTTATAAATAGTTTGAAGGTCTTTATTTTTATTGATTTCAGAGAGGAAGGGAGAGGGAGAGAGGAACATCAATGAGAGAGAATCATTGATTGGCTGCCTCCTGCACACCCTCTACTGGGGATCAAGCCCACAACCTGGGCATGTGCCCTGACCAAGAATCAAACCTTGATCTCCTGGTTCATAGGTCAGTGCTCAACCATTGAGCCATGACGGCCCTACCAATGGTGATATTTTGATGACTGAATAATTAACTGGTACTGATTTACGGAGTTATGTTGCATGTAAGAATCTGTTGCAATCAGAAGTCCAGATCCTTTAGAATTAACTAAAGGCCTAAATCCTAATAATACACCCTTTTGAGATTAGGCTCTGAAACGGATGGGCTATGTAGTAAACCTCATCTAGGGGAAACACTGGCCTCTGAGTTTTAAAATAAAATGTTTAGCAACTTTCTTGTGTCCTTAGTAACCTTCCCTGGTCTGTCCCCATAGAGGAGTAGAGGCAGCAACAAAGATGACTGCTTTGGCTCAGTATTGCCTTTTTAACATCCACTTGAATGTCCTAATAGACATCCCAAATGTAACTTGATTAAATCAAAATCTTAATTCCATGCCTCACAACCCCATCCTCATCACCCCCCGCCCCCCAATCTCTTCTTTTTCTGGTCTTCCCAATCTCAGTAATGGTACTCCTATACCTCCAGGTGCCTGGGTCAAAAATTACCTCCAAAATGTCTCCAAATCTGTGTAGTTCTTGCTCTCTGTACTGCCATTGCAGTAGCCGTCGACTCTTCTCTGGACTGCTGTGGCCGTCCATTCAGCCTCAGCTGCTTCTCGTCCCCAACAGTCCTTTCTCAGGAACTTTTGAAAACATACGTGGGATCTTGTCGCTGTACTGTTTGAGCACTAGTGGCCTCCTGTTGCATTGAAACGTAAGTCTACGTTCTTTACCAGGCCCTACAGGGCTCGGCATTATTTAGGCCAGCTCACCTCCCCATTGCATCTGAGCTCACTCTCCTAGTGTTCGCTGTACTGCAGCCCTGGCCCTCCTTTGTTCCTCTCACCGCACTTTGTGCTTCCACCCCAAGGCCTTTGTAGTTGCTGTTTCCTTGGCCACGAATGCTCTGCCCTCAGATTTTACAAGGCTCATTTCATGGCCCTCGGATCTCCGTTCACATCTCCCCGACTTTCCCTAAGCAGCCCACCTAAAATTGCACCCCCTCCCATCACTGTCTATAATGTCATTTTTAATAGTACTTGTCACTACCTGAAAGTCTTGGTTTGTTTGCCTCTCACCTGCTGGGATGTAAAGAAAGCTTTAATAAGAACAAGGACTTGGCCACCACTGATTTCCCAGTGCCTGGCATGTAGCTGTTTCTCAGTATATATTTGGATAAAATACTGAATAACTCATAGGAGAGGTTAATAAGACCACCCTAGTTTTCCTATGAGAAACTTTTTTAAGGGAAGAGGGTTGATTTCTTTAAAAAATTTTTTTAATTGTGTTGCAAAGAGGGAGGGAAGGAGGGGAGAGAGAGAGAGAGAAAGAGAGAAAAACATCAATGATGAGAGAGAATCATTGATCGGCTGCCTCTTGCACACCGCACATGGGGGATCGGATCGAGCCTGCAAGCTGGGCATGTGCCCTGACAGAATCGAACCGTGACCTCCTGGTTCATAGGTCAGTGCTCAACCATTTGAGCCATGCTGGCCGGGCCTCCTATGAGAAATCTTATTTGAATATTTCAAAACTTATATGTTGAATAACTTCACTAGTGCGATTGAACAGGCTTCACTTCCGAGAGTGATATGACACTCTGTGCTGTGTGTGGAGATATTTTTTTTGCAGGCAGTGTACAGTGGGTTCTATTAAAGAATTATATGGGAGAAAGCGTGCCAAGGTTCCTAGGGATTTGGTTTAAATCAAGGTGATGGTGATTGAAATAAGGTGGCAGCATGGTGTCACAAAACCTGCTCTTAATTGGTAGCAAAAGACCTGGCTTCCCGTCCTAGTTCTCCGAGTGGCTTTCTGGTGTATTAAGATAGGAGTTGATGGAAAGTTACCCCTCCATCCCAGCTGTAGGATTGGCTGATTATTCGGAAGCTCCCCTCTGCTGACCCCAGAACAGTATGCATTACGGTTTGCAGAGATGGGCAGAAACGTGTATGGCATTGTTTCAGGCACCAGGCCTTTTCCTCTAAGGAAGTACGTTAATTCCACGTCATGAGCTTAATTTGGTAGGCTAGCAACTAAGACCGAGTGCCTCCCGAAGCAGCGTTCTGGAAAGCAGTGCTGGTTATGGGATGGAGGCCCTTCAGTTTCCAATTCAAAGGGAAGAATGAACGGCAGCAGCGAAGCCAAAGAAACTTTCCCGTCGGGTAACATCACGGCCACATTGACGAGGCCCCAGGGGTATTGGCTTTCGTCAGGAACTTGGAAAGTTCCGACTATTTAGAAAAATCGAAGAAAAGCAAGCCTTCCAACTCACTGATGTATGTGCACTGATCCCAAGGGTGGCTGTAGCCAGAGACATGTGGAGGTAGGAATGGAAGGACTCGACGTTTGTTTATGGAAGCTCTTGGCTCTTGGCTTTAACTGACCTTTATAACATGATACATTTTATAACGTGAGACTTGTGAATACAAATAAGCTGTGGTTTGTGCCACATAAACAGCACACCTTTAGTTTCCTTTAGCCATATTATGTGTTAAGAATTGTAATTTTTTAAAAATGCCTTTTAATGAGTTTCTTGAGAGTTTGGAAGTGTGTTTGTGTATTTAAAGCATTTTACAGGAGAGGGGCTTATGGGGAAAAATTGCTTATGCTTTGGATATGGATCAAAAATAATATTACCACCTTCCTCCCATCTTCCCATCTTCCCTGCCTCCCCCAAAAGAAAAGGAGGAACACTTTTCTTCACTTTAAAAGAATAAAAAATTAGTGTTGTTTTTTTTGTCTCTGTCCTGGTATTATAAATACATGAGTACTTTCATTGTGTTAATTTCAATTTGTTTTATTTTTCAACATTTAATATTAAGAATTTTCTTTGAGTTTCTATTCCTTAATGTTGGAGTTGCAGGGAAAAATCACAGCATGCTCATGAGTTTTGGCATTCTATACTAGAAAGATAAAACGTTTCTTTCACTTTTATTTTTTATATATAAATCTTTATTGTGAAAGAATTACATATTTCCCTCCCCGCCCCACCTCTCTCCCCTCCCAAGCCTTCACCACCCTATTGTCTGTGTCTATGGGTTATGCTTTGTTTTTTAAATACATTTTTATTGTTAACAGAAAGGAAGGGAGAGGGAGAGAGAGAGACATCAGTGATGAGAGAGAATCATGGATCCTGCCTCCTGCACGCCCCCCAGTGGGAATCGAGCCCGCAACCCGGGCCTGTGGACCCTTTAGTCCACAGGCCGACACTCCTCCACTGAGCCACACCGTCTAGGCTCATTTTTATTATTTTTTTTTTTACAAATTTAAACTGTTTATTAATGCACTTAAAAATTACAGTAACAGTCCTGTCCAGGTGGCTTGGTCGGTTGGAGTGTCCTCGCGTGCCTTGAAAGGTTTCGGGTTCAATTCCTAGTCAGGGCACATACCTGGGTTGTGGGTTCAATCCTTGGTCTGGGTGCATTCGGGAGGCACCCGATTGATGTCTCTCTCTCTCTCTCTCTCTCTCTCTCTCTCTCTCTCCATTTTTATTCTTATAAAGGATGAACATTTAGTATTAACATCCTGTCTGTTCCCATATGACCTTAAAAACATGAAACTGATGAAACTCACAGTAGTATTGAGCTATATGCATAATCCCCATTGAATAGTGCAAATATTTAAGGTAACTGGAGTTCATAAGAACAGAAATAATGCCTGGAAAGTGATCAGAATTAAACTTTTCTTATTTCTGGTACCCAGTGTTCTCCATTGTTTAAAGACAAACAGCTTAGACCATACACCCCCCTCCCCACCTCTTGGGGTTGATAATACTAGTATACACTTCTCAGATTCCTTGGGCACTAGATGTCACTATTGTTCCAAGAGGGCTCGACTGCCTCTTAAGTAAGGAGTGGCACCCTGTTGGAATACTCATCTATTGCATAATAGGTTGTGAGAGGATGAAAGGGAAGGTAGAGAGGAGGCAGGTAGAGAGAACAAAAGAAAGTGACAGACCTTGAAAGCCAGAGATTGACATCCAGCATGAAAGAAGTGATGCTACCAGGAACAGGTTATGCTTCAAAATGAACTTTCTGGTTCTTGTGTTGTATATGCACAGGGGTTTCTTGTTAAAATCACTTTGAGGGAGTATGTAAAACTGGTTCCTGGGCCTCTGGAGGTCCGCATTCAGGAGGCTTGTGACAGGAGAGGGGGTGGGGACTGATCGACACAAAGACTGTTTTTTAATGAACTTAAGTGGTTTTGATGTTGCCTTGCACCAGCAGAGTAGGAGGTAGTCTTCGTCGTGTCTAAGATTGATGCCATTAATAGTCATAGGACATTCTGCAAAATTGGAAAAGCAAACATTTTCAGGGAAGCCATATTTTTTTTTCTGTTGCATTTATATTCCTTAAGATTTTTGTTTTCCCCAGCGAGCATGATATCGATTGTCTTCTGTAGTAGCAGGTTTTCTGGCTGTACTCAGATTTTCATAGAGAATCAGAGGGGAAAAGTTCCCTTGCCTATATTATTTTATGCTTGATTTGCCATCTTCCTGTGTGTTCACCTTCATTTCTCTTGAAATGAGCTGGATTTGACTGGCAGAACCAAGGGGAGGGCTTCTTAAATCAGTGGGCTGAACATTACTTGGCAGAGCCAGAGGGCTAGTGGATCAGATTTGCATTCTTTTTCAGTTTATCATTGCTCTGGCACAGCTCTTTGGCTTAGTTTGACCCTTAACCTGTAACTCACAGTAATCTCAACAAGGTTGGACTTTCTCCAGAAAACAAGAAGGAAGTGGAGAAGAAAGTGGCCATGAAACCCATAGAAACCAAGAACAAGTTCTCCCAGGCAAAGCTGTTGGCGGGAGCTGTGAAGCATAAGAGGTCAGCCGACGCTTGCACAACTTAAATCTCCCTCTGACCGTGTCCTCTGAAATGCCTCTTGGAATGGTAGCCAGAGCTAAGTGTGAGTCTCTGTGACGTCCCCTCGGGAGCCTCCCCTGGCTCTCCCCTTCCCATTTGATATTGTCTGTAGCCTCTGACCCTGGTCTCTGTTCATTCAGCATAATAATGGCCACTCTGCCGTGGGCACCTGCTGTGAGCCTGGCCTTGTGCTAAGTGCTTTCTGCACATGAGCTCATTTCTGCCTCCTCATCAAGTGTATGTAGTACAAATGACTTACCAGGTGAGGAGACGGAGAATTTGAGAGGTTGAGAACCTTTATCCAAGGTCACAAAATAATAGGAGAGGCGGAGTTTAACAGTCGGGCATTTGTGTTTCTAGGCATACGAGGTAGCAAGGTCTACGAAAGGATTCGTTCAGGGCGTAAGGAGAGCAGGGACGAGGAAGCACCTGAGGCTGCCCGGCGGGTGTGTGTGCTGTTGGAGAGGTTAGGAAGGCTTTAGAAAGGAGGTGTTGGTTAGTGAGGATGACTAGGACTTGGTCAGGCCGACAGGAGAGGGGCGGGCAGCTGCTAGCTGCAAAGGCATTGTGGCTCTAAGAGCATGGCCCTGTGACAGGGCCACAGACCTGGCTGGGCTCTGCTTGGCTGCTGTGGGGGCGGCCGCCGCCTAGAGATTTAGGTGAGTTCTTTGTTACGTTCGCTCCTCCCTTTCCTAATCCTGAATGGCACCAAAGCGATTAAATCTGGTCATTTCAGTTTGACCACCATACCACGGGCAAAACGATAGAAAGTTTTTAAGTGCAGTCCATTAGGAAAATCAGTATGGTGTATTGTCAGCCAGCCACATGTATTGAAGGGAGTGTATTGATGCAGTCTTGTGGTTTGGCACACCGTTCATCTGCTGCAGATGTTCTAGAACATTGTTTACGTGTAAAAATGTCGTTATGAGATAGCAGCAAAGGGGAGGAGGATCAGCAGCCTGAAGAGGCCTAGTTGCTGAGCTATGAATTATTCCTTTCACGTTTTCACAGAAGCTCTCATGCTTGGCCCAGTGTCTTTCAGGATTTGGGCCCGAGTCCGTTTTCCTGGACTGCGCCAAGAAAGGGCTTTCTAAGTGGGCAGTCCGTTACCTCAGCAGTGTCTTGCAGCCAGCGAATGGGTCTTATAACTGTCTCCCTTATGGTCCTTAGCATACTCGGTGACATGCATGTAACCCCTTTTTGGTTTTGAAACTACATCATTTATTGTTATTTTGTGTAGCAAGGTGATAAATGAGTCTCCTGGGGCTGGAGTTCCTAATGTTTTCAGCCTGGGTTTACTAGAATCACTTGGTGTTTGTTAATGTGGCTTCTAGGCCTCACACAAATTCTGGTGCAATAAGTTTGGAGTGAGTCAGTCTGGGAGTCTATTTAAGTCTAGTTAACATCCATCACCGCACATAGTTACAATATTTTTTTTCTTGTGGTGAGAATTAAGATCTACTCTCTTAGCGACTTTCAGATCTGCAATACTAGTCTCTGTACAATATAGTATTACTAACTAGTCACCAGACCATACATTACATCCCCAAGACTTGTTTCCTTTATAACCGGAAGTTTATACCGTTTAAAGGTGGTCAAATCTACCAGTACTTTATGGTTAGATCATTTTATATTTTATTCACGAAATTCTTCCTACCCTGAGGTCCTAAGATAGTTTTTCTTCTAAAGTTTAGAGTTTCGTCTTTCACATGGTAGTCTTGAATCCATCTGTCATTGATTTTTTGAAGGGTATGAGGTAGGGATCCCATTTCAATTTTTTTCTTCAAACGAAAAGCCAATTTTTAGCAGCTTTTACTAAATATGTGTATCTCCTCCCCCCAGGAGTCTTTAATATCACCTCTGTCTTATAACAAGTTTCCATACATATATCGGTTTGTTTGAGGGGTCTTTTTTCCTTGTCCTTGGTTGGATCTGTTGGACCTGTACCATTTTGGGTAATTATTATTATTATTTTTTTAATTTTTATTTTATTTTATTTATTTTTTACAGAGAGGAAGGGAGAGAGATAGAGAGCTAGAAACATCAATGGGAGAGAAACACCAATCAGCTGCCTCCTGCACACCCCCCACTGGGGACGCGCCTGCAACCAAGGCACATGCCCTTGACCGGAATCGAACCCGGGACCCTTGAGTCCGCAGGCCGACACTCTATCCACTGAGCCAAACCAGTCTCGGCCATTTTGGGTAATTATTGTTGCTTTATAATAAATCTTGATATCTGGTCGGGCAAGTCATATCTATTCTTGGCCACTTTGTTCTTCCATGTAAATTTTAGATTTAATTTAAGTTTTTTAAAAATCTCTATTGAAATTTTTATTGAAATGTTATTTAAATTGAATGATAAATTTATAGAGAGAACAGATCTTTATGGATTTGAGTCTTCCTGTCTGTGGCATATATCTACATTTATTGATTTCCTTTAATGCCATTCTGTAAAGTCTTATAATTATTTTTCAAAAAAGTTATGCACAGCCCAGCCGGTGTGGCTCAGTGGTTGAGTGTCGGCCTATGAACCAGGAGGTCATGGTTTGATTCCCGCCCCGGGTTGCGGACTCAATCCCCAGTGCAGAGCATGCAGGAGGCATCCAGTCAATGATTCTCTCTCATCATTGATGCTTCTCCCCGACCCCCCCCCCCCACCCCCGTCCCTTCCTCTCTGAAATCAATAAAAATGTATATTTTAAAAAAAAGTTGTATACATTTTTTCTTAAATTTATTCCTAAGTATTTTATGTATATTTTTGCTGCTGGTGTGTAAAAAATGCAGTCAGTGGAATATTTCCATCCAGCCACCAGCTCTTATTAACTTTAATAACTTATCAGTGGATTCTTTTGAAATTTTTATGTAGAAAGTTACCATCTGTAAGTAATGACAGTTTTATTCTCTTCCTTGTATTTTTTAATTCCTTTTTCTTATCTTACCTCACTGGCTAGGACCACCAGTAAAACGTTAGAAACAAACTGCATGTTCTAGTTTTAAACATAATGTTTATAACTTTCTCTTCTAAGATTAGTATTGATCGTTTTTGTTTGTTTCAGATATCCTTTGGCAAGCAAGTTAAGGAAGTTCTGTTCCTAGTTTGATAAGAGGTTCTTTTGTAGCCATTAACTGTTAAATTTTGTCTTATTCTTTTTCTGCTTTTGAGTTGATCAAATAATTTTTTCTTTACTCTGTTACAGCGAAAAAGTAGATTTATAGATTTTTCTTACGTTGCATTCCTGTGAGAAACCCAGCTTGGCAGTGATATAGTGCTATTTTTCTTACCTCCACTGGCTTGTTTTGCTCGTATTTTGTATCAGTTGTTGAATCTATGTTCTTGAGGGAGACTGGTCTGTATCTCCCCCTCCCCCCCAGTTTTATCTGATTTTGACATGAAAATGAAAACTAGCTTCATAGAATGATTTAGGGAGTGTTCCCTCTTCTCTTCAGGAGTGTGTATAAGTTGGTAGTGTTCTAGTTTGTGAAAGCTTAGTAGCTAACTAAATAAAATCATTTTTGTTCCCCCTTTAAAATTTTTATGATTATAGGACTAAGTTTATATCTTTCTGAGTCAGTTTTATTTGGTTATATTTTCTGGGAATTCGCCCATTTTGTCTTGTTTCAAATACATTAATAAAGTTGTTAGTATTTTTTTTCTGATTGTCACTCTATCTGGAATTGTCTCATTTTGTTTTTGGTGTGTGTCATGTGTAGCTGATTGAAAATTTAGTCTGTTGATCTCTTTTTACCGGTAGGTTTGGATTTATTAGGATTTTTGATAGTTTTTAAAAAATTGTTTATTTGAGAGAGAAAAAGGGGGAGAGAGAGAAACATGGATTTGTTGTTCCACTTATTTATGCATTCTTTGGTTGATTCATTGGCATATCAGGATGATGCTCTAACCAACTGAGCTACCCAGCCAGGGCGATACAGTTTTTACTATCTTAATGTTATTTGTCTTTAAAGAATTGTTTTCTTGTATTCTTCTTGCTTTTAAAAAAAATTAAGATAAAAAATTACTTCATTAAGTTTTTCTTTCTTCCTACTAGTTTGGATTTAGGTATTCTATTTCTGTTCTTTTGATGGCTAACCTTGCAGTTGACCAGCATACTTAGGAAAACCTAAATAAAGTAAATAGCTATCTTACTTCCCTGCAAAATTATACACCAACCTTAGGACTTTGAGCTACAGTCACCTTCTTCCTTTCTTACATGCTTAGGACTTTAGTATGATCATGTTTGACACCACAAATTAGATGGGTTTTTTTTGTGTATGTTTTTTATACAGACAACATTGTGTTTAGATTTATATTTGTATTTGCCAGGTTTTTGGTGTTTTTTCCCCCACCATTCCTTCCTTCTGGAATTAAGTCCTTCCTTCTCGAATTATTTTCTTCCTCATTGAAGTACACTGTTCAGATGATCTTTTAATGAAGGCCTTTTGGGTGAGTTTCAGAATATCATTTCATGTCACTAAAGATGTTTCCTTTGGTCTTTAATAACTTAAACTAAATTTTTGTCACTTATGAACATGTCCAGATAGTCTTGAATTCCATCTATGGTTCTATCCAAGATGAACAACAAGGACAACAAAGGATCTGAAGTGTAGGAAATGGTTGTAGGTATAACACTTTATCCCTTGAATTGGTCAGGGTTTTAAGTTGTCTTTATAACCAATAACATAACCAGAGGGAGACTCTGAAATGAAGACTTTTTATTTGAGATTATTGCAGTTCCTGAGGCTGCCTCAGAGCCATATAAATGGTTATTGGAGCTCCTGGTCCCAAAGCTTTGATCCCCAAGATTGGACTTCGCTCACATCACCATGTTTTCTGTTACAGCTCAGAGAGTGGCAACAGTGTGAAAAGGCTGAAATCGGACCCTGACCCAGATGATAAGAATCAAGGTGGGTGGCAGCTTCCACTTGGTTCTTGACTCATAATACACATAGTGAAGGGCTGGAATGCACTGCACTCATGAATGACTGCATTTATCTCGAAGCAGGCCTACCTAAACTTAATTTACCGAGTTTTTTTACCAGACAGGATTTATACCCAAGAGTATGCCAGCTGCCCTGCAAAGCACTGTGTTAGAAACCCGTGGAACTGCTAAGTGGCCATTGTGCTCCCTAGGAGTGCGTACAACGCCCTGGTCCTGTCACCTCTTCTCACAAAGGATTTGTCTCCGTTTTCCCCAAATGTCAAGTTTCTTGATTTCACCTGGCTTGCTACCAGTGAGAGGTAGAATGCCTGGCTCCTGCTGGTGGTTGGATTGGATTGAGCCTAGTTTTAATAGTTTCCAGGACTACGCTTTCTTTGGTGGTTACGTTTATGTGGTCAAATCTGACACTGCATTAAGTGGCACAGTTGTAAATGAAGGTGAGAGTATCCTGGGTGCTGGATCAAGGATGGGAAATTCAGGAGTGTTTTCAGTTCTACCCCTGACTCCCTGTGGGCTTGAGAGTCTGAGCTAAACTCAGTGGGTCATCCATAAAACGGGCCTAATTCATTTTCTCTCTCAAAAAAATAATGGATATTCTAAAATAGGAATCTACTGAGCACCAGTAATGGCCAACTGTTGCTGATACCTTTTGCTGTACAGTCTACTTTTTAAAAAATATATTTTTTTATTGATTTCAGAGAGGAAGGGAGAGAGGGGGAAAGAGAGAGAGAAGCATCAATGATGAGAGAAAATCATCAATCGGGTGCCTCTTGCATGCCCCACATTGGGGATGGAGCCTGCAACCCAGGCATGTGCTTTGACTGGGAATCTAACTGTGACCTCCTGGTTCATGAGTTGATGCTCAGTAACTGAGCCATACCGGCCAGCCTCTTCATTCCTTTTTAAGGCTGTCTAGTATTCCATCATATGGTTTTATATATTTACCCCATTTTTTATTGATGGACATTTAGATAGCTTCCATTTTTTCACTTTTATGATGTTGTATTAATCCTATACATGCATCGTTTTTCATATTCACAAGTATCAGGTTAATTACATGGAGTTATTAGGTCAGAAAGAATATACTGTGGTTGCTTAAATAGCATAAGTGTATACTGTGTATACTTCATGGGAATCTTAAACATATTCAGCCAGGTAATTCACAGCTCTGCATCTGGTGCTTAGTCTCTGGTAGGAAGTGTTTGCATGGATCAGTGGAAAGGAAAACGTGTGTGGGGTCTTTACAGCGAGGCAGACACGTGTTCAGAGCCATCTTTTTTGGCATTCTAAGGGCTTTCTTCCTCCCCATTCCGTTCTTACAGCAGAAGCCGGGCAGGAACTACCGTCTTTTGCTAGAAGCTAAGGCCACACAGGAAGAATGTCTGCTGTGTCTTGCTTCAGGGTCTTGTCCTCAGCAGTAGGAGGATTTGCCTCCCTGGTCCCCCAGAAGGTAGCTCTTTGCCCCCCGGGTGAGTCAGGCTTCCTCCACTGGAGCTTCTGGGCTTCAGCTCTGTGCAGAAGGCACTGGTTGACCCCATCTACTCTCAAGTCACGCAGCTGTCTGAATCCCAAGCACATTCTCTGTTAGTAATTTTCAGTGTTAATTTGCTGTGACAATGTGGTCCTGCAAATGCAGAAGTTGGCAGGAAACTTCACCAAATGGGTGAGATCAGAGGGCACCGTTTTGTTCTCTTTGGACAGTTAACTGCTTTTGGAATGAAATTTGTCAGAGTCGTGGTCTCTTTTCTTTCTTGAAACCTCCTAGATAATTGGGAGATTTGGTCTTTTGGCTTAAACTCTGCTGACGCCACAGAGTTCTGGATCTTTGGTTGCCTTTCTGTGGCTGCCTTCCACTCTTCCCTTCGGCCAGCTCTGGTCCTCACAGGTACTCTGGACTTGGTCCTTCTTTTCTATCTAAGAAAGTCACCCTGAAATACTTATAAAATGTCACATCTTACTGAACAGTTATTTTTCTAAGTAACTGACTCATGTCCTATATATTTTTCTAATAGAATATTGAAAGTATCATTGTATATGTAACTTAACACAGTCAATGCTCAAATAGTGAATCGTGTACAGTATAATGTCATGTCCACCCCGCAAAATTTTTACCACCCCCCAAAAAAGATTTTTGCCATTTGCAGTGAAACTCTTCTGTGTCTTGAACACATTTTCCTGCATTCTCACACATTGTGGACACTGGCCCGCTCTGTGCCAGGCCTTGTGCTGTATGCCCAGGGGATCGCATGGTGAAGAAAGAACCCTTGTCCTCTAGAGACTCATGGTTAGAGGAGAATATAGACAAGCAACCCCTCTTGTCTCTAGGACTGTCCAGTCGTCCCCAGCCCTCCTGGCTATAATACTGGGATGCCCTGTGGTCACAGAGACGGGGGACTGTTCTTCCCTAATTTAAGTGGCCCAGGATGCTCTTTGGATTTTTGCATTTACCTTTAAAAAATTTTGTCTGAATAGGTAGTATATGCACATAATAGAAAATTCTAAAGGGACAAAGAAGTGTGGAGTAGAAAGTTGTCTCTCCTGTTTCCCAACCACTGAGGTGTTTTTTTCCCCCAGAGCAGCCCCCGTTGCCAGTTTTTAATGTCTTTTTTCAGACATTGTCATGCATAAACCTGGGCATGTCCCACCACACACACACAAATTATAACCTAAATGCACCCTTGTCTTTTTCATTGAGCACAGTGTCTTGTAGACCATTTGATACCAGTAAACAGATGTTTTACTCTTCTTGGTGACCGAATAGTAGTCCATTACTTAAATGATCCCCTATTGATGGACATTTCGATTGTCTGCAGTCTTGTCGCTG
Source organism: Cnephaeus nilssonii (assembly GCF_951640355.1). Taxonomy (NCBI): domain Eukaryota; kingdom Metazoa; phylum Chordata; class Mammalia; order Chiroptera; family Vespertilionidae; genus Cnephaeus; species Cnephaeus nilssonii. The sequence goes on from NC_137091.1 coordinate 1,824,279, forward strand.
CAGGCAGTGCTGCAGGGAATGTTCTCATATGAACATCAGTAAGTTTGAAGGACATTGCTGAACTGCCCTATCCCCCCTCCCCCAGCAATATATAAAGGTGACTGTTCCCCATACTTTCCCTTCTTATATATTGTTCATTCTCCTGTGTTTAAAATTCATCTGTTCCTTTTTCTGTGGCTGTTCATGTCTTTTGACCACTTTTCTATTTGGCTATTGGTTGATTGGTTGGTTTCAGAAGAACTCGTTATATCTTGAAAGTGTTTGTGATAGTTGTTACAGATATTTGCCTCTACTTTCTTGTGGCCTTATGGCCACTTCTGCAGCCACTGTCAGCTCTCATTCCACTTTTCTACTTCTCCCTGTCTTAACACTGCCTATCTTAGCAGCTTCCCCCTTATTAGACCTTCCAATAAGATAAGGAGAGATATTCTAGTCCTTTTTTGAGATCTCTCTTAGCTTTTCAGTGTATCTCTTGCTTACCCCTGATTTATATACTAGGAACCATGTATCCTTTCCATATTTACATGAGCTGTTAGTTCGGGCTTTGTTAAGACAAACCCTAGAAGATAGTATGCTTGTCAGTTGAGACGGTAAAGTTTGAACTCCAGCTCTTCCTCTGCAGTGAAGAGCTCAGGAATCCTTTTAGTACATGATTTTTTTGATTCAGATTTAGTTTAACATTTTCTCCTCTAAGTGGCCTGTAACCTAGCAGGTCATGTGACCTCCCTCACCAGTAAAATGAGGGATCAAACTTGCATGGCAGGTTGTTGGAATGGCTGAGGCTGGGAACATTTAGAAGGAAGAAGGAGGAGTGGACCTCTTAACTTTTCCTTTAACCTTTAAGGCCTGCGTTCTCTAGATGGAGGCTTTCTGTCACTAAGGTGGCGGTGTAACTGGGGGTGTCCTGGGGCCTACGTGGTGACATTCCCCGCTCTCTGGTCTTAAAATGCTCTCTGGCTGTGGCTTCCGCTCTCAGATGTGGAGGAGGAGGTGAGCTGGAGGGTGAGGGTGGCGGTAGTGTCGCCGGCACAGGGTGGTTTTGAGGCTTCCATGGTAAAGCCCTGGGCACGGTGCCTGGCACATGGAAAGCAGACCATCAGCTGTGGGGGGTGGTGAAGCTAAAGGCCTCCCTCCTCCTTTGCAGAAGCCTCGTCTTGCGTGTCCCTTGGAAGCACGTCCCTGAGTGGTCCCTCCATCCACTGCCCGTCGGCTGCGGTCTGTATCGGCATCCTCCCGGGCCTGGGCGCCTACTCCGGGAGCAGCGACTCCGAGTCCAGCTCGGACAGCGAAGGCACCATCAACGCCACCGGCAAGATCGTCTCCTCCATCTTCCGAACCAACAGCTTCCTCGAGGCCCCCTAGCTCCTGTGTCCTTATCCAGGGAGCTCCCCGCAAGAGTAGACAGATGGCTCATCTGCCTGCAGGCATTGCCTCCCTCAGAAAACCTCTTGGCCTGCTTCCTGTGCGCACCGTGACAGTTTTAACCTCGTCTAAAAATGTGCCGGCACCCACCTGTGTCTGTTTTCTCTTTCCACTCCGGGGCAGATGCCCAGTCCGGCCCCTGCCTCTCTCCTCACTGATGTGTGGGGTGGGGGTCAGGGCCCGGCAGAAACCCACTGAGAACGCCCTGGGGACAGGGCAGCTGGCTGGTACAGGGTTTGGGTTATGTTGCTTTCTTGTGGGGTGTTTTTGTTTTGTTTTTTTTTTTTCCTTTCTGAACAGCACAGGGAAGCAAGGGCCATTCTTGGACAGGTGTTCTGTTAAACATTCTCCTAGATGAACGCATTGTTTGGCGGCACTGCATTGTGGAGATGCGGACGGAGAGAACTGTCCAGGTACTGAACTGGCGCACTCCCCTGGAACTAACCCGGTCTTGAGGCTGTGTGACTAAGATTAAAAACTACTTCTGCAGGGGGTTTCACTTAGCACCCCTCATTCACTGTGAAGTGTTTCCTTACTCTGAGAAAACACTTTCTCCTCCCGTTATCTAATCCCATTTAAAACAGCCTTAGCCTGGCCGGCGTGGCTTAGTGGTGAGCGTCGACCTATGAACCAGGAGGTCACAGTTCACTTCCTGATCAGGGCACATGCCTGGGTTGTGGGCTTGATCCCCATTGCGGGGCATACAGGAGGCAGCCGATCAATGGTTCTTTCTTGTTGTTGATGTTTTTATCTCTTTCTCCCTCTCCCTTCTTTGAAATCAATAAAAATATTTAAAAAGGAAAAAAAAATGATTAACCCTTAGAGGAGCAGACACAGGCCTATTTCATCAGAGCCAGAAATCACAGTGCTGATAGGTCTGTGGACAAGATGACAGTTTTGGCAGCTCCTGGGTTCCTATGGGACCCACCCGCAAATTCGGACTAGGCTCTGTGTTCTGTCGAGGTTCCTCTTTGGTTGATAACTTTATGGTTGTGGCTTCCAACTCTGGGAGCTATGTCTAGCTTAGAGGTGCTGCCCTGATCCTCTCCTCTTCTCTGCTGCCCCTCCTGCCCCTTCCCCTTCCCACACAGCAGCTCCGAGGCGGGAGCCGCCAAGACCTAGAGGCATTGCTCCACCTCTGTCTCAGAGGAGGCCGGGGCTCTCCCTGTGGGAGGCAGGAAAGGACGGAGGGAGACTGGTATGGAGGCCTCAAGGACAGAGGTAGCCATGGGTTTAAAAAACAACAAACCTACTGGTTTGGCTCAGTGGATAGAGTGTCGGCCCATGGACTGAAGGGTTCTGGGTTCGATTCTGGTTAAGGGCACATAACTGGGTTGCAGGCCCGATCCCCAGCCCTGGTCGGGGTGCATGGGGGAGGCAACCGGTTGATGTGTCTCTTTCACATCGATGTTTCTCTCCTCCTCCCTTCCACTCTAAAAAGTCAGTGGAAAAATATCCTCAGGTGAGGCTTAACAAGACCAGACCAGACCTGTAGGCCCCTGCGTCCGGAGGCTGGGCCTGTGCGGTTCTTTCCCCCGGCTTCCTACGTCAGTTGTTTCTCCCTCCTCGGGTGTGAGACAGACACACAGGATGTGTGACACTGAGGCCGGCCGGCAGGGAAGCTCTGTGTTAACGTGGGCAGCGAGGCCCCTGGATCGCACCCAGCCGACTCCTTCCCCCTTCCCCTGCAGCGCATCCCAGTGCCCATTGGCAGATGGTGGCTTCTCTTCACCCAGGACTGATGCCTGGGCTGCTTCCTCCTCTTCGGAACCACTCTGCTCATTGTTCCTGACTGGCAGGGCAGGCACGTCGGCTCCATTCTAACAAACAGGCCCGTAGGCAAAACTTAGGCACCTTCTGCTTCTCTGCTTCTTGGTTCCTGCGACCCGTGCTGTCCTGATTACAGAACGTCCGGAGCAACCTCGGCTCGTTCCAGGAGGCACACCGAGGAATCGGAGGCGCCCTCTGTGTGGCATGGCTTAAGAAGGAGGCCATTACGTTACCTCGTGGCCTCTGTTACGTTGGAAGAAGTTAACAAAGCATTGCAGGAATGGAAGACATACTTAATTTGAAGGCTAATAACAAGCTCTTGCCTTTGCTGCCCTGAATCTGTGCTCCCAGCCCCCTCCCCATCTACCAGAGCTGCTAGATGTGGCGAAGGCTGAGGCTCTTCAGACAGAGTTCTGCTCACGTGTGTGTCTCAGGCGAGACTGAGAATTACTGGTGATCGTTACGTCGTATCCTGTGGTGCCGGGTGGTGTAGAGCGTTGGGACAAACAGGCTCTGTGGGAATCTGAATAGCAAAGCAGGACCTGGTCTGTCCAGTAGAGGAAGCAGCCTTGTAAAGCCTCCGTGTGGACCGTGTGGTTCAAACCCAAAGAGGAGGAAAACAGGGCTGGGAGGAAGCTCTGCTGTCTTCATGGATGTCTTCATAGAGAACGGGTTTTATGACTCGGTCATGAGGATAAAAACAGAGTTCGGGGTGGGTTTCTTTAAACTTGCTTATGTTGTCCTGAATGGCAATAGTAATAGTTATTATTTTTTAATGTTTTTATTGAGCTTGACCAGCGTGGCTCACTGGTTGAGCATTGACCTATGAACCAGGAGATCATGGTTCGATTCCTGGTTGGGGCACAGGCCCGGGTGGCAGACTCAATCTTCACCGTGGGGGTGCAGGAGGCAGCGGGGAGAAGGGGAGCGTGAAATTCAAAGCAACCGCTGCATCTGTGAAGAACAGGGGGCTGCTGTGACTGGACCTAATGAGGTGGCCGTGACCTGTCTGTCTTTTTCGGGAGGAAGGACAGCTGGCTTTTCGCATTCGGGGTGGGGAGGGTGCGCGAGCTTTCGTCAGGAGCATCCTGGACTGCAAGTCAGGTCCTAACTAGAGTCTCAGGCTCATCCCCGGCGTTTCTTTCACTCGGCACCTCAGGTTCTTCCTCTGGCTGCCTTCTTCCCACCCAAGAGACGCTTCCTTGGCCTAAAACGTTTGCCCTGCTTCTTCCCGGGAACTTGGCCCGGTTCCACCTCCTGTAGCGTGCCACAGTGGCTGTGAGCTGGGACCAGACATCCACTGGCTGGGTCACTTGAGCAAGGCCCTTAACCTCTACGCCTCAGTTTCCTCCTCAACGAATAAGAACAGCGACACCAACTTCCTAGCGAGGGCGAGGTAACCTAGGCGGCTGCTCGGCGTGGCAGCTGGCGCGGTGCTCAGTGGATCGGAGCCATCCCATTAGCACTGTTCGGCCAGCCCCCCGTTTGCAGGCGGGGGTTGGAGCTGGTAGCGGTGCTTTGTGGCAGGTCTGTGCATCCTGCTGGCATTCCTCAGTTGTAGCGAGAACACAACAGGACGAAGGGTCAGATCTGGCCGTCGGAGCTGCCACAGGCAGCTGGTTCTGTGCGCTTCCCTCTCAGCTAAATGTTAATTGCTCAGGCACACGCGGTTCCTTGGCTCGGTGTCCTAGCCGTGGGTATATGGCTCAGCTGTCATCTTAAGCCCTCCAGAAAAACAACAAGGAGACCTTTGTGTGATTCCCCAATGTCCTTGGGGGGATCCGGGCTCCAGGCAGTCCTCAGCCTCAGGAGACGCGAGGGCGTCCCTAAAGGATATTTTGGCCGACTCTTGGTGGCTACAGAGTCAGCAGATGCATTGAAAACTTAGAATGAAAAGAAAAAAAATTTAGGATGAAGATATCCCTCACTCGCTTCTACCAGGTAGACACTGACTCCTGAGGTCACCAGGCACCCGTAGGTGGGACCCTGCCTGGCGCACCACCCAGGTGTAGCAGCCACTAGTAAGAATTACCTGGGAGAGGAGGTCAGGGTGAGTGGCATCCCAGGTCCAGGAGAGAGGAAGGACAAACGACCAGCTGGAGCAGAAGACCCCTGGAGGGCTGAGGGAGGACATCAGTGCAGTGGGCGAGTGTGGGCTCTGGAGGCTGCCAGACCCGGGTCCGAGGGCTGGCTCTGCCTCTGAGAGATGCGACCTGCTGCCTGCTCGTGTGCGCGTCTCTGAGAGGGTCGGCGGGCTGTGGGGGGTGCTCAGGGTTATGCCTGTGAAGCACTTGAACACGGAGCGGGGACCGGTTACTGCTCATACACAAGCCTCTGCTCCCGGGGCGGTGGTTGAGAGATGTGTTGTGTGGGAGAGGGGCGGGCACTGGGGACGGCGGGGGCTGAGAGAGGGGTCTCCTGGCTGGTGTGGCGGTCTGAGCCCAGAGGGGCTGCGGGAGAAGCCAATGGCTGCTGTGGCAGGGACAGAGCAGCCCTGCTGGCGTCCTGAGCCTGAGCCTTCCCCTCAGGGCGGACCCCGATGTCTGGGAACCGGGAAGGGGGCACATGGGGGCAGTGGCTGCTGTCCTGTGTGTGAGGGGAGCGGGGCACACAGTTCGGACGAGAGGAAGAAGGGGTGGTGACCGTGTGGTGGTGGCTGGGCCAGCGTGGGGGAACTTCCAGTGTAAGTGGTGCTGGATGTAACTGTCAGCTATTGGCCTCTTGAGCTTTTCCCGGGAGCACCCCGGAACACTGCTGTGGGCTCTGCAGGGGCTGGAGGGCCTGTGCACTCTGGTCACCCCCAGTGTTTACTGAGCATGTCCGTTGTGCCAGGCCCTGCCCCAGTTTAACACAAGTCTTACGTTCAGGTGGAATGCAGGTCCCCAGACAGCAGGGAGCACCCCCTCGCAGGCTTGCTGGGGGAAGGGCTTCTCAGGTTCCTTTCCCAGCACGTGAGCCCACTGGTCCCGGCTGAGGAAGGAACAGGGGCGTCGGAGCCTCCTCACTCCCCCGAGGGTAACAGTAGAATGTGGTCGCAGCATCCAAAACGGAGCAGGAACTAGGGGCGGGCTGCGACGCAGTGTGAACCAGGGACACGTTCCTCTGAGTCGGCAGCTAGTCATGATTGTAAAAATTTTATTCTCTTTAATAACAGTAAAATTCCACAAAAATGATACAAAGTACATTCAATACTCAGGAGTGGCGGGGACAGGAGGAGAGGAGGCCGTTTGGCCTGGAAGCATCAGCAGTCGACTCCAACCAAGGAAGCCCAGCTGGGCTGGGGGACATTGGGGGTGGAGGTCCGACTGTAAAAAATAAATGGATCGGTAAAAATAAAAAAGCCCCCCTAAGGAGGCAGGGCGAGCGTGCACGTTCCTGGGGTGGGCGGGCGGGCGGGAGGCCGGCGCATGCTGCTGGGGGCTGGCTCAGGCGGGCTCCGAGTTGGTGGGGGGCAGGTTTTTGTGCTTGAAATACTGCACGACTTGTTGGGGCAGCTCCGCCAGCACGGCTTTGGCCAAGGTTTCTTTCGCTGCCTGCAGGGTGGGGTGGGGTTGAGAGAGGAGAGAGCAGGTTACTGAGCGAAGCTGTGAGGGGCACTCTTCTCAGAGCTGCTCCCGAAGGTGGCCCGGACAGATGGACGGGTGTTCCTCATCCCTGCCCCTGCCTGAAGTCCCACCGTTAGCAGTGCCTTCGAGTTACGTGTAACTTTTTTAAATACATTTTTGTTCACCTCAGAGAGGAAGGGAGAGAGAGAAACATCTATGATGAGAGAGAATCATTGATCAGCTGCCTCCTGCAAGACCCCCACTAGGGATGGAGCCCACAACCTGGTCATGTGCCCTGATGGGCAATTGAACCGTGACCTCTTGGTTCATAGGTCAATGCTCAACCACTGAGCCACACCGGCCGGACTAAGTGTAACTCTTACCTTGAGCACTTGGGGTGCCTGGGAATAGCATTTTAGAAAGCATTTGTCTGGGGAGGCTTTTCGGGTTAAGAGCCCGGGGGAGGCAAGCTGCTGCACAGCCTGCTCACGCGGCGAACACTCCGAGCCCCTTGGCTGGGACAAGGGAGCCGGGACTGGTTCACTGCTGGACACCCAGGCCAGCACCGGCGGTGCTCGGCCACTGGGCGAGCATGAAGGACGGCCGGCGCCTGGCATTTGTCCTCAGGCAGCTGGTGCTCCAGAGAGGGAACTGAACCGTCTCAGCAAACCCAGAGGGTACTGGGGGAGCTGTGAGACCACCGGGTACAAAACAGTGGTCAGCTCGGTTGTTGTTAATGCTCACCCGAGGATAGTCTTCTGTTAATACTTAGAGTGGAGGGGAGGGGAGAGACCGAGAGAGAAACATCGATGTGAGAGTGACACCTAGATTGGTTGCCTCCCGCACGAGCTCTGGGGGGTGGAGTGGTACGTGCCCTTGACCGGAATTGAACCCGCGACCCATCAGTTTGAGGGCCAACACTATCCACTGAGCCAGTGGTCGGCAAACTCATTAGTCAACAGAGCCAAATATCAACAGTACAACGATTGAAATTTCTTTTGAGAGCCGAAATTTTTAAACTTAAACTTCTTCTAACGCCACTTCTTCAAAATAGACTCGCCCAGGCCGTGGTATTTTGTGGAAGAGCCACACTCCAGGGGCCAGAGAGCCGCATGTGGCTCGCGAGCCGCAGTTTGTCGACCACGGCACTGAGCCAAACTGGCTAGGGCAAGAGTGGTCAGTTCTTGCTGGGACTTGCTGAGCCAGAGGTCCTTAATAGCTGAGAGGACCGAGGCTCAAAGAGGTCAAGGACTTGTCCAAGGCCACACAGTGCCTCTGGTCAAATAAAAGGCCCCAGGCTGGCAGTAGGGTGGCATCTGAGAGGCTCCTCACGGACGCAGCCCAGGGAGTACCAGGATGCCAGCCACAGCCTCCGTGGGCCGGCCTGGCGTCCCTGCACTTGGCACAGCCCCTCCATTAGGGAGAGGAGCCGTCCGGAGAGGGGCCTGGTTCCCATGGGGACGCGGAGGCCGGCCAGGTGTGAGGAAAGCCTCTCGCCTCCAGGCCTTTCTCTCGCCCCGTCTCCTGAAACCTGCCTCACGCGGGTGACTGGCTTCTGGTCAGAGTCAGAGGGCAGGTCCTCCAGGAAACCCTGCCTGGAGCCTCAGTCTGAAGCCAGTGCTCACAGTATCACATGGTCTCGTCCAGGGCAGGGCCTGGCATGGCACCTGGCACTTAGTAGGCCCGCAGGAAGTGCTGAGGATGGAGGAGCCTGGGACTGGGCAGACAATCCCAAACCTTCATCCTGATTTTTGTGGCTCTTGGGGCCCAGTGACGCCCCCTCCCAGCCTGGCCCCCACTCACGTTGCGGAACTCGCGGAAGGGGACGAACTGCACGATGTCTCGGGCTGCCTCCTCCCCAGTGTGGGAGCGCAGCCTGCGGCTGTCCCCGTCCAGGAACTCCATGGCCGCGAAGTCGGCGTTGCCCACGCCCACGATGATGATGGACATGGGCAGCTTGGAAGCCTGCACCACAGCGTGCCGCGTCTCCTCCATGTCACTGATGACGCCGTCCGTGATGATGAGGAGGATGAAGTATTGCTGTGGGGAGGGGGTCAGCGGGCGCTCAACCGGGCCCTGAGGCCCCTTCCCCCTCCCTTCCCCACCCCACCCTTCAAAGCCCTCTGACCCGTGGGAGGGGGGTGACTCCCCTGCTGTAGCGGGTCCCAGCCCCCTCCACACCGGGGCCCCGCAGCCCTCTTATCTGTTCAAGCCCACCCCAGTCTCAGCCTGAGACTTGGTTTTCTCTGTCCTTAGCACCCACTGGCCCCTTTCTGGGAACTCCTTTTCCCCACCCATAAATAGGAGAGCCCTCATAGCTGCCTAACCTCTGCTTAGAGCTTTTGCCTTTTACGCTGACCCTTCTGCTTCTCAGGAGAGGAAATTGGGGCCCAGACCCGTCAAGGTTGGAGGGCAGGCCCAAGTCAGCCCCCAGGCCAGCATTCAGCCACCTTCACACCTGTTTGCTCCCTGAGGGCCGTACAGGGCATACAAGTTCAGCCCCTAGGAGGCCTTGCTCTCCTGCCTGTCCCCCACGCACAAACTGGGAGGAAGAAGGGGGTGAATCACATGGAGGCATGAACCCCACGATCCTAATCCCAGTCCTGGCAGCAGTAGGCTGGCTCCTGCACTGTGCCTTTAAGAGATCTGGGGATACCTGTTGCTATGGAGATGGTGGCCTGAACCCCTGCAGTGCCGGGCTGCTGCTGCCAGCCCCCCAGCCCAGCAACCCTTCCCGAAGCCGGGTGCTTCCATCCCACCAGAAATATTCCAGGGCACCAGAGCTGGCAGGAAAGGAACTGAGAGGCCTGGCAATGAGGGAGGAAAAGGGGGGACAGGCCTCCGCCCTCCACCCCTTGTGGCCCTGGTGGCTCCCCATTCAATCAGCCACACGTCTGCACTGGGAGACCTGGAGCGCGCAGGCCTGAGCCTCCCTCGGCCCCGTCCAGGGAGGTGGGCACAGACGGCCTGGGCTGCTGCAGGCAGTGGGCACCCACTGGGTGGGGAAGTCCCTCTGAACACGACTGCAGGCCCTTCCTGGCACGTTCACCCTACAAGTCCCCTCTTAGAGACGAGGTGCACCGAGTGCGGGTAAGTGACTTCAGGCCTCCCAGCCATCTCAGTTCTGAGCCAAGCCCAGCTGACTCCCAAGTTGGGGTTCTTCCCACAGCGCCTCCTTTGCCTGCAGCTGTCTCTCCAGGAGTGGGGCCTGCACCCTCTCACCCAGCACCCTCGGGTCAGGAGGCCAGAATGTCCAACATAGCAGCCCCGGGCAGGGTCCAGAGCCGTGGCACTGGACTTCCACCTCGCTCCTGGGTGCCAACCGGCTGGTCACAATGCCCACACTCAAGTCTGTCCTCAGCTTGGGATCACCAGCCTTGGCGATGGAAGTCCTGGGCTCCTTGCCCAGCGTGGGCAGAGCCCACGTTGTCCAGGAGCCTCTAGGGTTCACTACAACCCCAGGGGTCCAAGTCCCCCACCCCCAAGACAGCTGGGAGGGGGCTGTGGACGGGGAGAATGAAGGGCAGAATCGGGCAGTAGGAGGGGGAAGGGGCTCTGCTGTCCCCTCAGCCAGCCCTGGTCTGCGCTACCCCAACATTTCCCACCTCCATGGGAGCCTTTCCTGGTTTACTTCCGCCTGGCACACCCTTCCAGCCTCAGCTCCACAACCCACACCCTGAACAAGCCTCAGGAGAGCCCCGTGTACCCTCCACCTCACAGGCCCTCTCACCCTGGCTGTGCTCCAGAGACGTAGCCCATCACTGTCGGCTGAACCCCAAACCCAAACTCCCAGCACCCTTCAAGGATCGCCTTGCATCTTGTGCCTTTGCCAGAGGTTCTCTGGGTTTCTAGGACTGTAACTAGCCAATAACCCATTTAATGCTGTGATTTGTTTATAAGAAACTGACTTGACCACACAGTTCCAGGCAGTCTGCACTCCCCGTCTTATTTCGGAGAAGTGGGTTTGCCCTGGGGTGGGAGTGGAAGGGGGGAACACCAGACACCTAGGAGGCCAACCAGGAATGGGCCATGGACAAGATGGCCCGAGTCTCATGGGCCAGAGCAGAGGGGGAGATGAAGGCCCTATGGAGGAGTCCCCTGGCCCCAACAGAACCTCTTACACCCTTCAGTGGCTCCCCCCTGCCCTCAAGGGCAAATTCAGATTCCTCCACCTCCCACGGCCCTGTGGGAGCTGGCTCAGCCCTCTCCCACCACACACTCCTTCAGTTATGCCCACACCGTGCCTCCAGGCGCTGCACGTGCAGTTCCCTCTGCCTGGGATGCTCCGCACGCATGCATGTTTGCACATGCACATGCACACACACAACTCGAGGCTAACTCTCAAGCATCCTGAAGTCTCAGCCTGGACATCACCTTCCCAAGAAGCCTTCCTGCGCCCTCTGGGTCAGGTGCCACCTTTATGACTACTTCTGTCACCGCAGGTTTAATCGCCTTGCGTCTCAGTTGCTGCTCTCTGGCCCGCCCCCCCCCCCCCAGCCTGCAGGCTCTGGGGGGACAGAGGCCATGTCTTGTGTGTCACAGCCCGCCCAGCACCACACGGAAATATTCTCGGTAAAGATGGGCTGTGTGGCCCAGACAGCGTGGCTGAGCATCGACCTACGAGCCAGGAGGTCATGGTTCAAATTTCGGTCAGAGCACATCACATCCCCAGGTTGCGGGCTCGATCCCCAGTGGGGGTGTGCAGGAGGCAGCTGATCAATGATTTTCTCATCATTGATGTTTCTATCTCTCTCCCTCTCTGAAATCAATAAAAATATATTTAAAAACAAAAGATGTGTGTGAATGAATGGAGTACAGCCCTGCCTAGAGACACTTCCTACCACCTGCTCTCTTTCCTCTGCGTGGGCGTGCACGCGTGTGCGTGTGTCTGGGAACAGGGAGGCTGAAGCCACACCAAGTATCCCCCCAAGGCGGCTGTATAAAAGCATCCGTTAATGCTCCGATGGTTTTCTTTTGCCCAGAAGATGCAGCCGCCCACACTCGGCGCACTCCCTGTGCGCCGGGCACTGTGCTGAGCGGTGCCCACGCCCACCTGGCTGAATGCTCACCGCGCTGCCATCAGGCAGGTGCTGTTCCATCGCCTGCGCTGTTCAGGTGAGGCAACAGGTCCAGAGAGCTTAAGCAACCTGCTGCGGGTCCCACAGCCATGAAGTGGGGGCGCAGGAGTAAGAACAGGGTTTGGGGGCCTCCCAGAGCTTGGGACTGTAGAAAATGGACCGCTGTGACCCATCTCCAGCATGGCTGGCTTCTGAGGGAATTGCTGAATTTCCCGGGCAAACAGAAAGTAGGAGGCGGGGAGAGGAACAAAGAACTGCATGTGGGCCAGCATCATGATGGAAACCCCCGGGGCGTCTGCCTCAGCTAGACAGGGGAGGTGGAGGCAGCTAGAAAGGCCTCAGCCCAATTTTATTTTTAAATGGCCCAATGGGAGACGGCCAGACCTGGGTGACGTGTGAGGAAACGGGTGACCCCATAGTTCTCAGCCAATGAGGAACCGGGGGAGGGGCTAAATTAATAGGCTATGCTCACTGCACCAGGTGTGCCTGTACAATGGGACAGACGGACGCCCCTCTCCCGAGGGTATTAGAGTCTCGTTTTCGCCATACTTCTGTCTCCGAGTCTGTCACTTGAATTCAGACAGGTGAGCCATTTCTCACAGGGCTGAACCATCAGGCAGCCCACCGCCCCCTTATTTTGTGCAAGGTGAGCCAGGGCCCAGGACGGGCAGGAGGTAAAGACCGATGAGTATCCATTCTTGGTGTAAGAGGAGCCAATAGAGACGCCCTGGCCGCTCTCCTGCGGCCCAGAGAGGGATGGAGACGGCCTGAGCTGGGGTGGGCAACGGGAGGGAGCTGGCTCCCGAGGGCGGGCCCGTCACCATAAAGTGGCTGGAGTGTTGGGAGGGTTAGGAATGGTCAGGATGCAGACCTGCTCAGGGAATGGGCCGGTTCTCTCCTCAGCCCAGGCACCTTCCTGGCCCTCCCCGGGGCCCAGGCCCCCTGCAGGCCTAGCATCCAGCCGGGAGGGGCCAGGTCTCCCGGACCCCACCTCCACCTCAGTCCTACCAGCTCTCAGCTGGCTTCCTTCCCGCCCCCCCTCCGGGTTTTCCCCTCAACAAGAATGCGGGTCTTTTTTCCATTCCTCTGAGAGCTGGCTCCGCGGATAGCAGCCTGGGCAGGACAATGGCTGGCTGGCTGCAGGCACGCCAACCATTCCAGCCCACAGCCCCAGGAATTTTATGAAAAGCCACTCCCAGGCCAGTCCCAGACACGGCCCCATTCAGGCTGCCCCAGCTGCTCACAGCGCCCCGCAGCTTTCCTTCTCCCGTTTCAGAAAGGAAACAGGCTCAGAGCGGGGGAGGGGCTTGTCTCAGGCCCCTACTCACCGTGGCCGTCTGCTGCTGCGTGGCCTGGGCCGCAAACCGGGCCACGTGGTTGACGATGGGAGAGAAATTGGTGGGACCGTAGAAGCGGATGTGGGGCAGGCAAGCCGAGTATGCCTGGGCGATGCCGTCCACGCCTGCCTCGGAGATAAGAGTCTCGGTCAGCCCGACTGCTCACCCCAATGCCCCCGCTGGAAGCTCCCGGAAGGCCGGGCCGGGCGGTGTAAAGAGCCCAAATGTGGAGTCAGACAGACCTGAGTTCAGATCTTACTTTTTCAACTTCTAAGCTGTGGGACCTGCGGCAAGTTTAATCTTTCTGAGCCTGTTTCCCGTTCATGAGACTGATAATCTACTTTTGGGCAGGAGGGGGTCCGGCAGACTTGGAAAAGCCTGCGATGGCGCGTCAGGGCCCGGGGAGCCATCAGGAAGTCCATTTGGGACACGCTGTGGCTTGCTGGGGAGCTGAGCTGCTTCCCCGCCCTGCACACAGCAGGTGCTCTGTAAATAGCCACCATTCTGAGCCCAAGAATATCCGCCTGTGCTGTGGTCCTCTCTAGGTCTCTGGCCAGAAATGAGGGTGACTAACAGGAACTTGGACAAAATATCTCTGGAGACCCGCTCCAAACCAGACAGACCCAGCAGGAGTGCAGGGTCACATTGCTTGCCACCTTGTGGCTTCTGAGTCTCAGCATCGCCCCCAAGTTGGGGACTTGATACATTTCCCTTCCAAGTACAAACCAGGCCAGCTTTGGGGCTCCCCCAGGAAGGTGGGTGCCTCACCCAGGCCAAAGCCCCAGGAATTTTATGGGCTGAAAAGTCCCATGATGGCAGGGACCACCCTTCCATACCCACCCGGAGGTCCTGTTCCTCCTCCAGTACTTTCCTAATAGATTCTGGGGCTCAGACACCCTCTAAGGCCTTGGGGGTCGGGGCTGAGCACAGACTGCCCGCCCACTGCCCGCCCCTTCCTCCCCTGCCCCAGGCAACCTTCACCCCTTGGGTGCCAAGCCTCTCCGGAAAGGCAGAGCGAGCGGGGCAGGGCTGGGCCCTCCCAGCCAGAGCTGGCAGGAAGTGAGGGGCAGGGGTGTGATCTCTGCCTTACCCTCTCCTGGTCTACCCAGGGCCTCCTGTCAGCGCTTTCCTCAATTCCCTCCCACCTGAGCACAGCGATGTGGGCTAAGCAGGCGTCACATCTCCCTAGGGCAGGTGAGAAGCCAAAGGCTCAGGTGCCGTGATCTCTCCAAGGTCACCCAGCCAGGAAAGGGCAGCAGCTAATCTTGAACCCAGGACCGCCCGACTCCAACCTGCAACTCCAGCCCCCAAATGTCTCATTTTGAGAAAGCCGGAGGGGGCGGAGAGGAGAAAGGTACGGAAGCCTGGAGGCCTGTACTCCGCCCTCCCTCCAAACCCAGGGCAGGTGTGGGGAGGCTTGGCGCTCACCTGAGCAGAAGGGGTTGGTGGGGTTGAAGTTGATGGCAAACTCATGGGAGACCTGAAATGCAGAGAAGACGCTCAGCTGGCGGCCTCCTGGCCCCAAACCTGTCCCAGGCCACCCCCCTGCTGTGCCTAGACCCCCTCTGTGGGCACCTGGCTCTTTACTGCTCCCCTCCCCGAGGTCAGGGCTACTGATGCCCCACATCTGCGTAACCTCCACTGCTGGGTCTGAGCCACACAGAGAGGCCCCCCGAGACCCCTCCACCTCACCCCACCCGTCCTCAGGATGGGGCTGCCTGCGGGGACAGAGGTGCCCTGAGGCGGTGGGTCTAGGAGCACTCGGAACGCCCCTTCACCACCAGCTCCCGCGCGTGCTGGGCCGGAACCAGAGTGGCCTGCATCACAGGCGGCCGGCGCTCTCCTGGTCGCCAGTGCACCCTGACAATGGGGAACACGCATGGATCAGGGCTGCGGGGGGCCGGGGGCTGCAGAACCTGGGGCCTCAGGAGAGCCGGAGCTCAGAAGGCGGTCCCCCCACTCTCCCTCCTCCTGCGGTTCAAACGCCCCACTCAGCCCCCTTCCCTACCGCGTGCCTCGCCCCGTGTTCCTGCTTCGCAACCATCCCCTCACTCCTTCCTCGCATCGCCCAGTGGGGCAAGGCCAGTTACTGCCCCATTTTTAGATGATGAAACTGAGACACAGCACGGACTACAATGTGCCCGTGTCTCGCGTTCACTGAAGGTCCGGCTGCCTCCGGCGCTCGCTTCCCACAAACCCGCGGGCCTCGGCGGCTTTCCTTAGGAGGGAGAGGAGTCGGCCCGGAGCTCCAGGCTGGGCACGGGCCCTCCCAGACACACGCGTTACTCCTGACACTGCAGGGGAGGCGCTGAGGTCCAGTGCCCCATTGCACACACACTGAGGCCCGGAGCGGGGAAGGCAGGTGCCAGGGCTACCAGCGGGACAGGCCAGAGACGCAGCCCCTCCCGCCTGGAGATGGGGCTGGACGCCAGCCCTTGGGGAGCCCTCCGCGCCAAGAGGGCAGGGCGGGCAGGAGGCCTGAGGAGACCCCTCCCTGCCCTGGGGATGGGGGTTCTGTTCTCTGCTCCTTCAGCCCTAAGTGCCTGGAGCCAGTCCCCTGGTGTCCCTCTTGGGCCCTGGCCCTGCCCAGGTCCCCATTCCTCTGCCCCAGTCTGGGCTCCCGGTGTAGGGACCCCGAGGTCCTCGTTGCCGTGGCAACTTCATGAGCCTCTACAGCGATCTGGAGGGGGGCTTGCCTGGAGGGGGCTGAGAGAGGAAAACGGTTGCCAGGGAAACAGGTCTCCCTTGGGCCCACGATTTCCTACAAAATCAGATTTTAGGAGGTTTTAGAGACCAAGGGGGGAAGTCCCCCCTGATAGGGGTGGATTGATATTTACCTTTCTCGGCCCCCCAACCCTGCCTTCCCCTCCTTTCCCTCTTTGGGGGGGGCGTGGCCGGGGTCAGTGGGCGGGGCTGTGGGCGGTCAGCCTCCACCCCAGGCCTCTCAGGCTACCTCCGCAGCAGCTCCATTTCCCAGGGGGACACTGAGGTTCCGAGAGGGGTGCCTGGGTCACGGGTCACGTGAGTGAGCCAGGGCAGAGGCCGCCACAGGCCGGGGGGCAGGTGCCCTCCCGCACTGGTTGCCCCGGTTTGCCCGAAAAACGCCAGTAAACAACCAGCCGCGGGGGGGGGGGGGGGGGCACACCAAGCCGATTAGGGGCCCCTGGGGACCGGCTGGCCACAGGTCTTTGTCCTGGGACTCCCCGGGGCCTGTGACAACCGACGGTCCCCGTTCACCTCACCTGGCCCTCTCCGGCCCCGCTCAGTGAGTGACTGAAGACACCGCTCCCTGTGGCCCTGGCAGAGGCTCAGATGGTAGAGGGAGCCGACCTCAGAGCTCCGACCTCAGAGCTGCCCCACCCCCCCCCGTAGAGAGCCACGCACGGTGTTCCTGCCCCCCAGCCCTCCTCTGCCCCATCTCTCCCTTCAGGTAATTCTGGCTCATTGCGAAGGTCCAAGCCCTCATGCCACTCCTCAGGGGAACGCCTCCTGCATCCCTCAGCCCCTGCGCAGGCCAGGGAGGAACTAGACCCCAGGGCAGGGAGCCAGTCCCCCTGGCTCCTCCCAGCTTCCCACCTCAGAACCAACACCTCTGCCTACTCGGGCCCCTGAGCCTCAAATTCACTGTCAACAAACCCCCCCAAGTGCATGCCGGAGAGGCGCACAGCGAGGAGGAAGCCAGTGCCCCGCCCCCAGCACTGAGCCGCACAGACAGCCGTGACCAGTTCTGAGGACGGTGCCCGCAGGGAGGAGGGGCCCAGTCAGAGGCCTGGCGATGGGGAGGGCTGATCTCTCCGAGAAGCGCTGTGGGAAGTGAGCGAAGGGAGCACCAGGCTGGGGAAGGCCACATGCAAAGGCCCTGGGGCGGGAAGGAAGGAAAGAAGGTTCACGGGGCAGGAGCAAGGCCAGGAGAATGAGGGAGGGGGTGCCAGGAGGGGTCAGGCCTGGCGGGGAAGATGGGACGGAGTTCTGGCCTCTCCCTGCCTGGTTCCGGCAGCCCTCCAGGCACCGCCGGGCACTCCAGCCCGGCCAAGCCCGTCTCCCAGAGCTGCCCTGTGACATTCTCAAGGAGGGTTCTGCACAAGAGACCATCTCGCTGAGCCAGTTCTCCGGAAGCCGGCGGGTGTCCTAGCAACAGGCTCCCGCTGGGCCTGCCAGCACAGCCCTCCCTGCGCCTCCCCCACGGCCCGTTTCGGTCCTGCAGGACCCTGCCCCCTGCCACAGGGCGGCCGGCAGGTCCCACAGCCACTCCGCAGTTCCAGGTGAAAACCATCCTCCCTGGACGCTCATTCTGGAAAGAGCACGCGCACAAGCAGCCCGGACAGGCGGGCGCACTGGCGGGGACAGACGCGGGGGCAGGAGCCCCGTGCGCACCCCAGGCTTCTCATCGGAGAGGAGAGGCCGCAGCTTCTGAGAACCAAGCTCAGAGTCCATCTGCCCGGTTGGATCAAGGCCCCTGTTGTAAATGTGACCTTGGCAGGTCACCGGAGCCCGTTCCTGCCCCGGTGCAATGGACATCGTCCCTTCCCTCCGTCCCTCCGTCCTGCCCCCCTCACCCCAGCCAGTGCCTTCCCAGCCAGCGGGCCTTCAAAATGCCACCTGGGTTGTAACCCTCCACGTGCACCCGCTGCTCTTCAATACGCGTGTGCGGCCCTGCCCCTCCAGCCTCCTCTCTCCGTCCGCCCGTCTCCACAGACCGTCCGTCACGCCCACGCCCACCTTCCCTCTGTTCCTCCAGCCGCCCTGCCTCCTCTGCGCCCAGACTGCCAGGCTGTCCTCTCCACCACGCCCCCTGCCCCAGCCCCCGTCACTCTGAGAATCCCCCCTTGGCTCAGACCACGCCTCCTCCAGGAAGCCTTCCTGGATACTCCCAGGCTGGACTGGGCCCTCCTCTAGCCCACACTGTCCCATCTCCGCACTCATGTCCCCGCCTGTCGTTAGGCTGCCAGACAGAATACAGACGCCCCGTTAAGTCTGAGTTTCAGATAAACAATGGGTACTTTAGTATAAGCATTTCCCAGACAACATTTAGGACATGCTTATACTGAAAAAACACCTTGTTAATCTGACATTCAGTGGGTGTCCTGTGTTTTTATTTGCTACGTCTGATATCCTCCTCATCTCCCCCCGCCCCCCCGACTTGGGTACCGGGGGGCAGACAGCGGCATGTCCTGCTCCGTGGAGGTTCAGGATGGGAAAGGAGCGTGGGTCTGGGGACAACTCAAAGGCAGGGCAGCTGGGCGGAGGCCAGACTTTGCGAAGCAGATCCTGGGAAGACACACTCCCATCCCCTCTCGGCCAAGAGTCCGGCTTCACTCACCTTCCAGTCTGGGGGTAACTGGGCCCCGAACCCTAGAGCGGGAAACATCTTATCACTGATGAGAGAGAGGAGAAAAATCACCGTGAGACCACGGGCCGGGGCGGCAGCCACCCGCACTGACCATCCGGAGCCCTCCCCGGCGGGCCCGTCTGACTCAGACGAAGCTCCCGCCGGCTAAGCTCTGCTCAAAGGACCCTCGAGCGCAGGCCTGCCTCTGGGTGTCTGGTGTGGCTGACCCGTCCACACTGGCAGACCCAGGGCGTCTGACCAACGGGCCTGCATGCCGCTTTAGATCCTCTCATGGGGCCTCTGTGGCCGCCGGACCAGGCACGGTGGGGTGAAGGCACCCAGCCTTCCTCATGGCGGGAAAGTGCTCCCCAACGGAGAACGCTGGCGCTCAGCCTCATCCCTCCACCGCCCTCCCTCACCCCGTCCCCAGCCCTGCCCCCTGCCACTGCCCACTCCACCTCCCCCCTGGGCGCCCCTGGAACACCTCTCCCCATCTGCTCCCCGTGGGCTCCGCACCCTCTAAGGCCCGATTCCAATGGCCCCTTCTCTGCGGGGGTTCCCCGACACCCCGGCTCCCGCTCTTTGCTGCTCCCGTGGCTCCTGCCTCACTTGTAAACTGGTCTGTGGAGACTCCATGACGTCCCCCATCTCCGCCCTCAGGCGGAAACGCCCCGAGGCGGGGCCGTGTCTCAGCTGCGTGGCAGGGAGCCGAGCGGACCGCGGAGTCCCTCCCCGCTCACCTGTCGTAGTCCTGAATGATCTGCCCCACAGCCCAGATGGCCGACAGGTATTCGTTGGTGCCCATGGGGTTGATGTAGTGCAGAGAGGAGGGGTCGAAGGGATTGCCGTTGGAGGCTGTGAAGTCTATCCCGACCTGCAGGGGGGAGGAGACCCCCCAGTGTGAGCAGAGACCCCCGCTCCCCTTCTCACCCACGGGGAACACAGAGGCTGACGGGCACGGGGAGCCCGCTCCTCCCCATAAGGCAGTCTGACACCCGAGTCACGCCTCGGGCCCCAGCGCCAGCCGTGGCTCCCAGTGGCCTGAGCATCGAGTCTATTGTCCAGACGGGGTACAAAGCCAACTTGGAGCCCAAATTCCTTCCCCCTCGGCCTCCGAGCTCACCGGCTCCCATCTCCAGGCCTTTAGTCCTGAGGCTCCTGCCCCCTAAAGGGCCAGGCAGGCCCCTGTTCTCCCAGACACTACCCACCCCAAGCCAACGCCTCCTCATCCCTCAGACCACCAGGGGCCTGGGGGCCTGAGGCCGCCAGGTCGGGCAGAGCCCACCTCCCCAGTCAGACCGGAGGCTCACTGTAGGCAAGATGCATGGCCCAGCACAACTGGGTCCAGGCTGGGCACAGGGCACCAGGCAGGTGCCCCGCAGGGACAAGGGCTGACAGTGGCCAGGGATCCAGGCTCTCCCAGCTCTCAGCCTGGAGGGAAGCCCAGCCCAGACCTTGCAGGGGCAGCACAGAGGGGCGGGCACTGCCCGGCAGGGGAGGGTTAGGACAGGGACCCGGCGGGGAGATGGCCACCTTAGGACCCAGTGGCTGTGGGGCGGGTTGGCGCCCTGAGGCCAGGGTGGCATGTCTTAGTCTTCGAGGGACCCCTGCAGGGGCACAGCCTAGAGCCCGGCACACAGGTGACCAGTGCCCATCTGCTGAGTGGGCACATGCCTGCAGGAGGGGTGGGACTGCCTGGCCTCTTGGGTGAGGGGGCAGCGGAGACCAGAGAATTACAGGTCCACAGGGCCAACCCCCCGACCCCATTAACCCTGCAGCTGACCTCCGGGCCTCGGGGACCTAGAGGTGGTGATGGAGGCCGTGAGGCGAGGTGGGGCGGTGGGCAGAGCATGGGGCCAGCAGGGTCTCCCCCGGGCCCGAGGCTCCCTGGGGTGAGGAACCGGGACAGAAGGCCACAGGAGAGGAGCGAGTCCTTCCCAGCAGCATTCACTGAGCCTGCTCCGTGCGGGGCCCTGGGCACTGCTGAGGCCGGAGCAGAAACCTAATGAGCCTAGAGGTGGGACAGGCAGGGTGAGCAGGAAGCACTCCAGGGAAGCCCAGAGTGGCGAGCGCCCTGAAAAGGGACAAAGAGCCCTGGCCGGTGTGGCTCAGTGGATGGAGCGTCGGCCTGCGGACTGAAGGGTCCCGGGTTCGATTCCGTTCAAGGGCATGTACCTTGGTTGCGGGCACATCCCCAGTAGGGGGTGTGCAAGAGGCAGCTGATTGATGTTTCTAACTCTCTAACCCTCTCCCTTCCGCTCTGTAAAAAATCAATAAAATATACATTTAAAAAAATATAAAAGTGACAAAGAGCAACAGGGGAAGACAAGGTCCCTCACTGCAGGAGGGCAGAAGGTTCCAGGAGAGAGCTCCAGGCAGAAGGAACAGCAATGCAAGGCCTGAGGCAGGGCGGGTTGGCACGAGGGGGGAGAGTGAGCATCCGTGTGGAGAGAGCGGAGCGAGGAGGAGGGAGGGGCAGGTGCGGCAGGAAGGCCTGTGGGCAGCGAGGGGGGAGTGGGCTTTTTCCTTCCCAAGGGGAGTTGCCAGCAACCTCTGTGGGCTGGGCAGCCACGCGCTGACCCGCAGCTCAGCCCGGACTCAGGCCCACCCGCCAGGGCAGTCACAGCCCTGGGCCCCGGAAAGTGCCCCCTGCATGATCCTCACTGGGGCGGGGGGAGCCTTACGGTGAACATGAGCTGGCAGCCTCCCAGGATGTAGTCCAGGAAGGAGTAGTCCCGGATTATCTGCAAGGAATCGGGAGTCAGGGGGTCCCCGCCCTGCCCGTGGGCTGGCCCTCCACGGGGCCACACTCTCCACGGATGACCTTGGACCCAGCGCATCCGCTACACCTACCAATTGGATGACAGAGAACATCTCCAGCTGTTATGTGGTCCATAAAGTTACGGGTAATGTTATTGGTCCGTAAGCGCCTCTAGCTCCTACCAACCTCCACGCTGACCAGGCAGGGCCAGCCTCCGGCCCCAGGCCTCCCCTCTACACTAATAAAGCTCTGGCTGACTGGTGCTCTTTGCCCCTTTTGGCAAAGGATAATGGCCTTCCAATTTAGCAGACTTACAAGGGTTCCTCTCAACATAAATGCATTTAAGTTAAAAAAATAAACAAAAGTGTGGGGGGGAGGGCCTGATGACAAAACTATGACAGGTGTCGACGTCACCGAGGGCACCCAGCCAGCGCAGCTCAGTGGTCAGACATCGTCGACCTATGACCTAGGAGGTCACGGCTCGAGATGCCAAGCATGCAATGGGCAAGCTGCCCGCATGGGAAGCAGCAAGTCCCTACAGTTACCCTCCAAGTGGGAGGGGCTCTGGAAGGTCATCTCATGTCCTCCAAGACCTCTGCCCGGGGATGTGACAGGAGACTAACCCTTCCCATGCTTTACCTCATCAACATCCCCATCCTACAGATGAGGAAACTGAGCTCCCAAAGTCAGAGAGCCAGGACCGGGATGGGCACGCAGGCTCACCGGCCCTGCCCTGCGCCTCCCCGCCTCCCCGCTGGCTCACCTTGCAGGATCGCAGGATAATAATGCCCGAGTTTTTATAGTTCTTCTTTTTCCTCTGCTTCTTGGGGTTGATGCACTCGAACTCCAGCTGGGAGGAGGGAGAGAAGCTCACCTCAGGGCCTGCCTGGGGACTGACCCTCCTCTGGACCCCAGAATCCCCTCCACAGTATCGACCAGGGGTAGCATGCCTCCTCCAGGAAGCCTTCATGGATGTCCACACCCAGAAATGGGTCCTGCCCCTGGGTTCACACCAAGCTGTGGCTCCCCAAGGCAGGAGAGCTGCCTCTACCCTGACCCCAAGACAGCACATTCATGTCATGTCCACTCATGAGAACTGGCACCCAGGGCCTGGCTCCTCAGGGTCAGTTACTTGGGAAGCTCCTGAGTGCTCGCTATGTGCTAGGCACTGTCCCTGTATCATTTCATTTAATTCCCACTCTACTCCATCCCCATTTGACAGATGGGGAAACTGAAACCCAGACAGATTGGTTGTTTTATTCAAGGTCATACAGCCAAAGAAGTAAAATTTGAGCCCGTCTGCCTGATTCCAAAACCTGTACCCCCTCCCTGGCCCCTGCTGAGGTCTTGAGGTCACACACACACATGCCCCTCTTACCGGAACGCCATCGCGAGCATTACACATCTGTGACACTGAGGTCTGGAACTCGCCGATGAAGTCGTGGCCCCCATCGTTGTCATAGTCGTAGCATATGACCTGGGGTGGGTCCAGTGAGGTCACCCAGAGCTGCCCCCCAAAGAGGAGCCCTCCAGCCCCGCTCAGTTCCCTGACCAAACCCCTCGGGGACCACAGGACAGTCACCCTGTTTTAGAGAAGGGACCCACAAAGCTGGCAGCACTGCCCAGGTCACTCGGGGGCTGGGCAGACCCAGGACCAGGACCCGGGTCTCCTCCCCCTCCCCCAGATGGGTTCTCTCTCCATCTTAGGAAGAAAGGGCTGCCTGGCCGGCGTGGCTCAGTGGCTGAGCATCGACCTATGAACCAGGTCATGGTTCGATTCCTGGTCAGGGCACGTGCCCGGGTTGTGGGCTCGATCCCTAGTAGGATCTCTCTCATTGATGTTTCTCTCTCTCCCTCTCCCTTCCTCTCTGAAATCAATAAAAATATATATTTTTTTTTAAAAGGAAGAGCTTTGCCGAGACACGCCCGGAAGCCTCGGGGAGACAGGAAGGCTGCAGCTGGCAGTGTGGGAGCAGGGCTCCCAGGACCCCCTCACCTGGATGGGCTTCTCCATGTCCCCGTCACACAGGGACACCAGTGGCACGGTGAACGGCTTCCACACAGGGTCCAGCGTGTACTTGATCACCTGCAGGGCCGTGAGGGGCAAGGGTGGGCTTGGGCCAGGGGGCAGCAGTGTGCTGGGCTCAGGTCAGCCCCGTGGGGACGGGCAGTGGCAAGAAGGAGAGACCCACAGCCACACTTCTGAGGAGGAAGTGGGCATCCCCGTGGCAGGGAGAACAAGTCCTTCAGGCACCATCACGCCCCCCTGGGCACTGCTTGGCTGTGACGGCACAGCCCTCTCGGGGGCGGCTGGACTGGAGACCCACTGGCTTAGAGACGCCCAGGTCCCCACGCACCCACCTCCGTCCTGTGGACCAGCATCCACTTGCCATCATCCCCGGGCTTATAAAACTCGAGAAACGGGTCCGACTTCCCAAAGAGGTCCTGGAGGGAGCAGAGGAGGCAGGTGAGGGAGGCGCAACGGCCAGCTTCAGCCGGGAGGGGGTTTGTGGCCCGGCTGCCTCCCCAGCCCAGTGTCAGGGGGCGGCTGTGGGCAAAGCCAGCCTGCCCCCCTCCCCTCGGCCTCTGCGGGGCTCAGCGAGAGGCCCAGAGCTGCTGCAGCCCCTGGGACCCACTGCCTCCCCAGAGGAACCACCCACCCCGGGGTCCCACACTTGTGCCCAGAGACCCTGAGGGTGCAGCTGCGGGAGCAGGAGGCCAGCATTGTAGGCCAGGCAGGGTTTCAGAGGGTGACTGTTCCCAGGGCAGGGGGCCCCCGGCAGGATGTGGTTCTCATTTATTTTAGTGGGAATCCAAAAAATGGCAACTCTCCCAAGCACATTACAGATGGGATAGGATGTCCTTTTAAAACCCAGTTATTTAAGTTAAAAGAGTGTCACTCTAGGGGGTCGATAGCCAAAACCGGTTTGGCTCAGTGGATAGAGCGTCGGCCTGCGGACTGAAGGGTCCCAGGTTTGATTCCGGTCAAGGGCATGTACCTTGGTTGCGGGCACATCCCCAGTAGGAGGTGTGCAGGAGGCAGCTGATAGGTGTTTCTCTCTCATCGGTGTTTCTAACTCTCTATCCCTCTCCCTTCCTCTCTGTAAAATATCAATAAAATATATATTTTTAAAAAGAGTCGATAATCAAGTGGGGGAGCCAGAAAGTAAATAATAATGTACATCAGGCTGATTAGTATTAAGGAGACAAGTAAAGCAAGGGCGGGGGGAATCAGGGACCATTACAGTTTTGGGGAAGACCTTGCTGAGGAGGTGACATAACAGCAAAGGCATGATGGAGGCGAGGGGCCATCAGGAGAATAGTCAGGGAAAAGAACCCTGCAGGCAGAGGGAACAGCAAGTGCAAAGGTCCTGAGGCAGCAGGGCACCTGGTGCAATTCTGGGACCAGGAGGGGCTGATTTGGCTGAAGCAGAATGACGGTGAGGAGAGTGACACGGGTGAGGTCAGGGTGTCTGGGGCGGCGGACACACCGGTGGGCCCCGCAGGTTACTGTAAAGACCCTAGCATTGACACCGAGTGAGGCAGGGAGTTCCCACGGAGTGGGTCTGGACCAGGAGCCATGTCTTGAATACTCCTAAGTGATGGGAAACTCACTACCTCAACGGTGAGGAGGTCCTACTTGGGGGTGGCCAGTACAGCCCGTGCCATGGGCTTGTCCCTCGGTGGGGGGGACAGTGGCGGCCAGAAGGTCCAGGTCTAGGCCACACAGCCCTGGGCTGGGGAGGCTACTGCTCCCGCCCCCTCACCTTCTTGTCCAGCTTCCTGCCCGCCAGGCTCAGTGTGACGACGCGGTTGTCTGAGAGCTCCTGGGCAGCGATCTGTGAGGCCAGAGGAAGGGGGCTCAGCACCTGTGCCTCAGACTCCCCGGCATAGGGTGCCCCAGGGGTTAATGCTCCAGAGCTAAGAGGGGGAAGGGAGGGGAGGAATAGTGCCAGGTGACCTTGGACTAGTCTCTCATCTTCCCCACACCTCCGTTTCCATCTTCTGAAAATGGGGTAACTCATGTGGATATGAGGAATCAAAAAGGGACCCTATGTGGCTCCAGAGAGGGATGGCGAGGGCAGAAAAAGCAGGCACCAGACATGATGGGTGGTCTTGAGTCCTGGGGAGAGGCTCTGGGCCCCCTCACGCCCCCACTGCGGGCCTGGAGAGCACAGCCACCCCCAAACACCACCGTCTCAGGAATTCCAGCAACTTCACTATGCAGCTAGGGAAACTGAGGCCCAGGGCAGGGACGGAAGCCCTGAGCTCCCTCTGCTCTCTCAGCTCACTGCCATCCATTCTCCGCGCCTTCCCCATCCGCCCTGGTGGCTCTCTGGCCCCAGCCAAACAGGTGGACCGGCCGGCTCACCTGGGACTGCCACGTGCCCTCCCTGGGCCGTTCTCTCTCCCTGCCCCTCCCCCCCCCCCCCCCCCCAGTGGCAGGGCAGGCCCTCGGGTCCTCTGGGCTAGGGCTCCCCCGCCCCGCCCCTCTAGGATGGCCTCCCCCAACATGCTTGGGGAGCCACAGACAGGCCAGGCCGGGCGCCCACCTCCCCTCCTCCTCCTCAGGCACGCTCAGCGCCTGCAGGGTGGGTCCCATTGCTGCACCCACTGCACGGAGGGCACTGAGGTCTCGCGGGGGCAGGTGGAAATGCTCAGGGGGATGGCACAGCAGGCGGGGGGCGGGGGTCCACCTGGGCTGGCTTCCAGGCGGAGGGGAGCTGGCGTGTGAAGGCCAGGTGTGGGAGGTTTTGGACCCCGCGAGGTGGAGGGAGGTGGGGAGAGGGCTTGCCAGGGGGCAGGACAGTGGATAAGGCCTGGGGGCGTGTGCAAGGTGTGCCAGGATTCAGCTGCCCCCACCGCAAGGGCGTACAGGAAGAGCCGAGGCAGGAAAGCAAGGTGGGGACGGCGGGTCCCTCACAACCTGGACTGCGAGGCTCCAGAACAGGAGAGGGACCCCACCCCGCCCCCGTGTGGCCAGTTCTCGGGGTCACCTGGGGTCTGAAGGGGACATTCCAGGAGAGAAGCTCACTAGCTGAACCGCCCGAGGGCGCTTCCTCTCTGGGCTTCAGCCCCCTCGTCTGCAAAAGGGGGTTTCTCCGCCTTCCTGGAATCTGGGAGGACGAGAGCTCATCCGCAGGGGACTGAGCACGGCAGGATCAGCCCCTTTCTGCCCGGCCAGGCGCCCCTGAAAGACCCCGATGGAGGACAGGCAGGGGAGGGCTGGGGGGCTCTGGAGGCCTCCAGAGTAGGAGGCTGGGGGGCCTCCGACAGTCCCCTGACCCCCAGCCTGGCGGCCCCCTAGGCATCGTGTGTGGCGCTAGGAGCCCGTTGCTAAGAGACCTGTTGCTAAGTTGTAAGTTGGGCCTTTTTACTCCAAACAAAGCTGGTAATTATCTGCCAGGGAAGCGGCCCATTGATGGGGGAGTGCAGCCTGCAGAAGCGGAGGGAGTGCGGGGGGGGGGGGGGGGGGGGGGGCCGGTACCGTAATCAAGCCCTTCCCGGCAGGCTTGTCATTCATCAGCAGTAGAGGCCGAGTGATCTTTTTGCTGGAGACGATCTGAGGGGAGAGGGAGAGGGGAGAGGAGCTCCTGAGGCTGGCGAGAAGGGAAGATGCTCATCAGCCCACAGCCCCCCGCTGCGCCAGGCTCGAGGGGGGCAGAAGGTAGCCCGC
The DNA here is from genome assembly GCF_951640355.1 of Cnephaeus nilssonii. Lineage (NCBI taxonomy): Eukaryota > Metazoa > Chordata > Mammalia > Chiroptera > Vespertilionidae > Cnephaeus > Cnephaeus nilssonii. The sequence continues at coordinate 1,851,198 of NC_137091.1, forward strand.
TACTGCTGGCCCACGGGGCTGCCGGGGAGACCGAGGCCCAGAGAGGTTAAGACACTCGCCTGAGGTCCCACAGCTGGGGTGGGAGCCCAGCAGCCCGACCCCCACTGACCGGGCTGCCCCCGAAGAGGCTCTTGTAGGCTCACGTCTGGAGGCAGCTGTGGGGAGTTTAGCCCCCCAACGGCCTCCCCGGAAGCCATCCACCGACCTCAGCCTCCTTCGACGGAGAGGCTCCAACTCTCCGTATTTGCACTGGTTTGCACAGGAAACAGTCACCCGCGTCAGGATCCACACAACGCAGAAGGGAAAGGGGCCAGTGCAAAGCCGCCTCCCACCACCGCTGCCAGCTCCACCCCCGCACCCGCACCCCCCGGGGCACCCTCACCCCCCGGGGCACCCTCACCCCCCGGGGCACCCTAACCCCCAGGGCACCCTCACCCCCGGGGCACCCTCACCCCCCCCGGGGCACCCTAACCCCCAGGGCACCCTCACCCCCGGGGCACCCTCACCCCCCCCGGGGCACCCTCACCCCCGGGGCACCCTCACCCCCGGGGCACCCTCACCCCCCCAGGGCACCCTCACCCCCGGGGCACCCTCACCCCCCGGGGCACCCTCACCCCCCCAGGGCACCCTCACCCCCGGGCACCCTCACCCCCCGGGGCACCCTCACCCCCTGGGGCCACCCTCACCCCCCCCCGGGCACCCTCACCCCCTGGGGCACCCTCACCCCCGGGCCACCCTCACCCCCCGGGGCACCCTCACCCCCCCCCGCACCCTCACCCCCCGGGGCACCCTCACCCCCCCCCGGGCACCCTCACCCCCCCGGGGCACCCTCACCCCCCCCCGGGCACCCTCACCCCCCTCCCGGGGCACCCTCACCCCCCGGGGCACCCTCACCCCCCGGGCACCCTCACCCCCTGGGGCACCCTCACCCCCCCCCGGGCACCCTCACCCCCCTCCCGGGGCACCCTCACCCCCCGGGGCACCCTCACCCCCCGGGGCACCCTCACCCCCTGGGGCACCCTCACCCCCCCCGGGCACCCTCACCCCCCGGGGCACCCTCACCCCCCCGGGGCACCCTCACCCCCGGGCCACCCTCACCCCCCGGGGCACCCTCACCCCCCGGGGCACCCTCACCCCCGGGCCACCCTCACCCCCCCGGGCACCCTCACCCCCTGGGGCACCCTCACCCCCGGGCCACCCTCACCCCCCGGGGCACCCTCACCCCCCCGGGGCACCCTCACCCCCCGGGGCACCCTCACCCCCGGGGCACCCTGCCTGTTTCTTAGGGGAACTGCCAGGGTTTCTCTGTGCCCAACGAGCATGTCCCACCCCCCAGGCTGGTCCCTCTCTCCAGCCCCCTCCCTCCGCTTCTCCACCTTCTCTGTGCCACTGGGGGCCCAGAGCACCCGGCTCCCCTGTCCTGGCTTGTGCGGGTTCAACCCGTGGGGGTGCCAGCAGGAGCTGGGAGAGCAGGAGGGCGGAGGCTGGCTGTGGTCTGGCTCTCACCAGCCCTGCCCACGTCCTGCCCTGCCCGCCCCCCGGCTGGGCGGCCCTGCTGGGCTGGGGTCGGGTCCTGCGTAGGATTCCCGCCCTTGTCAGTTCCCTGGCGCTGACCACTCCGCCTTAAGCTCTGGCCTCAGTCACCTTTTGAGGGTGTGGACACACGGGCCGGCGGGAGCCTGATGGAGGCACCCGCTTCTTACGGAACTGTGGGACCCTTGCTTTTTTCATTGAGCGTCATCTCTTGCAGGCCCAGGGCATTTCAGCTCCACTAGGACCTCTCAAAGGAATTTCAATTTTATTCCCTCTCCATCCCTATAGGCTGGGCAGTCAACATTATCCCCACGTGAAATATGGGGACATCGAGGCCCAGAGGGGCTGGGGCTTGTCTAAGCGTCCAGTCATACAGGATGACTGTGTCAGAGGCTCCGAGCCCTGCAAGCTCCCACCCTCGTACGTTCACCAAGGACTGAGCTAGATGGGGAGGTGTGGCCCAGAGAGGGAAAGGAAGTTGCTCAAGGTCACACAGTAAGCCCCTCACAAAGCAGGACTTCCCTGGGTGTCTTGGTTTCGGATCCTCCTACCCCAGAGTCAAGACCACACCTGAGGCTTCGAACCATCAGTAGCTCTGGCCACATGGGGCCCCCTTTCCTGCGTGGCAACATCTGGCGGGCATTGGGCTCAGTGTCATCCAATGTGAGCCCATCATCCCCCCAAACCCACCAGGCCGCTGCCCCCCTTTCTGCCCGCTGGCCCCTCAAGCAATCTGTATTTGTGATGCCACCTCCGGAGCCAGACAGGAAAACAGGGCCAGGGAAAGCCGGCGGCCGGAGAGACCGTGCCCAAGGGACTGCCCTGCCCGAGGGAGCAGGGTGACATCTGGGAGTGTTGGCACCGCCCATCCGCCTGGAGGGCCCGGCTCACCACGCCCAGGCTGCAGGAGAACTGGCCCAGGAAATCATGCTCGTCGAGCTGTGTGCTGGACTTGTCCTGGTCGAACAGGGCGAACTTGAGCTTCTGCACTTCCTCAAAGTGGTAGTCGAGGACGAACTTCTTGGAGAATGCGGGGTTGAGGTTGTTGATGGCAGTTTCTGTCCTGTCGTACTGGCAGAGAGGCAGGGAAACGGGGTCAGAGTTCAACCCTTCTGGGGCTGCTGGGAGTCACTCTGCCAACTCGCGGAACACCGACTCTACCAGGCACTTGGCCAGTTACCTGGACGGCTGCAGCGAGCACTGCTCTCAGCTCACAGAGGAGCACAGAGAGGTTAAGGGGCTTACCCAAGGTGGAACAGCTAGAGGGGCAGGCCAAAATCTGAACCCAGGTCTGACTCCAGCACCCACACTTAATTCTCTGGCCCTGCCTCCATACCCAGGTGCCAGGATAAGAGCTTGGGCCCTGTGACAGAGGCAAGTCCCTTTCCTCACCTGTGCCTCAGTTTCCACTTCTGTAAAGTGAAGGATTTGACTCTCAGTGGTTTTAATTCTTTTTATTTTGGGAGGATCCTTTTTCAAGCCACATTTTACATGGAAGCTGAGAGAGGCAACAGGAAGGAGGGATCCTTAGGGGGAGGGGATCTGGGGCTCCCCACCCCCGCGGGCAGATGTTTGTGCCTTGTACAGAATCCTGGAATGTCAATACTGGAATTGTGCAGCCCCAGAGTCCCACCCACTGTGGAAGCCAGGCCTGGGTGAGGACAGGGCCTGTACTGTGGGCCAGTGTGGGGCTGGGACAGGAGCCCGCCCTCTGGCCACTCCACACGAAGGCCCCAAACCGCAGAGTCCGGGTGACCGTCTATTTTGGGGCTTGGGCTGTGTTGATTTTCCTCCCACCCAGTCCATTTCCAAGGGCTGGAGCAGCAGGCAGAGGTCTTGATCTTGGGCTATTTTTAGCCAGGGTGGCTGGCCTGGGTGGGAGAGAGATAGTCAAGGAAGTTGGGGGGTACTGTTCCTTGAAGGGCAGGCACGGGTTCTAGGGACCTGGCAGAGGGGACAGGATGCTCCAGACGGGCTGGCCTCACGCCTGGAGCGACCCACCCTGCTCCAGGGGTCCTCAACTGACCCCACGTCCCACCTCCCAATTCTGGCTTCATCTCCAAAGCACTGGGCGACACAGAGAAGTCCCTACCGGCTCTGGGCCCCAGTTGCCCCTCTGTAAAATGGGTCAACAATCTCAGCACCAATTCCTTGGCTTTGTAAGGACCCAACATCTGTGGAAATCTTTGTAAACCACAGCGTGTCCGGTGGGATGTCCTCTGTGGCCTGGTTAACTATGATGACCAACAGATACACATTTTGGAAAATCTATGCTCATATAAAACTATCTGGAAGGCTGGGTACCAAAGTTTTGTTTTTAATCCTCACTAGAGGGAATTTTTCCATTGATTTTTAGAGACAGTGGAAGGGAGGGAGGGAGAGACAGAGAGAGAAAATCGATGTGAGAAACACATCGATTGGTTGCCTCCTGCATGGCCCAGGGATTGAGCCTGCAACTGAGGTACGTGCCCTTGACCGGAAATCGAACCCGTAACCCTTCCGTCCTCAGGCTGACACTCGATCCACTGAGCCAAACCAGCTAGGGCTGGGCACCCAACTTTTAACAGAGACTCTCCCTCACAGGCAGGCTCCCCACTATTCCGACTTCCTTCTTCCGGATATCTGGCTTTTCTAAATTTACTACAATGAACACAGACCCTGTAGGGAATAGGAACAAAGCAATTTTTAAGATTGGGAAGTCTTAACAGTTTGGATTTCTCAGTGTCCTTCCTCACCTGCATCGCTCCCCAGTTCTCAGGCCCAAGTTTTCCCGTTCCAAAGTGCCTGGCTGTGGCCCCATCGACATCCCCAGCTCTGGGCTCAGTAGGCAGGGGGGACATCCACATTTCACAGATGAGACAGTCTCCGAGAGGGACAGCCACTTGCTCAAAGCCACACAGCAAGGAGTGTCAGAACTGGGCCTTGGTCCAGCACTGAGACCAAAGCCTGGGTCCCCCATCCCTGTTGGCCCCTCACTGTGTGTTCGTTCAGGAATAAGTGGGGTAAGTTATTTAAAAGTGGAAGCAAGCGCTTTATAAAACTCTAAGGTTTTAACTACATATATAATAATTGAAATATTATGATATAAAATATAAAATCATCTATATATATATAAAAGCCTAAGCGACTGGTCAGCCAGTTGACCGGTCAACCGGCCGGCCACTATGATGCGCACTGACCACCAGGGGGCAGAGGCTCAATGCCGGAGCTGCCCCCAGGTGGTCAGTGCGCTCCCACAGGGGGAGTGCTGTTCACTTGACCAAGGGCACAGGACAGCTTCGGCAGCGTGAGCCTCTCCTGCCTCCGCGGGCTAAGAGCGAGCGGCTGGCGGCAGGCGCCACGAGGGTGGGATGAGCTGGAGCAGTGCCCCAGCTGCCGGCCGCTTCTCGCACTTCGACATCCCGCGGGGGATGTCGGACTGCAGGTTTTGACCCATCCGACACCCCCCTGAGGGGTCCTGGATTGCGAGAGGGCGCAGGCCAGGCCGAGGGACCCCACCGGTGCACAGCTTCTAGGATATTTATAAATCTATGAATTATAATTATAGTAATTTAAATACAAATATATTTGAAGTAATATTTAAGTAAATTTTAATTTTTAAAAATATATTCAGAGAGGAAAGGAGAAGGAGAGATAGAAACATCAATGATGAGAATCATTGATTGGCTGCCTCCTGCAAAGCCCCTACTGGGGATGGAGCCTGAAACCCGGGCGTGTGCCCTGACCGGGAATCAAACCCTGACCTCCTGGTTCATAGGTTGATGCTCAACCACTGAGCCACTCACTCCAGCTGGGTTAAAATTTAATTTTAAGAGTAACAATTTTCTGCCCTAATGGGTTTGACTCAGTGGATAGAGTGTCGGCCTGCAGACTGAAAGGTCCCAGGTTCGATTCCGGTCAAGGGCATGTACCTTGGTTGCAGGCACATCCCCAGTAGGAGGCGTGCAGGAGGCAGCTGGTCGATGTTTCTCTCTCATCGATGTTTCTAACTCTCTATCCCTCTCCCTTCCTCTCTGTGAAAAATCAATAAAATAAATTTTTAAAAACAGAGTAACAATTTTCTAAGAAGTCCCCAGCCCACACTCCATTGACCTCCAAGGGCCTGACCGGGAGGCCCCAGGATCCAGTAGAAGGCCTTCCCCAGACACCTAGCCACCCCCACCCATCACAGACGCGCAGGGAGGGGCTCACCTCCATCCACCGGCCATTGTTCTCTGTGAAGAGGACGCAGAAGGGGTCGGACTTGGAGGTGACGTCCCGGTCCAGCAGGTTCTGGCCACTCACAGACAGCTCCACCTTGCACACACAGTACTGGGAGCCCATGGGGGCGACCCCTGCTGCTGGGGTGCCCTGACCCTGTATGTGGGCCATGGGGGGTGGCGGCGGTGGCGGCAACAGTTCCTGGCAGTCTGCGGGGATAGGAGTGGGGTCAGAGAGAGAAATCACAAATCACATTGGCATGGGCATCCCAGGCGCTCATTTTACCAGGGGCACCCGGGCTTCTCCCGAGCAGTGAACTGCTGGCATCTTGTGGCGAAAGTGGAGCTTGTTATTACTCAGGGTTCCCTCATTGCTTTGGCCACTAGGAAGCTCACTTCTGTCAACTTAGCCAAAACTTGACCTTGTTCCTTGTCTGTCTTGTTCATCCTGTATCCCCGGCCTAAGCATGCGATGGGTGCATCGGATGCTCACAGTATATATTCGAATAAAAAGAAAAAAAAAAGCATGAGTGTGCCCCGGGTGGTGTGGCTCACTTGGTTAGGCATCATCCTGTGCACCAAAAGTCACAGTTCCGTTCCTGGTCAGGGCACAAGCCCAGGTTGCGGGCTCGATCCTCTGTGGGGGTGTGCAGGAGGCAGCCAATCAATGTTTCCTCTCGCATTGATGTTTCTCTCTCTCCCGCCCGCCTCCTTCCTCCCTTCCTCTCTCTCTGAAAATCAATATAATTTTTTAAAATTTATTTTTATTGATTTCAGAGAGGAAGGGAGAGAGAGAGAGAAACATCAATGATGAGAGAACCATTGATCGGCTGCCTCCTGCATGCCTCCAACTGGGGATCAAGCCTGCAACCCGGGCATGTGCCCTTGACCAGAATTGAACCCAGGACCCTTCACTCCACAGGCCGACGCTCTATTCACTGAGCCAAACCAGCTAGGGCAAATAGATTTTTTTAAAAAAAGGCATGAGTGTATAAATCATGAACAAATAAACCCTCCACCTCACGCTGATCTTCCATGAGCTGGTCCTTATCCTTTCATTGTACACAGCTTCCCAAGATGCCATGCACTGGGCCGTATGTACCCCTCCCACTGTCAAGGCTAATTACTGGCATTGCGCACTTTAAGCAGCTCCGTTTCTCTCCAAGTGCAAGGTGTTCATTTGGAGCAAGTGTGGCGAAGCCCGCCTCAAGGGTGGCGGGAGCTCTGGGTCCCACAGGGCACAGGCCATGGGCAAGCCCGCCGGCTCTCTGCGCCTTAGTCTCCTCATCTGCCCAGGAGACAGCAGGACAGTCTTGGAGACTCATGTCCTCTGGTCTGTGTTTAGTTAACACAGGCCCATCACCACGTGGACGCGTCCAGCCCCAAACTCTTACCGACAAAGACCAGCTTCCAACTCCGTGCCACTATCTTGCCCCCTCACCGCTGAGGAGGAAACTGGCCCTGCACTGCCCCAGAGAGGCAGGTGAGAGGAGGGTGTTCCCTGTGGGACGGCGAATCCGACTTTCGGTGTGCTCTGAGCCCTGACTTCGGCCTGCGGTCTCTAACCCTTCTTCAGTCCTGTGGGGCAGTGCTAATATGGCCCCATTTTCCAGAGGAGGACACTGAGGCTCATTCATTCCCGCTAGAGTGATTCCTGAGCATCTACTCAGACCAAGCACTGTGCCAGGGCTGGGTCCTGCAGTGGGAAGACTGTCAGGCTCAGGCCTCACGCTCCCGTCTGGCTGAGAGTGGGCACAGCAGCCAGCTTTCCGGGCTGGAGTCCCTGCAGGGAGTTGGGGCTGTACTCTGAGCCTCACGGAAGGAAGCCGTGGAAGGTTTTAAGAGACAGGTGACACGATCTGATTTCTGTTTTTAAAAGCTCCCTCTGGCCCCTGAGGGGAGAAAGGGCTGTCAGGCTAAACAGAGGCAGCGGGGAGGCTGGCGAGGAGGTGGCTGGCATCCAGGCGGGGAGGATGGAGCCACCCGGCGGTGCGGGGCCCTCCCCCTCCCTCCCACCCTGGCCTCAGGCCACTCTCGGAGAGCCAGCCTCTCTGGGGCGTCTGCAGGTGAGAGTGGGGCAGGCCCAGGCCCCCGGCCCCCCAGGCAGCGCCTCCAGGCCTGCGGCAGGAGAGGGTCTGCACAGTGACAAAGCCGGTGCTCATCCCTCCCCTCGCCGTCTGTCCCTAGAACCTCATTATCGTCACAGGAGCCCGAGCGGCAGGATTTATTCTCGTCGTGTAAAAATTAGTTTCCATGGAGGGGCTGGAAGCCGCACTCCCTTTCACTGCGAGCAGCTGGGTGCCGTGCCCAGTGGGGGAGGGTGAGCATGACCCCGGGAGGTGGGGGAGAGCCATGTCCAAAAGGGACATCTTGCCTTGTGGCTGAGAGAATGCCTGCTTATGCCAGAGGCAGGGTGGGGCATGACAGTCACCCATTTTACAGATGAGGAAACTGAGGCCGAGAGAGAGAGCGCAAGTCACCTGCGGGAGGTGGCAGGGCCAGGAAAAGCAGAGGCAGGACGTGGGCAGGGTCTCCAGACTCCCAGGCCAATGCTGGGCTTTCCGCTGGGGCGGGGGCACTAGGACCCAGCTGGGACAGAGGGGGAGGCAGCCAGGCGAAAGGCTAAGAGGGCCGCAGAGTGCGCAAGGTCAGCAGTTTCTCCAGGGTCACCCTGTCTGTACCCCTGCACCGCCCGTCATCACCCGGGGGTGCATTCCAGCTCCCACCTGCTCTCCACCTCACAGCCCCTTCCTGGCATGCTAGATGCCACCGGGCCACCGTCCCCCCTGCCAAGGCGGACAGCCCTGTTTCCATCCTGAGGGGTCCCAGGGACACACACTCAGGTCCGTGCACTTCCTTGCACACGTACACACGTGCGTATGGTCACATGTGCACATACACACATGTCCCCGAAGAGCACACGCAAAGGCTCTGGTATGAACACTCTGGGGCCACTTCTCCCCACCCCCGCTCCCCCTGGTCCAAGTCACCATCCTCACCGGCTGGGCCTGGCTGAGGGCAGGTCACAGGAAGGGTGGCTGGGCTCCCGGGGCCCCTGCCACGCCCTCCATCAGCTCCCAGGCCCCAGAGTGAGGAGTGAGGAGTGAGGAGTGAGCTGAGCCGTGAGCGATGGGTGGGATGGGTGTGCGGGGAAGGGGCACTCCTCCCCCAGCTCGGGGCAGGTCCCCCAGCCCCAACTCACCCTCCGGCTGGAAGCCTCTGGATCCCCGAAACGGGGAGCACATCATGTCCAGAGTTGGGGCGGGCCTGGTCAGAGTGGGCCCCTCTGTGCCAGCCCAGCGGTGGGCAGGCGGGCGGGCGGGCCCCTGAGGCCTGACGCAATGGAAAAAGAAACCACAGCTCCGGCCGCCGGCCCCCTCCCCTCCTACTCCAGCAAGGAGGGCGGGTGGCAAGGTGTCATTAAGGGAGGGCTGGGCCTGCCACGCGATGGAGGCGCTCCTGGGTGCAGCACCCGCCCCACAGGTAATTTGAGGTTTCAGGCTGGAGAGGGGGTACGGGGAGCCAGGGCCTGGCCCAGATGGGCACAGGCCTTCCGGGGTGACTGGACCCCCAGGGAAGGGGCTGGAAGGCAGGGAAACAAATTAGTAGTCTCTTTTACAGATGGGTTAACTGAGGCAGAGAGAAGGCAGGGCTTATGGATTCCCATTCAGTCACTCAACAAACGTTCCTGAGCTCCCGGCAATGAGCAGCAATACAAGACACAGGTGTTGGCCCCCACAGGTCCGCGGACCCCAGCTTAGAGGACACCTTGTCACTTAGGCAGAAGGACAGCACTGAACCACAGGTCCATAACATTCTGGTTTTAGCCAGCAACCTCAGAAACCATCTCCTCGACCTCTCTCTTTCCTTCACCCCCTTATCCCGCTGCTGCTGCGGATTCCACCTCCAAGCTGCATCCAGCATCGTCCTCATCTCCCACGCCCCTGCCTTGGCCCGGCCAGGCCCGGTCATCTGCTCAGCCATGCACTGGCCCATGACAGTCCCGACTCTCCGCCACACCAGAGCCAGAGGGAATCTTTCAATATTCAAGTCAGATGCTACCACAGATCTGCCTGAAAACCTTCCAGTGGCTCCCTCCTCCCCTCCCCTCCCCTCCCCTCCCCTGCACCTGACCCCACCTCATGCCACCTTCCCTCGCTCCCTGTTCCAGCGACACGGGCCTCCCCGCTCTGCAGACAGCACTTGTGGGCACGTGCAGAGGTGAGGAACGCGGACTCGGGACGCAGGCGGCCCGGGCTCTGCTTACCTGCTGCGCGGCCTCAAGCAAGTTCCCTCCGCCAAGCAGGGACAGCAGAGTGCTTTCCCGGGGGCATCCGAGGGTTAAGGGAGGCACAGCCCGCAGGACACCACGTAACTGAGTAACTTGTGTTATTATCCGTGAGTCTTGATGTATGGGGGGGGGGGGGGGGGGGCAGGTCAAAACCTCAGAGGATGTGTGAAGTTCATGGTTTATGTAATGAGGGCAAAGAGTTTAAACTGGTTGAGAAATGTGGCTCTGGGCTCCCCTTCTCAGCTGGCAGGGATGCCAAGGTGATGCACGAGGGGCAGGGGGCAAGGGGCAGGGAGGGAATAAGAGGCTCAGACCCACACCCACAAGCCCTCCAGGGTGCTACACTCCTGGGCTGTGGACTCCGGGACCCCCAGGGCTGCGGGGTCCTCGCCCACAAGTCCTGCTCAGTGGGACCTAATCATCAACAGCAGAGGCCCGGGGTGGCCCTAGGCTCTCCCTGCTCTCCCTGCTCCAAAGGTGGCTCCCAGATGGGCAGCCTCAGGCCCCGACCAGCCGGGCTCAGTCGGAGCCCCTAGACGGGCACACATCTCCCTGTGCCTCAACAAGCGCCTGGTGATCCTGCCGTGGGCTTAACGCACACCAAGCCCAGACCTCTGCGTTCACAGCCCCCGGCCTAGATGGTAATGCTCTGTCAACCAGAACCCCCGATTAACCAGACATGGGCCCCCCTGGTCCTGGTGGCTGCGTTTACTGAAACTGCAGGGTTTGACATGTCTTGAATGAATCTAGATCTAAGTTACCTCCTTCACCCCAGTTCCCAGACAGGAAGATCCAGGAAGACAAATGGCAGCAGGGTTTTCCAGAGGAAACAGGACCAATAGGACATCTGAGTAAGTATATATGTATATTTTAAACATCTTTTTATTGATTTCAGAGAGGAAGAGAGGGGGGCAGAGAGATAGAAACATCAATGATGAGAGAGAATCATGGATCGGCTGCCTCCTGCATGCCTCATACTGGGGATCAAACCCGTAACCCAGGCATGTGCCCTTGACCGGAATTGAACCTGGGACCCTTCCGTCCGCAGGCTGATGCTCTATCCACCGAGCCAAACTCGCTAGGGCTCTAAATACATTTTAAGGAATTGGCTCACGTGATCGCGGGGCCTGGCAAGCTGAATCTATAGGCCAGACAGGAGGCTGGAAACTCAGGTGGCTGCTGAGAGACTAGCCTTGACTGCGAAAGCTGCAGGGCAGGCCAGGCAGCCGGAAACTGGGCAAGGTTTCTGTGCTGCAGTGTGGACGCTGAATTCCTTTTTCTTGGCGAAACCTCAGGCTTTGCTTTGAAGGCCTTCAAATGGTCGGATGAGGCCCACCACACAACGGAGGCCGGTGTCCTTTCTCGGGCTGGGTGGTGCCGACACAGGTGTTTTGGGTTTACGAACGGTCATGGAGTTGTACCTGTGGGAACGCTGCTCGATTTTGTATGTTGCACTTTAACATTAATAAAATGTTAAAAATAACTCAGGGACTCCTCTATAGAGTCCCTCCTGAGCCCCAGTCATTTACGACATCCCCATACTGTGAACACTGGCTTAGGAAAGTCACCCTCGCGTGAGCCTAAAGATGAGCCTGAATCGTATTTTCATCTCTCTTGTTCCCGGCACAGAGGCAGAGCGTGGGAGCTAGACAAACGTTTGTTAAAAGTGAGGAAGAGTGCCCGGCCAGTGTGGCTAAGTGGTTAGCGTCAACCTATGAACCAGGAGGTCACGGTTCGATTCCCGGTCAGGGCACAGGCCTGGGTTGTGGGCTTGGTCCCCAATGCGGGGCGTGCAGGAGGCAGCCGGTCCATGATTCTTTCTCATCATTGATGTTTCTCTCTCTCCCTCTTTCTCTCTAAAATCAATATATATTGGAAGAGTGAAGGGGAAAGCATCTTGGGATGATTGGAATCATGGGTTCTTGGAATCTCTTGAGCTGAAAGGTTTTCACATTTATCTGGTCCTACCTTCCAGCCACATACTAAGCCAGCCACAGTCCCATCACCCCAACCTCCCACAGCCCTGGTTCTCTGGGGGAGGGGGTGCGCCCCAAGCGGCTCCTCCTCCCTGGGCCTCCCGCGTACCTAACCTAACGCTGCCGGCTCCTGCCAGGCAGGCCCAGCCCCCAGAGAACAGGCGGCTGTTCTCATCAAGGTGGGGGGCGGCCTCTCAACGCCAATCACTGCTCCACCTTCGCGGAGGCCCGGGCTGCGGCTCAGAAGACAGCGCGCTCCCACAGGCAGCCAGGCCATTATGGGGATAAATATAGATACCGCCGCACGAGGAGGCTGTGGCAGGGATGGCCCATGCCCCAGAGGCCCCCCGGCTTCCACCAGACCACACCCGGGGAGGCTCTTCTCTGTAGCCCCCTTCTGAGCACCAAGCGCTGCCTCTGGGGCGGGGGGGGGGGGGGGGGGCGTCCCTGGGGCGCCGGGTTGAGACCTGCTTCTGCCACAGCGCCCCGTCCAGCCTTGGCTCCTTCACCCACAAAGCGGCCGGCGCTGCCCTGCCCCCCCGCTTCCCAGGAGACACCGGGAAGGGCGGAGGGCGTGGATGTGCTCTGGGCCTCGGAGAGCACTTCAGGGGCCTTGGGGCGGGCCTGGCCAGGCTCGGAGGGTGGACCAGCTAATGGATGGAGGGCATGGTGACAGTGACCATGGGCCAAAGTCTGGCTTCGTTCAAAGGGGGCTCTGGGGCCGCCTCAGACCGGGCACTGGGGCACAGCCCTGTGGCTCTACCCCGTGGGCCCACCTCCTCCGGGGGACTCGCATGGGGAGCCTAGGGGACAGGGGCTCCCAGCGCTGTGAGAACTCCTGCAGGTCCCTTCGCAGGCCCCTGCCCCTCTCGTGCCTGGTCCCCTGCCTGTCAAGGGCTTGGCTCCTTCCAGCCCTGAGGACTCTAACAGGCATCGCTGCCCTGGCTCCAGCCCCCACTCCCGCCCAGTGTCTCCGGGTGAATAAGGCCTGAGAGTCAGCGGCTCGCCCAGTGCCCGAATCCCCTCTGCGTTCCCCCAGGCAGCCTCTGCGCGCACCCCCGCAGATGGGATCTCCTGCCTCCTGTTAATGGCTCCTGGCAGTGAGCCGGCTTCCACGCCAGCCACCCACACCTGCTACGATGAAAAGCACCCGCCCGCCCCGTCTCACCCAGCCAGTGAGCAGGGGTCACTCTTGCACCCCAGGCAAGAGGCCCACACCCAGGGACCCAGGCCCTCCTTGGCACGCCCTTCCGCCAAGGACATCGCCATCTGCTCTCCAGCTCCTGGTCTCCCTGCAGCCCAGCAGATGGGCCTGTGAGTATGGCCCCATTTTACAGACCAGAGAACAGAGGCAGAGAGCTGATGCCACACCTGCCCGTTAGGGGCTGACTTGTGCCCCCCCCCCCCCCAAGGATGTGTTGAAATCCTAACCCCCGGGACCTCAGAATGTGGTCCTATTTGGAAGTGGGGGCGGTGCAGATGTAACTGGTTAAGAGGAGGTCACACCGGAGGGGGTGGGTCCATAATCCCACGTGACTTAGGGGAGGACAGTGAGACACAGAGGGAAGGCGCGGGAGAAGGAGGCAGAGACCGGATGACGTGGCCTCGAGGGGAGCGATGCCGGCAGCTACCAGAAGTCCCTTCCCCTAGAGCCCCGAGGGGCAGGGCTCGGTCAGCACCCTGACTTTGGACCTCCAGCCTCCAGACCACGAGAGAGGACATTCCTGTTGTGTTCCCGTGGTCGGCAAACCGCGGCTCGCGAGCCACATGCGCTCTTGGGCCCCTTGAGTGTGGCTCTTCCACAAAATACCACGGCCTGGGTGAGTCTATTTTGAAGAAGTGGCGTTAGAAGAAGTTTAAGTTTAAAAATTTGGCTCTCAAAAGAAATTTCCGTCGTTGTGCTGTTGGTATTTGGCTCTGCGGACTGATGAGTTTGCCGGCCGCGGTGTTAGACCGCCCGGTGGCGGTGCTGTACGGCGGCTCCGGGAACGAATGCACGGGCCAGCGTCACTCGCCTCGTCCGAGGCGAACCGGATCTGACAGCGGGCAGCGGGCGCCCTTCCCTCGCACACTGCTCCCCTCCGGGGGCCACGGGGTGTGACTCAGAAAGACGATGGGCCCGGCAGGAGGGGGCTGGACAGCATCCTCTGCTGGGAGCCGAGTTCACGCTCCCGTGTCGGGACAGCCAGGGCAAGCGGCAGGCCCCAGGGCCCCGGAGAGGCAGAGCTGGGCCGCGGGGAGAGGCTGGGGTGTACTGAGCATGCCCCCATCTCAGGGCCTTGGCATGTGCTGCTTCCTCTCCCGCCCGCCCTCTTTCACACATTCACTCATTCACTCATTCACTCATTCACTCATATCCGATGCTGGGCGCCAGGTGGGCTGAGATAGCCATGAAGGAGACCAATGCCACAGCTGAATGTCCCAGCTTCCACGTCCCTGTCTCCCCCTCGAGGCCCCCTGGCCCTCAGGCCCCCTGCCCATCACAGTGACTCCCATCACGCCCCTTCGTTCTCCCTATGGCAGCCCCGCCCTGAAGCGTGCCTCCTGCCTCTCCGGCACCTGCCTGTCTGCCCTGTCTCACGCCACGCGGAGCTCCGCGGTTGCACCCTCAGCAGTCCCCGGCCCAGAGAAGCTGCTCACTTATTGATGAGTGACCAATGACCGCACCTTGGGGAGCCCTCCCGGGGGGCGGGACCCTCAGCCTCAGTGGGGAGGAGTCCTGTGCACGGCTCTTCCGGCTCTTCCGTCCACAAGCCCTTTCCCAGCCCCGGGCGGGGGGGGGGGGGGACCAGCGGGGAGCGCTCCTGCCTCAAGAGCCCCATCTTCTAGTGCAAGAAACTGAGCCCAGCCCGGCCGGCGTGGCCCAGTGGTTGAGCATTGACCTATGAACCAGGAGGTCAGGGTTCGATTCCCGGGCAGGGCACATGCCCAGGTTGTGGGCTCGATCCCCAATAGGGGTTGTGCAGAAGGCAGCAGATCAATGATTCTCTCTCATTGATGTTTCTCTCTCTCTCCCTTCCTCTCTGAAATCAATAAAAATATATTTTTTAAAAAAAGAAAAGAAACTGAGGTCAGAGAAGTTAAGAGACTTGGTCACACAGGGTGATTCTCCCAGGACACCTCCATCCCCCGGTTACGACAGGGGACACCCCACCCAGGGCAGCGGCCACCAGCCCCCCGTCGTCAGTGCCAGGAGGACCCCACCTTCTTCCAGACACACACCGTTCCGGCCCCCAGGCCAGCACCTGTCCCTTCTCCCTCGGTGAGCCCACTCCCTCTGACGGTCCCCCGGCGCTCAGCATGGTGAGACGGCCAGCCCTCCAGAGACCCAAAAGGGCAAACTCACGATCCTGCCTCGCTCCATCACCCGACCTCCCCGCCCGTTGGACCGGAGGCTACAAGGAGGGCAGATCCGGTCACTCGGTTTCCATCTGCCGGGCACCTATCTCAGAGCAAGCAGGGCAGGGCCCTGAACCAGCCGGACCCGGCCCTCGCCGCTCATGGAGCGGACACCCTGATGCCAAATGACCAAATGAGATGATGGCAGAGCGCGGCGAATCCCGAGGAAATGAAGCAAGTTGATGTGGCCGTGAGTGAGGGCTGGTCTCATCCCGGACCCTGGAGGACAGCGTGGCCAGGGCCAGGGGAGAAGCGCTCGGGGTCCGGGACAGCACACTCTCCACCAGGGAGCGGAGGCTGGTGGCCAGGGCGGGCACAGGACCCTGGGCTGAGAGGCAGCAGGCACCGCGGACCCTGACTCAGTCCTCAGGAGCAACGGAGACGCAGGAAGAAGCCACGACTCCCCTGGGGACCCTGCGTTCTCCCTGCTGGACAAGCGAGGGTGGGACAAGATCTCCACCTCCAGTGGCTGCTCCCAGCTCCCCAAAACCCACCCTGTGTCCAGCAGGGGGCTGGGCAGGAGGGGAGGGGCTGGACTCCTGAAAAGACTGGCCCTGGGAGGGAGGGAGGAGACCCCAGGGAGACCCGCAGCAGGCCGATGGGACCCTGGGGCCTCTCAGTAGGGGACCTTACCTGGCGACAACATCGCTCCCGGCTCTCAGGAGGGAGGGAATTCTCAGAGGACGCTCCGTGTGCTCACTCCTTTGAGCCCAGAGAGGCGGCCCCAGGAGGGGAAATGGGAGCTCCCGCCTGGACGACCACACCCCCTCCCCGTGGGCATCTCCGGGGCTGGGGGCACCTTCCCACTCTGCCTCTGCCCCTGGAACAGCCCAAAGTCCAACATCTGGACCCTGACTTGCCTCACTCCAGGGCGGAGGAGGGAGGGGGAGGAGAGGAGAAAACCCCAGGAGGAATCCTAAAAAACGAACATTCCCAGGAACGTGACACGGACGGCTAAGGGTTACTGAGCGCTTGTTCCCGGTGGACCAGCCGCAGCACTGGCCTATGAGCCCGTGCCATCGAATTTAACCCTCGCACCTGCCGCTAAAGGAATACGCAAGCACCCGAGAGCCCACAGAGGTATAGAGTATTGTTCTCACTGCTTTATGGGCATAGAGTCTGACGCTCTCCCCGGACCCTCTTCTTATGACCCTGAGTTTTGTTTTAAGTATTTTAAGTTGATTTTTAGAGAGAGAGGACCGGAGAGGGACGAGAGACAGGAAGACCGATGAGACGGGAACATCCTTGATTGGCTGCTTCCTGCACGCCCGCAACCCGGGCATGTGCCCTGACCCGGAATCAAACTGGCGACCTCTTGGTTCTTGGGTCGACACTCAACCACTGAACCACACCAGCTGGGCTCTGACCCCGAGTTCCCTTGAGACCCCACCAGAGACACCTACTTGATGAAGAGCACCCTGCTTTGCAGGACACCCGCCCCTCCCCCACGCCCCCGGTTCTGGCTCTCAGCGGCCCTGTAAACTGACTGTCACACTCTGCTTCATTTTACAGATGGCAACCCCGCCCCCCAGCCCAAGGACACACACAGGAATGGCAGCGGCTGAGGACCCTGTGTCCACACTCTTAGCCCCAGGTTCTTTGCATGAAGAAACTGGCCTGGGTGACCCCTCCCCCTCCGGCCAGTAGGTCGCCTGCCCACCTGGGGCGGTGCCAGGCTCCCGGGGTCACCGGGCCCTGTGCCACAGGGATTGCAATAAAGCCTCTGCGTTCTGTTGGCTGCCAGCCTCCCGCCGCAGGCTGGACCAGGAGCCCATTTCACCGATGAGCACCGGGAGGCGGAGGGGAGGGGGGTGTGCGTGGGCAGCACAGCGGGTGGGTGTTCAGACCCAGGTCTCCCAAAGCTCCCGTAGGGCTGGCCACACAGGCTGCAGCCTGGAACGTGACACCGGGGCTCCTTCCCCCAGTTCCTGCAGTTGTGGGTGCCCCAAGAACCAGAAAAAGCCCCCCTCCACCCTGACAGCCCACAGCCCTAGGCAAGCAAAAACTAAGCACATGCCCAGCCGGGGTGGCTCAGCAGCTGAGCCTCAACCTATGAGCCAGGAGGTCAGGGTTCGATTCCCGGTCAGGGCACATGCCGGGGTTGCCGGCTCGATGCCCAGCGGAGGGCCTGCAGGAGCAGGAGGCGGCTGGATCGATGATTCTCTCTCATTATTGATGTTTCTATCTCTCTCTCCCTCTCCCTCTCCCTTCCTCTCTGAAATCAATAAAAATATATTTAAAAAAAGACTAAGTACAGATAAATCAAAAGGCCACTCAGAGCCCTGCCCTTGTCACTACCCCCAATACATAACAGGGCTGGGGGTCACAGGCAGCAAGAGGAACCCCCAAATGGCTACCAGAGCCCTGGGTTCCGGGCCACCTGTGACCCTGGGCAGATCACAGCCTCCTTTGAAGGAGACCCTTCCCCAAAGCGGGCTGTGGACGGGGGTGGGAGGTGGGGCTGGAGGAGGGATGGGAAGAGAAGGGAAGAGGTAAGACTCCTGTTCACAGAGGCAGCGCGGCCATGGGAGGGGGAACAGGAAGGAAGCATTTCTCTGTCTCTCTTCATGCCCCCCCCCCCCCCCAACACACAGGTGCCAGACAGCTTAGCGACAAAACTAGTTTGCAAACACACTCCGACTTCTCGGAAGCTGTCAGCTCCACTTCCCCTCCGCTCCCTTCTGGGGCGGGAGCTGGCTCTGGGGCAGTTCCCCGGGTGGGGGTGTTGGGGGTGGGGGTGGGGGTGCGGGCGGGGTACGGGGTGAGAAGAGGGGCCGCGCCAGTCAAGAGCCAGCCCGACCTCAGTCTTCGGCAGCGGCGGCAGGGACCCCACCTGTGGACGCCCCCAGGCTCCTCGGGAAGGTCAGGAGGGCCCCCAAGACAGCCGGGCTCAGACCCCCGAGGGCGCAGCCCACCTCCGCCCCCGCCCGCGCCCCGCCCCCGGCCCCTGCCCTGGGCGGTGCGGGTGCAGCCGGAGCGCCCCCGAGCGGCCGGGTCGGAGCTGAGTCACCCAAGAGCCGGAGTCTGGGTGCGCGCGGGTGGCGGGGCTTGGGCACCGCAGGCCCCCGAGGCGGACCCAGCTTCCTCCCACCCGCCCGCAGCCGAGCCCCCCGGGCGCCCCGCCCGCCCCGCCCTCCCGGCCCCACTCACCGCGGCCCGGGCGCCGCCGCCCTCACTGCGCGGCCGTGGCTGCCCGCGCTCCCGGGCGCCGGGGCATCCCCGGGGGGCGCTCCGCTGCTCGGCCGGGCCCGCGGGCGCGGGACGGCTCAGGGCGCTGCCCGCGCGGCGGGGCCAGCTCCGTGCGCTCCAGCCGCTCGGGGTCCGGTCCTCCCCGGCCGGGCGGGCGGGCGGGCGGGCGGCAGCCGTGGCTCGGGCTCCGCCCCCGGCCGAGGGCGGGGGAGGGGAGGGGAGTGAGGAGGCGAGGCGGGCGCTTCCTGGAGGGTGAGCGCTCCCCACGGGCGGGGCGGGGACGCTGTCCCGCCCGCCGCGGGCGCGCCCCGGCCCTCGGGGCTCTCAGCGCCCCGGCCCTCGGGGCTCTCAGCGCCGCGGGGCCCGAACGTTCGCGGCCGGAACCCGGGTCCGGCTGCCCGAGGCTGGGAACCCGGGTCCGGCTGCGCGAGGCTGGGAACCCGCGGACCGAGCGCCGCTGCTGCGCCCACCCAGGCCGGCCTCGCGGGGCCGCGGGCGCCTCCGAGATTGGGACGCCGTGCGCTCCGGTCGCCGACGCGGGGCCGAGGGTGGGCTCAGCCCGGCCTGCGGGGGCCCTCGGGGGACAGCGCCGGGCCGCTCGGGGCCGCTCGGGGCCGCAGCGCTCTCTCTTGTTTTCGATGGTGAGAGAGCGCGGCGCGCTCTGCTCCGGAGCCGGGGAGCGGGCACTGTCCCGACAAAGGGACAGACGCGGCGTGACGGCGCCCAGCTCGGCCGCCAGGAGGCAGGGGCGGGTCCTGAGACCCCGGCGCGGAGGGCCCCGTGGCGACGGCCTTCTTTTCAGAAACGAGGCGTCCGTTTACGAACGCGGGGCGCTCACGCAGCCCCCACTCAGCGGTGCGGAGGTGCCCACCCCCTTCATTGTCTCAGAGCCTCCCGCACCGGGCCCTGGGGAGAAGCTGACCCAGACCGCCGGGCCAGGCCCAAAGCCGGCGGCCCCGAGGCTGTGCGAGTTCATTCGCGGCGCTGGGGCTGTGGGTTTGCGTCTCCGGCGGGTGAGGGTTCACCTGGAACTCCCTTCACGTGGGGGTCCCGGCACTCCCTGCCTTAGGGGGCGGCCACTGCTCTCTGCCTGCCGGCTCCCCATCTACCCTCCCTTT
Organism: Cnephaeus nilssonii; assembly: GCF_951640355.1. Lineage (NCBI taxonomy): Eukaryota > Metazoa > Chordata > Mammalia > Chiroptera > Vespertilionidae > Cnephaeus > Cnephaeus nilssonii. Next base: position 1,870,903 of record NC_137091.1, read on the forward strand.
CCACAAGCTCTCCTCGTCCCTCTCCCCCCAGAGGCCTCAAAGCCCTCAGCCCAGTAACGGAGCCAGCCAACCTAGAGGCCCAGTCCAGCCCCACTTCCTCCAGGAAGCCCTGCCTGATTGAGCCCCTGTCCTCCCCTTGCTGCAAAGCAGGAGGGCCAGCCAGGGAGATGGACAATGGTGACCCCAAGCAGAGTCCCTCCCCTCAAGTTGCTCCCCTCCCCCTCCCCCAGTCCCTCCCACTCCAGGGGCCTACGAGCCAGACCATGTTACCAGGTGGAAAGTGAAAGGCTGGAGGCGGGTGGCACAGAAGACCACTCAGCTATGGGTCAGCGAGGCCCCTCCAGGAGGCCCGGGAGGAGGTGGTTGGGCCTGCCCAGGGGCAAGACCATCCCCGGCCAAGGGGACAGCGTGCAAAGGCCAGAGGCTACAGCAGTTCCACTTTGGGCATCTGCCCGAGGGAAACGAAAACATGTGGCCACACAGACACGCGTCCGTGCATGTTCTCTGCAGCCTGATTCAGAATCACCAAGACGTGGAAACAATGCAAATGTCCACCGACCGGGGAAGGGATAAACATCGGCGGTCCGGCCCTCCCATGGAGTGTGATTCAGCCACAGAGAGGTCCGACGTCCATGCCGTATGGACGGACTCTGAAGACACGCTAAGTGAAAGAAGCCAGTCACAAAGACCACAGAGGCACGCTTCCGTGTCTGAAATGCCCACGCTAGACCTGTCCACAGAGACGGAAAGCGATGAGCTGGGGCTGGCGGGGAGGGTGGGGGTGATCGCTGTTGGTATGAGGTTTCTTTGGCGATGACTGAAAATGTTCTAAAATTCAATAAGAGTGGCGGTTGCACAAAAATGTAGGTATTCTCAAAACCATTGATACTTTCAAGGGGTGCATGCTACAGTCTGTGAATTACATCTCAATAAAGCTGTGCAAACAAATGTCAGGGATCAGGAGAGCCCCAAGGGGCAGTGGGTTAAGTCCAAGTGCCCAAGTGGGTTGATTCACACCGTCCTCGCTTCACACACGGCACAAGGCCGCTACTGCCAAAGCTTGGAGCCAGTGTCTCCTCAGCCTGGCGGAGACCTCTCTGCAGAAGCGGGCGGCCTGAATTTCCCTAAATAGGCCTGTCTCCGGGCGAGTGTGTGTGTGTGTGTGTGTGTGTGTGTGTGAAGCACCTGCCATCTGGGTATTTATGTCCACGGTCCAGGCTGTCTGGACAAATAGGCCAGGATAACAGGGCTGCCTGTACATACACTTCCGTGTGCTGCGGGTGTGGGGGAGGGGGAAGGATGGAGGGCGACACGGCATTTATCACCCGTCACCCCGAACCTCAGTATCTGCGGCCCTGGAGGCCGCCCGGGCTCTGGGAGGCAGTTCTTGCTCGGGTTTTCTCACACGTCGGGCCATCGGGACGGCTACCAGCTGGGACCACAGCTGGAATTGTCAGCTGGAACGCCGGCCCCGTCAGCCCCAACCTGGCCCTGGAGATGTGTGTTGGGGGCGGGGGGTAGGGCAGTGGACTGGGGGTCCAGCCCAGGAGACTGATGCTCCCAATCCAGTGACTCGCCCTGGGGACCCCGCTGGGCCTTTGTTCTCTTTTGACGGCTCCTCTCTGTGCCTTTCCCCTCTGGGCAGAGGTCGGCTTCCGGCAGCCAGGCCGGGCCAGGGCTCGTGTGGGATAAGGAACAAGGCGTGGCAGCCAAGGGCCCACGTGAGGCAGGACTCCAGCTCCCGGGGCTGGGAGACACATGGGTGGGGGCGGGGATGCAGGGACCGGCTGGCCTGGAACTTCCTCAGCTCAGCCGAGGCCCGGGAAGACCTTTACCAAACCAGCCACTGCGGGGTCTTTTCCAGGAAGCTCCGGATGTGGCCCAGGGTGTGTCCAGCTGTGGCTGGCGCCTCCACCCTGGGGCCTGGCCTTAGCCCTTCAGGGGTGGGGCTGGGGGCAGAAGCAGGGCCAGGAAGGGTGCACAGCCCTCCCACCTTGCCCAGCACCCTGCTCTCTGAGGGTCACACAGACCCACAAACCAGTTAAATCCCCAGCCTGGGCCACCCCAACATCCTCCTTTCCTTCTCGCTCCAGGGTTGGAATCTGAGCGCCACTGGATGCTGGCTGTGTGACCTTGGGCAGGTCTGGCTCCTCTCTGGGCTCATTTGTGAAACGGGGAGGTTGTTGCTGAAATGGTGGCGAAGGGTCGAGACTAGAGGAAACCAGATGGCGAAGCCCTGCACAACCATAACCAGGCGACCGGAGCGCAGGGTGAACCGGAAGGTCGGCTTTGAGCTGGAGAAAGTGGGTCCTTGTGCCTTGTCCCATTTTGCTCATCTCACTGTACAGACGAGGAAGCTGGGGCTGCACCTGTGGGAGTAAGAGCCCCAAAGTTTGGAAGTTAAGAGAGTAGATCCTAAGACTTTTCATGTCAAGGAAAAAACCATTTTTCCTTTTTTGTGTGTCTCTATGAGATGATGGGTGCCTGTTGTAGGCAGTTAGACATAAGCAGAGCAAGGACAGGTACAGAAGGTCACCAGGGCAGAAAGCTAAGGGCAAATGTAAGACGGGACCTTGACCCTAAGGTGACCTTCCCTCCCCTAGCATATCACTGGTCATGCGCTTGGGACCCCCTGACCGTTCCTCCCTGGAGAGAACATCTAGGCTGCAGCTGTATTTCAGCTCCAGGCCCCGATAAGCAACAACACCAGCCATGGCTGACCTCAGGACCAGCTGCCCTGGTGCCGGCCCATCAATCAGTGGCGACCACAACCCTGAAAAGACTCACCTGGAAAACTGCTGAATATTCTATTGAGGCCTCCCAGCTGCCTACAGCATGTCGACTAAACTTGTTGTGAGAATCATCTCACAATACATGTATGTCAAATTGCTCCAGGCAGTTAGACACACGTGAGCAGAGCCAGGACGACAGGCCGGGTACAGAAGGTCACCGCAATGGAAAGCCCCAGAGATAACTCCTAGGCCTCAGCAGTGTTTCAGCTCCAGGCTCAGATAAGCAGCCAGGCGGACCTAGGACCAGCTGCCCTGAATAATGAGCCCTGCCCTGTGCCGCCGACCCATCCGCGGACTGGAGGACTTCCTCCCAAACATGGAAACTGATGCCCCAATAACACAGATTTATAACACAGCTTGTCTCACCAGGTTACAAGCCTACGCGTACTCAGGGAACACCACCTCTGGGCGCCATCGCCACCCCCTCCCATGCCCAGGCCTCATTGTCCCTCCGACAGAGAGCAAGGATCTCTTGGCTCTGAAGAAAAATGTCGCCCCCTTTCAGCAGGAAGCAGCTACAGAAGACCCCGACGCCCCTTTTCTCGGAAAGATTTCAGAGCCAAGATCCTGAAGGGGGGATGCTGTAGGCCGTTAGACTGATGTGAGCAGAGCAAGGACGATGGGTCAGGAACAGAAGGTCACCAGGGCAGAAAGCAAAGGACAAAGGTAGGGGGGAACCTCGCCCCAGGGTGACCTTTCCTCCCCTAGCAGATGGCTGGTCATGCGCTTGGGACCCCCTGACCGTTCCTCCCTGGGGATAACATCTAGGCCTCAGTTGGTTTTCATCTCTGGGCCCAGATAAGCAACAAAACCAGCCATGGCTGACGTCAGGACCAGCTGCCCTGGTGCCGGCCGGCCAATCAGTCAGTGGAGACCACAGCCCTGAATGGACACACCTGGCAAGCTACCGAGTATTCTATTGAGGCTTTCTCTGGGACCTCCCCTAAAACCTCCGCCCTGAACACCCTTAGGATGGAGCAGTGGTCGGCAAACTCATTAGTCAACAGAGCCAAATATCAACAGGACAACGATTGAAATTTCTTTTTTTTTTTTTTAATTTCTTTATTGATTAAGGTGTCACATATTTGTCCTCATCCCCCCATTCCCATCCCACACCCCTCCCCATGGATGCCCCAACCCCCTGTTGAACTTAACCATTGGTTAGGCTCTTATGCATGCACACAAGACCTTTGGTTGATCTCTCCCCCCTCCCCCCACCCTCCCCTATCCTCCCTCTGAGGCCCGATAGTCCGATCGGTGCCTCCTTGTTTCTGGTTCTGTTCTTGTTCATCAGTCCATGTTGTTCATCATTTCCCCTAGATGAGCGAAATCATGTGTCACTAGAGATGTACTTATAAGAATTGAATGTGCGACGGGCAATAATAGTTATGCTGACAGGCAAAAAATCAGTCTGTAGTGAGTTTCTTTCTGGACCAACAGTTCTTTTGAGACCCAATATCAATGTCCACCAGTTCCTTATGTGTACATGTCGGCACTGACCCCTCAGCTCTGGATGGTGGACAAATGGTGATAATGCAGGTCCGACTCCCTCTGGTTTGGTCTCGGCCGGACCCAGGGGGGGCACGGCTTCACCCGGACCCGGGACCCAGGCTCACCCGGATCCAGGGGCCCGCGGCCTCACCCGGACCCGGGACCCAGGCTCACCCGGATCCAGGGGCCCGCGGCCTCGCCCGGACCCGGGAGATTGAAATTTCTTTTGAGAGCCGAAAACCGACTTCTGCGCATGGGCCACGAAGTTTCAATCGCACTGTACGTGCGTACCCGCACGTGGTATTTTGTGGAAGAGCCACACTCAAGGGGCCAAAGAGCCGCATGTGGCTCGCGAGCCGCAGTTTGCCGACCACTGGGATGGAGGAACCAGTGTGTTCTCCCTCCAGGGAGCACACCCTTCCCTCTCCCTCCTTTCTCCCTCCCCCCCCTCCCCCGCGCCCAGGCACGTTACCATCAGCTTCCTCACTCCCAAGCTCCAAGGTCCTTCCTTTACCTCTGGAACCTGTTTCCTCAGCCCGTTTCTTCCAGGAATTGCTCTGTAACTTACCCAACAGATGTTCTCTCACAGTTGGGGTCTAGACTGGAATTCTCTCCTGGCCAGAACCTATGTACCGAGGTGGCTGAACCAGGTTTGGTCTGACCCACCGGTCAGACTCCTGGTGCCCTTCCCACTGCCCACAACATACTCATGCCGCACCCTTAAACTTACAGTGTGTATGCTGATTCTATCTCGGTAAAACTGTGGGGGGAGGGGCGGGGGGAGGAGTAGGGGGGAAAAAGTCACAAAGGTATGAACCAGGAGGTCACTGTTCGATTCCAGGTCAGGGCACAGGCCAGGGTTGCGGGCTCGATCCCCAGCAGGGGGTGTGCAGGAGGCAGCCGATCAAGGATTCCCTCTCATCATTGATGCTTCTCTCTCTCTCCTCCCTCTCCCTTCCTCTCTGAAATCAATAAAAATGTATTTTAAACAACGAAAGGAAAAAAAGAGTCCAGACCTCCAAGCAGGCAGGCGGCAGGAGAGCCAGGTTCTTAATGAAATGAGCAAGGGGAGAGCTCGCCGACCCGAGCGGCACGGCCAGCGCAGCGGTGCGAGGACACGGGGACTTCTCGGGCAGCTGCTGCGAGCGCCGTGGAGCTGAGACGGGCAGAGGTGGAAGGAAGGAGGGAGAAGGGAAAGTAAAACGCGAGCAGCAAGTGGAGGGAATGCCCCTGAGCTCCGGCTGCCGCCTGTGCATGCCACCCGCCTGGGCTCCGGTGGTGCTGTTCCTTCCTCAGCGGGGCTTCCCTGTCGGCAGGCTTTTAACAAATATCTGTATTGCCTGGGTGGGGGAACGGGAGTGGGCTGGAAGAGGTTAATGGGGGGGGGGGGGGGGAATCTATGTAATACTTTCAACAATAAAGATAAAAAAACTTAAAAAATATTTGTATTGATTTCAGAGAAGAAGGGAGAGGGAGAGAGAAACATCAGTGATGAGAATCACTGACCGGCTGCCTCCTGCACGCCCCACACTGGGGATGGAGCCCGCGACCCGGGCCTGTGCCCTGACCGGAACCGAACCGTGACCTCCAGTTCGCAGTCCACGCTCAGCCCCCGGGCCCCCGGCCGGCAGGCGTGGGCGGCTCTGAGGGACTCGCCCTCCGGCCTTGGGCAAGCGCTGGAGGCAGCACAACGCCCTTGGCAGGAAGGTGACCTGAGGGCCCAAGGTCACCTTGGCATCATTTCCCGGGAAGGGGAGACGGAATTTGGGGCTCAAAGTTTCCAGGTAAACTTCTTGGATCTTGGGTCCGCCCCCCCTTTCCCATGACGAGGCTGGGCCTCACTTGGTGCCGGGTGTGCACAGGGTGTGGGTGCTTGGCACTCGGCCAGAGGACTTCCTCCTCACACGCAGCAGCGGGCCAGGGGCATGGGACGTTGGCAGAGATCAGGGCTGAGCCTTCCAGGTGAGCCACTACCAGGCTGGGCAGCCCCTCGCATCACCGACTCCCTTCTGGGTCTAATGGGCAAGGAGCGAGCGCAGAAATCTGGGCCGGCCTGCCCTCTAGTGGTGCTCAGCGTAACTGCACCGTCCCTGCCCGCTTTTCACAGCGCGTTGCCGCTTTTGAGGCAAGTTCCTCTGAGATCCACAGGTGACCAGGAGGGGGTGCTGTTCTCCTACCATTTCAAGCATCTCTTCCTCACAGGATAGTGAACCCTAAAAGGGGGGTGTAATTACGTGTAAGTTACCTCTTCGTACTAGGGACTGCAGACCTTGCTTCCCTGACCCCTCCAAAAGTCCCGGAGGTCAGGGACTATTACTAACTTCTGTACACAAATAGCCCGCGGCTTGGGGTCACAGCTGTTCGCCGCTCTGTTGACTAATGAGTTTGCCGACCACTGACCTAGACTCCCGATTCCAATAATTGCAGGCCGTTGTTGTTCCTTGTGATTAAGCCCCTATCCCAGTGGTCGGCAAACTCAGTCAACAGAGCAGCAAACCGCGGCTTGTTCACGCGCCGCAGTTTGCCGACCACTGCCCCAGTCCATTCTAGGCCGTCTGACTTCCAAAGCCACGTTTCTAGCTGCCACCTGCCGGTGGAGACCCGGTAAGCCAGAAGTTTCCAGGCTTTCGCAAGAACCAGGCAAGCAGCAAATGGGAGGGAGGGTCACTGGGGAGTGGTTGGGACTACGGGAAACGGAGGGATATGTGCCACATCTAAAGGGCACAGTCAGCCCTGGCAGGAGAGCTCAGTGGTTAGAGCACCGCCCTGCGCACCAGAAGGTCGTGGGTTCAACTCCGGGTCAAGGGCACATACCTGAGTTGCAGGTTAGATCACCACCACCACCTCACTATCACCCCACCCCCACCCCCATCGGGGCAGGTGCGGGAGGCAACCAATTTTCCTCTCTCGCTCTCTCCTGAGTGAGAATGCTGGACTAGCCCCTAAGACAAGTTGAAGGTCTGCATTTTGATATAAAAGTTCCCAACTTTAAATATTGACAATGAATTCAGAAAAGAGTTTAAATAGAAGGCGATTCAAACAAAGGTTTCTAACACGTTGAGCTTCTTTAACACCCTCAGGGGGTAGGTGAGGTCTGGAGAGAGGAGGTGACTTGCCCACGATCCTATGACCATATGCAGACAGAGCACAGACTTGACCCCTGACTCCTGAGCCAGTGCCCATCTCTGTGGTCTACTCTGCTCTCCAGGCCCCGGGGTAGGGGCTGGATCACTTCTGACTTCGGGGAGGTGGTGGGACACATCCGACTCAGACTAGAGGCTGAGAAGCCATCACATTTATTGGTCACACGTGGCTTAGAGGGTAGCAGGGCCATCCTGGCGCCCTCTTGGGAGTAACAAGAACACTGTGTAATATATGCAGCCCCTAGGGGCTCCCTGGGTCTTGCTGAGGTAGTGGCTGGACCCCATGGCCTTGCCCCATTATCTCAGACCTGGCTTTGTCCCTTACACAGGACAGACTGGGCCCCATGCATCCACAGATCAAGCTGGCTCCCCCTGGACCTGGGCCCACCGTCCGTGTAGGTCAGCATTTAAAGGGGAGGGGTCACCAGTTTACTGATGGGGAAACTGAGACTTGAGGCAGGAGGGGGCTCACCCTGAAGACTGGTGCCGAGTCCCTGTCTTGGTTCACAGGGCCGGTCAGTGCTCAGACCCTCTCCGCACCCCAGTCCCGAGCGGAAGACAGGTTCTGGCTCAGCTGCTCTGGAAGTGCCATCTACAAACACACACTCGGTTTTCACAAAGTAATAAATTAGATCTTGGGCCAGCCTGAGGGCAGCGGGCCAGCCACGTGTCCTCTGACATGGACATTCGTCATGTGTTTTATATGAACCACCAATCATGTGTCCTATCATGTGTGGTGCTAGGACCCCTGACACTGAGCCACAGGCCACACTGCAAGTTCCATGTAATGTCACATGGAACTCTGCCACATGTGACCTTCTGTGTCATGCATCACATCATGACACCCTCATTATGCCACATGTCCCTACTGGTCATGCATGTCACATGTGATGCAAGGTAGTCTATAGGCCACACCAGGCTCCTGGTTCTCACAAAGTCCTCCCTGAAGACTGTCGCAGGACACGCGTGTCCCTCCCTCCTCGGGCAGGGGACAGGGGCGCCCGCTGAGGCTCTTTCTGAGCCTCCATCCAGGCGGGTGCAAGATGGCATCATTTGGCTGGATTCAAAGGGTATGAGGTGGCCGTCAAGTCCCCGGAGGGGCCTGCAGCTCGCTGGGGAAGAAAGCGAAGTCCAGCCGGGGCTCCTGGCTCTGCAGACGCTGGGCCACGTCTGGGGGGATGCGGTTGTTCCAGAGGCTGCGGACACAGACAGACACTCAGCACCGTCCTCTGCCCTCCGCCCTCCGTCCTACCTACAGATGGGAGGCCGGGCCGCAGGGCGAGAGCTGTGTCCGGAGACACCTGGCAGAGGCAGGTGTGAGGCCAGGGGGCCACCAGGGAGGTGTCCGCCACCCCCACCCCCTGATTTCCACTCAGTCCTCCCGCCAGCGGGCTAGTGATCCGGGCTCATCGGACACCCTGCCGAGTCAGAGCAAAGCTCCGCCTTTTGCTGTTGTTAATCCTCACCCGAGGACATCTTTCCATTGCTTTTTAGAGAGGGGGAGAGACAGAGAGAGAAACATCGATGTGAGAGACACACATTGGTTGGTTGCCTCCCGCATGTGCCCTGACCAGGGCCAGGGATCAATCTTGCAACCGAGGTGCGTGCTCTGGACCAGAATCGAACCCAGGACCCTTCAGTCCTCAGGCTGAGGCTCTGTCCACGGAGCCAAACTGGCTAGGGTTAAAGCTCCCTTCTTAAAGACACTTTACTTGCATTGTCTGAAATTGTCATGACCTGTTGATTTTTATAGAACAAAACGCTTCACTATTGCCTACTAGCAGGCTAGCACGCCTACGAGGTGCAGGGTGTCTTAGATGCAATGCCGTACAGCCATACCCTGTATGCGCTGCTTCTGGTGAAAGCCACCACAGTAAGTGCTGACTGAGCCAGCAATTGTGCTCAGTGCTTTACCTCAGCGTTTGGTCCTCTCAGCAACTCTCTGAGGTGATGCTGTCATCCCCACGTACAGATGAGGACGGTGGGGCTGGGAGAGGTTGAATTACTGATGCAAAGTGACACAACTGGGGATGGCAGAGATGGAATGTGACAAGGTTTACTTGCTGCCAAATTCTTGGTGGAGTGGCCCACGTCTCCTTGACAATTCCCGACCCAGGTCCCCTTACACTGCAGGGTCGGTGAGGCCTCCCACCCACCATCCTTGCCCCAGCAAGTCCGTTACCGGATGACTTGGATGCCAGAGCTCTGCGCCAGCCCTTCAGCCAGGAGCCAGGCTCCATACGCCGTGATCCGATTCTTCTCCAGACTTCCCGAGGCACGGCAGAGGAAGGGGAGAGATAGATGGTCAAGGGTCAAAGGTCAATGGTCAAAGATGAGGGGTCCACGGTCAAAGGTCAGGGGTCCAGGGTCAATGGTTAAGGATCTAGGGTCAAGGGTCTAGGGCAGTAGTCAGCAAACTGCGGCTCGCGAGCCACATGCGGCTCTTTGGCCCCTTGAGTGTGGCTCTTCTACAAAATACCACGGCCTGGGCGAGTCTATTTTGAAGAAGTGGTGTTAGAAGAAGTTTAAGTTTAAAAAATTTGGCTCTCAAAAGAAATTTCAATCGTTGTACTGTTGATATTTGGCTCTGTTGACTAATGAGTTTGCCAACCACTTGTCTAGGGTCTAGGGTTAGGGTTGGGTTTAGGGTTGTTAGGGTTGTCAAGGGTTAGGGTCAAGAGTCAAGAGTTAGAATCAAAGGTGAAAGGTCATGGGTCAATGATCAAAAGGCCAGAGGTCAAGGGTCAAAGGTTGGGGGTCAGGGGTCAAGGATATAGGGTTAAGGTTATTATTAGGGTTGTTAGAGTTGTTGAGGATTATGGTCAAAGGTCAGGTGTTAAAGGTCAGGAGTCAAAGGTCATGGATCACAGGTCAAATGGATCACTGGTCAAAGTTCAGGGTTCAGGGTCAAAGGTCAATGGTTAGGGGGTCAAAAGTCAGTGGTCAGGGGTCAGTGGTCAAGGATCTAGTGTCAAGGGACTAGGATCTAAGGTTAGGGTTGTTAGGGTTGTTAGGGCTGTCAAGTGTTAGGGTCAAGGGTCAGGGGTAAAAGTCAGGGGTCAAAGGCCAAGGGTCAAAGGCTAAAGGTCAGGGAGTTGATGGTCAGGGGTCAAAGGTGAGGGTGAGGTTTAAGGGCTAAGGGTTAAAGGTTAAGGGGTTAGGGCTTAGGGTTTAGAGGTTAGAGTTAGGCTTAGGGCTAGGGCAAGGAAGGCTTCCTGGAGGCAGAGGCCTGATCCATGGCCTCTGGGCTTACCAGGACGGAGGTTTCCCTCTGGCCCTCCCGCCCCTCTGGCTTCCCAGGATGGGCCCCTCTTACTCCACGCTCTTCAGCCGCTGCATCCGAGGCAGGACCTGGGCCAGTTCGGCAGCCGCCTCGTCCCCAAGCAGATTCCAGGACAACCTGCAGGACAGGGGCCCAGGTCAGCATCGGGAAAGCAGGGAGGTGGGGGCGTGAAGACGAGGTGGCAGATGGGGAGGGCTGGGCCAACAGGCACCAGAGGTCCCTGATGGGGTGCTTGTGTGCCCTCCCCTGAAGACTTCTCAAGGTGGCTCCTTGCTCCCCCCCAAACCCATTCCCAAGCTGGTCATCCTTCAGAACCCAGGCAGCTCAGGACCTCGCTGTCCCGTTCAGAACACTTGGTTTGCGGAAATGATGTCATGGTCCAAACTCCCACCATGCATGTGCTCCATCGTGACTCTCGTCACATCCATGTACCTCTTATTATTTGTTGCCTATTTTTCTACACACACATACACACACACACACACATACATACACACACACACATATACACACACACACACATACACACACACACACACACAATTGATTTCAGAGAGGAAGGGAGAGGAAGAGACAGAAACATCAATGATGAGAGAGAATCATTGATCGGCTGCCTCCTGCACGCCCCACACTGGGGATCAAGCCCACAATCCAGGCATGTGCCCTGAACAAACCGTGACCTCCTGGTTCATAGGTCGACGCTCTACCACTGAGCTATGCCAGCCGGGCAAGATTTAAATGCCTCTGATTGCCAAGGGGGTGGGGGCAAGGCCAGTGGGCAGGTGGGGGGCCTGCTGGCTTCAGCTACTCTTCACTACCAGCAGGTGGTTTGTAAATCAGGGTCCCATAAGCCAGGCCAGGCGGCCTATCCAGCCACCTCCCAAAGGGAAGGTCAGGGCAAAGAGCCTCGAGGGACCTGCTGGCCCACCTCCCCTCCCGCCACTCACAGGCAGGGACGCAGGCACCACAGGCTGCGGCCACAGTGCCCAACTGTGCCCCTCGCGGCCCAAGTGTGGAAACTTCCCCAAGAGGAGCACCGAGCCAGAGCGGCCTTCCCAGGTAGCAGCGGGCGGGCTCTGGGGGAGGGAGCAGTTCCCTGTGGCACCGCAGGCCGGGCCACGCCCCGGTGCCCGCACTCACAGGATTTCTTCCAGGGCCGGGCAGAGCATGAAGCTGGCAGCGAGGAGCTTGGCAGCCTGGTCGTCGATCTCACAGGAAACCAGGCTGGGGAGAGGGATGGAGGTGTCTGAGTCCGGGCAGCCCCCAGCCCCTCCCCCTGCTGTACACGGAGCAGGAGGCAGCGGGTAACCAGGGGCCGGGCACGGGGGAGTCTCAGAAAAGGGCCCCCCTGGACCTGAGGCCCCTGTCACTTCACAGGCGTTCCCGCCTGGCTGTGTGGCTCAGTGGGTGAGCATCCACCCATGAGCCGAGAGGTCAGCAGATCAATTCCCAGGCAGGGCTCAGGCCGGGGTTGCAGGCTCGATCCCCAGGAGGGGGCGTGCGGGAGGCAGCAGATCGATGTTTCTCTCATTGATGTTTCTCTCTCTCTCTCTCTCTCCCCCCCCCCTTCCTTTCTCTCTAAAATCAATAAAAACATTTTTTTTTTTTAAAAAAAAGGCCTTCCTGGGTGTCAGAGAGGGCTGCCCCCCCCCCCCCCAGCACCAGGGCGTCAGGGGGCCACTTACTCTATCTGCCTCAGCAGCGGGAGCCCCTGACAGAAGTGGGGGACCTGTCCGGCCAGGGTGTTCTCTGCCAAGCTGGGGGAGACACACTGTGAGAAGAGCCCCCGGACGCCCCCTCCTGTCCCCGTGCCCAGGCTCCACGGTACCCACGCACCTGATCTCTTCCAAACGCGGGCATCCATCCAGTGCCCGGCCCAGGCTCAGCGCCCCCTCTGGGCCCAGACGGCTGGACCGCAGGCTGGGGAAAGGGGAGGGGGAAGGGGAGTCTTGGGGAGCCATGTGGGAGCTGGGGGGCTGGATCCCCCACTCACAGCCTTGTCTCAGGCCATTCCGCCGGACCTCAGACGGTCTCTGGGGAACGGCCCTCCCCGGCCACGCAGGACCCAGGAGGTATCAGGGGCCCTGGCTGTGGCGTCCGAGACCCCAAGTTGAAGCCTGGCTCCATGTATTAGGAAGGTAAGCTCTCCACACCTCTCCTGCACTCAGTTCTGTTGCCTGGAAAGGTAGCCAGTAAGACCCCAGCCCCAGGGCGGCTGCGCGGCTCCAGGGAGACCGGGACACGCACTGGCTGGGCAGGGCCGGGCCGTGCGCTGGGCGCTTTTCTCCCACGTGGCCCTTCGCCGGCTTCCCGGCTCACCCTCAGAGGTGGGCCCAGGGGCCGTGTAACTCTTTTGCAGATGAGGACACTGAGACTCGGAGGGCAGGGCCTGGCCACGGGCACACGGGGGCTGTGGCCAACCCTGGACTAGGCTCCCCAGACTCCAGAGGCGGGGGAGGAGCAGGCGGGAGAGCAGGCAGCCAGCCAGCACACACCAGTTTGCCCGAAGGCGGGCAGCTCAGTGGATGGGGACCCTGACCCCCAAGCGCTCACGGAGGAGCCCCGCCCGCTAGCCCGGCACACCCCACAGGGGGACACTCACTGCAGGACTCTTAGGTGCGGGGGCAGCCCCCGGGCCAGTCCCAGGGCTGTGGGGTCCCCCAGGGCATTGCAGCCGAGCCTGGAGGGAGAGAAGGGATGAGGCTGAGCACCTGGCTGGCTGCCTCCCGGGGAGACGGGGAGACGAGGGCCAGGTGGGCCGTGAGGACACGGGGGGGGGGGGGGGGGGGGGCAGGGGGCGGAGGCCAGTCCCCCGGGCACACACTCACAGCAGCTCCTCCAGGTGCTTGCAAAGCGCGAGGGACTCCACCAGCCGCACTCCCCCCGCCGGGCAGATGCCATTGGCTGAGAGGCTGGGGGGGGGGGGGGCAGACATCAGGCCCTCAGACCCCCCATTTCCTCCACCCCCCACATCTCCCGGGCCCTAAGAGACAGCATCCCCCTGCACACCCTCCCAGGCTGGTGGGGCAGAAAGGCCCGGAGAGGCGCAGGGGCTGGGCTGCTCGAGGCCCCACCGTGAGCAAGGCCGGGAGGTAACCCAGCCCCGCCGCTGGCACTGAAGTTGAAGTTCAGCCTGAGGCAGAAGCCGGGGTCTCCTCAGAACGCGGGGCGCCCCCAGGGCCCCGTGGGGAGGGCTGGCCACTCACTCTATCCTCCGGAGCTCAGGCAGCCCGGGCAGGACGGCAGCCAAGTGCTGGGCACCCGCGTCTCCAATCTGGTTGTGGCTCAAGCTTGGAGAGAACACAGCAGAACTGGAAGCTCCGCCTGCCCCCCAGCTTGTCGGCTCCATCCCCATCCCAGACCAGGCGGAGGCTGGCGTCTGGAGAGAGGCCCTCACACTATGTGGGGTGACGACGCCACACTCCTATCCCGTGTTTACCCGGTCCTGCCTATGTCTGCCCTAAACGCCTCCTGCTGCCATCCACACGCTCACATCCCGCCACCGGGTTCCCGGCCCGCGTCAGGGTTACGCTGCGCAGGCGTGGCTGAGGGTGATACATGTCACCGACACATGAGGACTGTCTTCCAGGAGCCTCTTGCTTTCGTCATCTTCCCCGACAAAGCGTTCTGGGCCTGGGCCTGGGCCTGGGGCAGGGACAGGCAACTCCCCCGCTCCTCCAAGCTGGTGGCGGCTTCGAGGGCCTTGGCCAGGCGGTAGCAGCCGACGTCACCAAAGCCGTCCCTACTCAGGCTGGAGAAGCAGGGACCAGGAGGCCATCGCAGGAGTCCAGGCCTTGGCAGCGGCTGTGCTTACGAACTCTGCCGCTTGCCAAGCCTTTGCACGTCTAGGAACTCACAGCCAGTCCTCGAGCTTCGGGCGGAAGGACGGGCAGGGCGGGCATGACTGCACCCCCTGTCGGGGGAGAAAACGGCCCGGCCCGGGAGGAGCTGTGGCTGCTTTGAAGCCCCCCAGGCCCGGGCCTGCCAGCCGGCCGGGGCGGAGCCACGTTCTTGGTCTGATCAGACTTGGCCGCAGCCCCATGTCAGGGATCTCCTGCCAGCCCCGCTGATGCCAAGTTCATGTGGGGTCCGCAGTTCAGGCGAAGTTTCCCCAGGCCTCTCTCGCTAATCCCTGCAAACGGTGGGCTGATCCTCAAACCAGTCTAGTGTCTTTTCTGAGCCCTGACTGAGCCCTGCCTCTGGGAGTGGGACAAAGTAAAACAACGCAGCCCATGCACACTTAGCCCCACATTAGATATTTGTCTGAGGGTTGTTCTCTTTTGCAAATTAAAATTAGCCACCCGCCTTCCGTTAAATGATGGGGGCAATGACCTGCTCCCACGTGCTATGCTCCCCAAACCCTCTGACCTCATTCCCTAGCCCTCCACAGTGCTGTGGGGGAGGGTGGGCTGGGATAAGAACAAAGCAATGCCTGGTGTCATGCTTGGGCTGGTGTGTGTGTGTTTTAAATATATTTTATTGATTTCAGAGAGGAAGGGAGAGGGAAAGAGAGAGATAGAAACATCAATGATGAGAGAGAATCACTGATTGGCTGCCTCCTGCATGCCCTCTAGCGGGGATTGAGCCCGCAAGCCGGGTACGTGCCCCTGATTGGAATCAAACCGGGGACCCTTCAGTCTGCAGGCCGTCACTCTATTCCACTGAGCCAAACCGGCCAGGGCTTGGGTTTGTTTTCAGTCATCATGTTTTATATTTTGAAATACCACATGGACAGAGCGCGTGGTATTTGTTTATCGAAGTGCCAGGGCCGCAGGGGTGACTGTCAGGGTCACCTATCTGCGTCTAGACCAGAGATTTTCAACCGGTGTGCCGCGGAGTTCTTAACACGCAACGCCTGCCCTGGCCACGGAGCTAGAGCATCGTCCTGACATGCCAGGGGTGTGGGTTCAATCCCAGTCAGGGCACATACAAGAACATGCAATACCTCACTATGTAGTCAAGAGCACTGGCTTCTTTTCTGTTAGATTGTCAAATAAAAAAAATGACAACAGCCAACACAACAGCAGCCGTCTGGTGTGACTGAATCAGCATATGCCCTCGCCCCACCGCGCGGCTCAGGGGTGGAGCGTCGACCCAGGAACCAAGAGGTCACCGGTGTGACTCCTGGTTGGGGCACATGCCCGGGGTTGCAGGCTCCACCCCCAGTAGGGGGTGTGCAGGAGGCAGCCGATCAATGATGTTTCTATCTCTCTATCCCTTCCCCTCTCTCTACAATCAATAAAAACATATTTTAAAAAATTATACACTTTTTGGGGTCACATTGGCAAACATGTGACATTTTTTTGGTGTGCCACAGCATGTTAGTAATCCGTCGGTGTGTGACACGAGATGGAAAAGGTTGAAATCGCTGGTCTAGACCTTCACTACTCAGTGCGGTCGGGGCCCCAGAACAGGTTCCTCGTGGGAGCTGGTTAGAGACGCAGAATCCAGGCAAGCCGGACCCAGGGAACCAGAGTGTGAACCAGACCCAGGGTGAGATTGTGCACGAAGGGTGGGTTGTTCTGGGACTTGGCCCCACCCCTCAGGCCACTTTGTAGCCGGAGGGAGGGGTGGCAGTGAAGGCAAGGGCAGGGGCCCCACCGGGCAGGATGCAGGAATGTCCCAAGGACAGGGCACAGCGCTTCCCTGTGGAGCTGGAGATGGAGTCCTCCCGCCCACGCCCACGGGGCCGCTGGGGCGCTCACCAGAGGCTCTGCAGGCGCGTCATGTGGCTCAGTCCTCGCGTGAGCACGGCCAGCGTGGAGTCGTCCAGGGGGAAGTGGCTGAGGCTGGAGGGGAGGAGCGAGAGGAGGACTTGGCGTGGCTGGGGTTGGGCCCCAGGTGCAGACCGAGGCCCGTCAGTCCAGCTGCTTGAGGCCTCAGTGCTTGGCAATGCCAGGCTGCCCAGACAGCCACCTCCATCCGCACGGTGCGAAAATACGGCACACAACAACACTGCCCTGGGGGAGCCCAACGCCCTTTCCCGGCACGAATCACGAAAGCCATCCCAGCAGCAGCTCCATTTCTGAACCACACGGGACCCGGGCTACTGATCACATATCCAGGCGCAGGGCCATCCTGGCCGGTGTGGCTCAGGGGTTGGGCATGGTCCTGTGCACCAAAAGGTCGCCGGTTCGATTCCCGATCAGGGCACATGCCCGGGTTGCTGGCTCCATCCCCAGTAGGGGGCGTGCAGGAGGCAGCCAATCAATATTTCTCTCTCACATGGATGTTCCTCTCAGTCTCTCCCTCTCCCTTCTCTCTCTAAAATCAATAAAAACATATTTAAAAAAAAGAAGAAGAAAAGGGCCACAGGTCTGCTCTGTTCTCTGCAGCACCTCTAGTTCTGGGTCCTGGCCCAGGTGCCCAGGTGCCCAGGGGCCCAGGTGAGTCCGTATTTGGCAAATGCATACATGAGCCCATGAATGGCCTCACTGGCCTCCAACCCTCCAAACAAAAGCTCCCAGAGGCAGGGAGGCTGAGCAGAGGGGCCGGCACATGGAGGGGGACAGTTCAGCGGGAAGACAGGTGAGCCTTCTGGTCAAAGGTCGCCCTAATACCACCCCCATCCCTGGGCCAAAGGGGCCCAAGGGGGAGGATTTCATTGATAAGAAGCAACAAGTCAGAGGCTACTCTGACATTGTATCCCAAACACATGCCAATAATCTGGAGCAAAGTCCACAACTGCCCTTTCAGAGCGTTTTCCCGGGCGCCGCCCTCGGGGCGCAGGGCCTCTGCTGCAGGTCTCTGCCAGGACGGAGCTTCAGAGCGAGCGTGTGCTTTGGTCCGGGAAGAACTCGGAGGTGAAAGCAGAAGACGCCCTGTTAAATGTTCCATCCAGATGTTATTACGTCTGTGCGAGCTGGGCCCTAGCCTTCAGTCGGAGGCTGTTTCTGGTGTTTCTAAGGATTTGGTGACTCCAAATTATAAAAGGTGGCTAAAAAAAGACGGTAGGCAAACGGCAGCGGACATCTGAGGAAACAGATTCTGTTTCCCTTTGTTCTGTGAATGGCACCCGGAGATACCACCCCCCACGAAGTCCAGAGCATTGGGTGGGCTCGTGACCCAGATCAGGCCAATCAAAATACTGCGTGCTCAGAGCCACAGTGATTGGTTTAGGAATGGCCATGTGACCCGCGCTGGTCCAGTGAGAGTCAACCAAAGGCCTTTGTGGTAGGTACTGGGAGACAGTACCAGTCGTTGTAGCTGCAGGAACAGCCTGCCTGAGAATGAAGTCAAGAGGGAGAGAGCCCTGGCCAGTTTGCTCAGTGGTTAGAGCACCAGCCTGCGGACGGAAGGGCATACACCTGGGTTTCATGCGGGAGGCAACCAATCGATATGTGTCTCTCTCTCATCAATGTTTCTCTCTCCCTCCCTTCCACTCTCTCTCTAAAAAAAAGCAATGGGAAAAAATATCCTCAGGTGAGGATTTAAACAACAACAAAAACAAGGTGGTGAGGGAGAGAGCCAGAGAGAAAGGGGGTGGGGGTGGGAACAAACATAGAACCTGGATCCAGCCAAGCCTGAAGCCAGCTCCCTTGTAATGTTCTGTGCCCTGAGCCAGTGCATTTCTGGCTTGGGTGGGTTGGCATGAGCAAGCGTTGGGACAGCCCTCAGAGCCAGGTCAGGGAGTAAAAAGGAGGGCGTCCAGCTCACCGGGCCAGTCAGGGATTGGACGGTTTGTGTTCCCAAAAGCTGCCAAGGTGGCTAGGCCTGCTCCCACGGCCCTTCCCGGCACCAACCACAGCACTTACTCGAGCCTCTTCAGCCAGCTCTTGCCTTCAAGGGCCGCCGTCAGCACCTGGGAGGCCTCCTCGCCAAGTTGGTTGTTAGACAAGCTGTGGGGGACCAGGTACGAGGGGAGCGCTAGACAAGCCTGCCCAGCCCCGGACCCCTCAGTGCCTGCAGGAGCCCCTGGCCCACCCCTCCTGCCAGGCTCCCTGGGGGCATTCCTGGCTCCAACAGTCAGGCTCCGGGGTTCTGGAGGGCGGGGCGTGGCCGTCATTGTGACCGGGCTAAGAAATGGTGCCTGGAGTGAGGGCTGCCAAGGAGGAGGCCGGGGCAAGGGACCCCCCCACCCCGACCCACCACCCACACAGTGATCTGTTCGCCCACAGCCACCTGGCAGGGGAGGGTCTGGCCAGGTGACAGTGAGGCATGCAAGCCTGGAGGGCACAGCTTTTGCCCAGGGCCTGAATGAGAGGTGGAGTTGGGACCGAGAACACAGGCTCAGCCTTCCCCAGGCCACACCCAGCGAGGCTGCGCTTCCTCAGGGAGAAAGTGACCCCTTGACCTCTACTCCCCAGCTCCCCAGAGCCCCCCTCGGGGTCCTCTCCACCCCTGGCCCTCAGCGGGGCCAGCCCTTCCCAGACCCCTCCTCCCTGAGACTCACTCCAGCTCCTCCAGGTGGCGACAGTGGCTCAGGCCAGACGCCAGGGGGGCCAGGCCCTCGGCGCTCACACAGCTGGAGGCCAGCCTGGGGGGGTCAAAGGGCAGCACGTCAGGCAGGAGCTCTGGGTCTTGGGGGCTCTGAATGCTGATGGCAGAGGGCAGGGACGTGGGTGGGAAGTGGTTCCTGGGGGGAGAGGGGGTCCTCCTTTTCTTCATAAACCTCTCCCCCTGGAATCAGTAAGTGAGACATGGCTTGGACACAGGACTAGTTGAGTATTTTCCTAAACCATCACCATTCAGGTGGCAGCTTCAATGGGCGTCACTGTGAAATCCAGCTAGTGACTGCCCATGTCCATGAGCGCTACACCTTTATTTAAACAACAACAACAAGAGAAGCACGTACGGAGCGGCGTTCAAGACTCATTGGCGCCTGGGCCGGTGTAGCTCAGTGGTTGAGCGCTGACCTATGAACCAGGAGGTCACGGTTTGATTCCCATTAGGGTGCATGCCCGGGTTGTGGGCTTGATCCCCAGTAGGGGGTGTGCAGGAGGCAGCTGATCAATGATTCTCATCATTGCTGTTTCTATCTCTCTCTTCCTCTCTGAAATCAATAAAAAAACTTATTTAAAAAAAAGACATATTGGCCAAAGGAGACCTTCTCTGGGATGCAAACAGTTGGATTAACACAGAATTGAAAGCTAGGGAAGCCCCATTTTGCAGCCATCATCCTGCTCTTTGATCCAGGCAGGGACTGCCAGCGAATGCCAAAACCTCGTGGGTGAAAGTTTGAGGCAGAACAGGAAGTTGACGGAGTCTTAAAGCAGCTCCGTCCAAGACACTCGCTAACGAGAAAGAGAAAAAAACAGGAGCTGTGGGACTGAAGACACCTGGCAGATGCCACCTAAACCAGGTGGTCACAGTTCACGTCCCCGGTAAGGGGACAAACAGACATCATGTGCGTGCGGATGTGACGGGCTGAGGACACACAGAGCCTCAGGGATGCTCCTGCCCAACACGCAGAACCTGCATCTCAGCGCGAGGAAACGTGGGACAAGCCCCGGCTGCAGGGCGGTCTGCAGGATGACCGGCATGTGACTGTCATGGCAATGTCAGGGCGGTCTGCAGGATGACCGGCATGTGACTGTCATGGCAATGTCAGGGCGGTCTGCAGGATGACCGGCATGTGACTGTCATGGCAATGGCAGGGCGGTCTGCAGGATGACCGGCATGTGACTGTCATGGCAATGTCGTGAGAGGCTGAAGGGCTGGGCGCCTGTTCCACAGAAGGAGACCAAGAGAGATGGCACCTCCCGGCCGTGTGTGGTCCAGGACTGGGGGGGGGGGCGGGGTGCGGTGGGGGAGATGCAATAAACATCATTATTGGGACAATTGGCAAAACTGGAATATGAACTATAGTTTAGATAATAGAAGCGTGTCAGTGTTAAATTTCCTAAATTTCAGATTTTTTTTCTGGATCCTGGGAAAGACTGTCCTTGCTCTTAGGAAATTCGCTGAAATATTAAGGGATGAAGGGGCAGGATTATGCAACTCGTTTTGAAATGTTAGAAAAGAAGGGAGAAAGAGGGGAGGGGTGAGGAAAGAGGGAGGGAAGACAAGAGCAATGTGAGAAGAATACTGACGAAGGGTGAATTTGGGAGAATGGACATGAAGTTCCCCGTCTTCTTACAGCTTTGCTATGAGGTTGGGATGATGTCCAAGAAATAAAGGGAAAAAAGAAAGTGTGGGAAGGGGGTTCCTTTCTCGCCGGTGGCCACGTCGAAGAGCACACACCCGGACATCAGCCACACCCCGGCGTCAGCTCCAGGGCTGAGCTGTGGCCCCGCCCCCGGGATCTGGACCGGGTTCCACTGAGCTCAGTGGGGAGCGCGGGCGGGCAGAGCCGTCTGCTTACCGGAAGGTCTTCAGCTCCGACAGGGGCAGCAGGAGGCCTTGCAGCAGCAGGCAGCTGGCGTGGCAGAGGTGCACCTGGGCCAAGCTGAGGGCCAAGCATAGTCCAGGGCACTTCAGGCCGACCACCTCAGGGAGACGGGGAGGCCCAGAAGGGGAAAGTCCACTCAAGAGCTCCCAGCGGGGCAAGGGCCCCCCATGTCACCCTAGGGCTGCCCCCCCCCCCGGGCCAAGTGCAATTCCCTCCTGCACATGGAAGCAGGAACGCCGGGGGCCGGCACCGCCAGGCTCTGCCCACCCCATCCCGGCCCGGCCAGCCCCCCACACGTGGCCCGGAGTGGACACCGGGTGGACCAGAGGACTCGGGCCCAGACAGTTTCGGGGCGCTGACCTGAGCTGCCGCAGCCAGGTGCACGTCTCCATCAGCTGCCCGGCAAGAAGGCTGTGGTGGGTCTCAAGGTCACAGCGAGCCAACCTGGAGGGAGGCAGGGAGGCAGCCGTTTCTGAACGCCAGGATCCGCATTAGGGACGGAGCCCCCGCTTGTAAGGACCTTCCCTCGAGGGGGTGTGTACACGCCAATCAAACAAAGCCCACCATTTACTGTTCAGGGAAGGGAAGGGGAGGTGCAGGCGGGAGCTGGTGCGGCTGTGCAGGCTGTTCACTGCCCCAGGGACAGCCGGGGAGGGGAGTTGGGGCTGGGGGCCAGCTCCGGTCTGTACACGGCAAGGCTGCATTCATCCATAAGGATGACACTTAATTTCCAAAAGAGAGGATAATGGGGGGACTTGACTAAGTCTGGGGGTTCAGAGGGGCCTTCCTGCGGTGGTGGCATTTAAGCGGAGACCTGAAGGATGCGAGGGAGTTAGCCAAGTGAAGAAGGAGGAAGAGGCTCCTTCCCTTGGCGGGGGAACCGCCTGTGCAAAGGCCCTGAGGTCTTCGGGGAACTGAGAGCTGGAAGGGAGGCCGAGGCTGGGGTTCGGGGCAGGAGTGGGCAGCATGGAGAGGCAGATTCAAGCAGACCTCCCGGGCCACGTAGAGACTCCGGGCGTCCACGCAGGGGCACGAGGAACACTGGTCAGAAGCAGCAGACCCCAACCCATCCCCAGCCTCTCGCGTGGGGCCCTAGGTTCTGGGTCCCACCTGCGGGCCACGGCCTCGGGGTTCTCCTGACGGGGAAAGTTCAGCTGGAGGCAGAGCTGCTGCTGGCTCTCGGAGAGGCTGCGGGGAGGAGGGCAGCGTGAGGCCCCGGCACCTTCCCTGTCGGTGGAGCTGGGATCCAGGCTGCTCAGCCCCTGGCTCTGAGCTCCCAGACCCGGTGGGGACCCGGACACAGGTCAGTGGGACCCCAAAGCCCTTGCTCTTAGCGACTCCACATCGTTGTGCCACGCCTGGTCACAGAGCCACGATGTGTGTTACTGTAAGCCAGGGCCACCTCTAGGCCACCAGTGTGGACTCCCACCGTGTCACCTGAGATCCAACAGCCCTTTGTCGTGTGTGTGTGTGTGTGTGTGTGTGTGTGTGTGTGTGTGTGTTTAATACTTCTTTATTGTTGAAAGTATTACATATGTCACCACCCTATTGTCTGTGTCCATGGGTTATGCACATGTCCATACAAGGTCTTTGGTTGATCACCTCCCACCCACCCACCCTCCCCGCCTTCTCTCCGAGGTTCCCCACTCCAACAGCCCCTTGCCGTGACCTGGGGCTGCCTCCCCTCCCTGGCACTGCGGCTTGACTACGGCACCCGTCCCAACAAGGGCACAGCCCCCCACAGGGGCCCCTGGAGCTGCTGCCACTTTGGGGACCCAGAGAACTCACTAGTGACATGGCTGTCACCCCACAGGACAAGAGACCCGCGTCTAGGTGAGGGAAGGTCCCAACGGCCATGAGCTGATGAAGAATTCAGAGGGGGCCTCCTCCCTGGACCCACCTGATCTCGGTGATGTTGCCCGAGGCCTGGGTGCAGACTTGCAGCAGGGTGAGCACCCCAGCTCTGCCCATCCACGGCTCCTCCACCCTGTCGCAGAAGCGGACACAGACAGAGGTCCCCTGGGTAAGCGGGGGGAGGGGGGAGTGCCAAGGGAGTCCTAGAGGCCTTGGGTTTTTTGCTAATTTAAAAACTATAACATTATACAGCTAGGCAGAAGCATAACAGGAAATGGCCATTCTCACTCCAGCTGTTATTGCATCGATGCAAACAGAAAATGTCTTTTTAAAAATAATACTTTTAGGTTAAACAAAAGGTCCACATAATTTCACCTCGCAAAGAGAAGGAAACAAAATTGTGTCTAAAACATGATTGCAATCTTCTATTCGAGGAAAGGAAAAATAAGAACAGAGAGAAAGAGAGAGAGAGGGATGAGGAAAATATATTAAATGTTAATGGTATTTGTTTAGATGGTGGTATTCTCATGATGGTTTTTATTTTATTTCTTCTTTAGTTTTCATTATTTTCCGGGCCTTCTAAATGTACATGCATTAGACACAGGACAAAGAGTTGTCCTGTGTTGAAAATATTCCTGCTTTTAAAGTTATACTGTATTCTTTTCAAGTGCTGTTTTTTTAATGCTCTTATGGACTATCCCGCAAATTTCTACAACTACTATATATTATTTTTAGAGTAAGAAAAGTTTTATTCTCAAACATTATTTTGGGCGGTCCAGCAATTCTGGGCACACATCCCAAAGCTGAAAGCAGAGATACCAAGAGGTGTTTGTGCACCTGCGGTCATACGGCATCACTCACAAGAGCCCCAAAGCGGAGGCAGCCCCGTGTCCATCCGTGGATGAGCGGACAGGCACAGTGTGTACATCCACCCAGCGGATTATCATTCAGCCTTAAACAGGAAGAGAATCCTGACACGTGCTGCACACGAATGAACCTTAAGGACACATGGTACACATGCTACAACACGGATGAACCTTAAGGACACATGGTAAGTGAAATAAGCACTTCTGAGTCCCTAGACTTGGAGACAGAACGTAGAAGGGTGGTTGCCAGGGGCTGGGGGAGGGGCGTGGGGAGTTCGTGTTTAATGGGAACAAAGTTTCAGTTTTGCCAGAAGAAAAGCGTTCTGGAGATGGATGGTGGTGATGGTTGCACAACAATGTGAGTGTACTTCACACGACTGAACTGCACATTTAAAAATGGCCCGGCCGGTGTGGCTCAGTGGTTGAGCATCGACCTATGAACCAGGAGGTCACAGTTCAATTCCTGTCAGGGCACAAGTCTGGGTTTCGGTCTTGATCCCCAGGAGGGGGTGTGCAGGAGGCAGTTGATCAATTCTCTCTCATCACTGGTGTTTCTCTCTCTCCTTCTCCCTTTCATTCTGAAATGAATAAAAATATCCTCCTCCGATATAATAAAAGGCTAATATGCAAATTGACCTAACAGCAGAACTACAGGGAACAACTGGTCGCTATGACACGCACTGACCACCAGGGGGCAGACGCTCAATGCAGGAGCTGCCCCCTGGTGGTCAGTGCGCTCCCACAGGGGGAGCTCTGCTCAGCCACAAGCCGGGCTGACGGCTGTGAGCGCAGCGGCTGTGGTGGGAACCTCTCCCGCCTCCTTGGCAGCGCTAAGGATGTCCGACTGCGGCTTACGCTGTTAGTTGGACATCCTCCGAGGGCTCCCGGGCTGCCAGAGGGATGTCTGACTGCCAGCTTAGGCCTGATCCCCCAGGGAGCAGGCCTAAGCCGGCAGGGGGACATCCCCCGAGGGGTCCTGGACTGCGAGAGGGCGCAGGCCGGGCTGAGGGACCCCCGCGTGCATGAATTTTCATGCACCAGGCCTCTAGTATATCTATAAAAATAAAACACTTCAGCCGAAATAAAAAAAGTGAAGCAAAATTGGAAAAATATAAACCATCATCAAACCTAGGTGATGGGAATATGAGTTTTCAAAATGATTCTCCTTTTTGGTGTCTTCTGTCTCTTCCTGAAGGTTTTAAAATGACAGGAGTGAACGTATGAACACGCTATTTGTTGGATGTTATTTCTGACCTCAACTGGATGCCATTTGTAGTTGTTTTTTTTGTTTTTTTTTGGTTAATCCTCACCCGAGAATAATTTTTCCAATGATTTTTTTGTTGTTGAGAAAGTGGAGGAGAGAGAGGAGGGGGGAGGGAGAGAGAAATATTGATGTGAGAGAGACACGTTTATTGGTTGCCTGCCATTCACACTCCAACCAGGCCAGGGATCAAGCTTGCAATCGAGGTCCATGCTCTTGGCCAGGAATCAACCCTGAGCCCCTTCGGCCCAAGGACTAATGCTCTAACCACTGAGCCCAACTGGCCGCACATCCTTTTTTTTTTCTGAAGATCCCAAGTGTAGACCCCACCCTGGGGTTCTGTGTGTGCCTGAGGGGGTCTCTGGGACCAATGGGCAGGTCGGCTCTGTGTCCAGGTGGCAGAGTTCCAGGTGCAGGAGATGGCCAGGGCACGATCCCGGGGGGACCCATACCCAGTGCCCGCCCCGCCCCTCATTCCCGCCCCGCCCCCCACCCAGGGGCGGAGGAAGCCGCTACCTGAGCCGGAGCAGCCCCGCGGGCCGCCGCAGCAGATGCAGGAGCAGGGCCAGGTCCTGCAGGCCCAGGCAGCACCGGCTCAGCCTGGGACAGAGGGAGGGGAGACGGCGGCTCTAGGAGGGAGCCCCGCTCCTCCGCTGCCCCGACGGGCTGGGCCCCGTAACTCACGTGAGCTCCGTCAGGTGCCAGGCCTGGCTCAGGCCAGCGGCCAGTCTGGTCATGTGCTCTGGTCTGAAGCTGCACTCCCTCAGCCTGAGGGCAGAGGGCAGAGGGCAGAGGGCAGAGGGCAGAGCCTGGGTGAAGTCTGTCCAAGCTGCTGTCCTGCTTCCTCCCAGCCCCCCAGGGCCTTTGGGGGACCCCACTGAGTGCAAGGCCTGGACCAGGGCCTGAGGAGCGGCCGAAGGGGCGGCCCTTTGGAGGGCGCTCCCCGAGAAAGCCACAGCGGGTAAGGGGGAGAGTGGGCAGTTCCCCCGGTGGCTCCAGGGCCCAAGCTCCTAACCATGAGCCTCCAGACCTATAGTAGCCCCTGGCTAAGAGGCACAGTGTGGGGTACTGGGAGCACATGAGGGGCAGAGAGCATGAAGGAGGGTGCGTGGAGGAGGAGAGGGCCCCGCAAAGGAGGCATGGAGCCTCCACAGAGTCAGCCCCCCCCCATCAGCCCCCCGCACCCCAGACCAGCAGTCACCTCAAGGTCTTCCCGGTCTCCTCCTGTCGGGAGAAGTGAACACGGAAGCTCTGCTGGGAGCCCAGGCTGCAGAGAGGGTAGAAGCCAGGGGCTTGCCAGCATCCTCAGCACCCAGGCGCCAGGGGGCGCCGGGGAGAAAGGGGCTGGGGTGCAGGGGCCAGGGGTGGGCAGCCATGAGGGAGAGCCCTTCCTGACCAGAGGAGACCCCACCCCCACCAGCAAGCACACTCAGGCCTGCCCTTCCCCCGGCCCGCCCTGGCCCCACGGCCTGGGGCTCAGCGTGTGGAGACCGGCCCGTTCAGTGGGCCGGGAGACTCAGCGGCGGCCCCGTCACACAGACAAAGGCCGCGACGTGCGGGGCCTCGCGGCCCACAGCAGCCGGCGGCACCGGGCCTTACTTCACGGCGGCCTCCCGGATGCGCGGGCAGGAAGGCAGGGTCTCCGTCAGGCACAGGGCACCTTCCGGAGAGATGCTGTTGCCGCTGAGGCTGGAAGAGAAACAGGTTTGGGCTGGGTGTGGGGCAGCACCGCCATGGAGCCCCTCCCAGCCCCGCCTCCCCTCCCGCTGTCGCTCCCAGGAGGAGAGTCCTCCGTGTCCAAGTGTCCACTCCCCAGGGCGCAGTCGGCAAACTCATCAGTCCGCAGAGCCAAATACCAACAGCACAACGACTGAAATTTCTTTTGAGAGCCAAATTTTCTAAACTTAAACTTCTTCTAACGCCACTTCTTCAAAATAGACTCGCCCAGGCCGTGGTGTTTTGTGGAAGAGCCACACTCAAGGGGCCAAAGAGCCGCACGTGGCTCGCGAGCCGCAGTTTGCCCACCACTGCCCCAGGTGGAGGCACTGAGGTCCAGAGAGGCCAGAGGGGCCCCATCTCCGTACGGCAGCGTGGCCCCCGCGACGAGAGCTGCACCCTCTGGGCCTGCTGTCCTTTGGGTCTGGGACAGGCCAGGCGGGCAGCTCCTGCGCCCACAGAGCACCCAGCTCCGTTGCCTAGCAACGGGCTGTATCCTGGCCCTGGCGCCTGCCTCCCAGCTCACTGGGAGATCGGGGAGCGTATGGATGACTTCCTGGGACCCGCCCTGCTGTGGGGACATCTCTAAATCCGTGTCCCGTGGGTTTGGTCAGAGGAGCTTCAGGGACGGGTGGACCGGGAGCTGAGACAGCTGAGACCCTGCGTCCGCTGCGTAGTCACCAAGCTTCAGTCACAGCCGCTCCTGGTTGTCTGGTGGAGGCTCTTCCCGGGGTGAGCAACGAGAGGAGGAGGAAAGGGCCCAGCGTGGGGTGTCAAGGTAAGAATCACCCTTTTCCCCTCCCAAGTCCTTGTCCTCTGGAGTTCTCTGGGGATCCCTCAAAAGATCCCTCCGCCTGGCCGGTGTGGCCCCGATTGAGCATCGACCTATGAACCAGGAGGTCATGGTTCGATTCCCGGTCAGGGCACAGGCCAGGGTTGTGGGCTCGATCCCCAGTGTGGGGCGTACAGGCGGCAGCCAATTCATGATTCTCTCTCATCACTGATGTTTCAATCTCCCTCTCCCTCTCCCTTCCTCTCTGAAATCAATCAATCATCAATAAAAATGTATACACACGTATAAAAAGATCCCTCCAAACCCACACTCCTGGCCCAGGAAGGCTTCCTCTTTGCTGTCCTTGAGGTTGCTCATCACTTACTCAAGAGAACCCGAGATGGGCAGCCGAGGCAGACACATCAGCAAGCTCCTGAGCCCGCCGTCACCCAGCTGGTTGGCTGAGAGGCTGTGGGAGGTAAGAGGAGGCGGTTGATGGTTAGAGCTGCATCGCTGCCTCTCCACCCACATAGCACTCTCATCACCACCTTCAAATCACCTCCGCCAGTCAGCGCTGCTCCGTCCCAACGTCACCATCACCACCAGCTTCATCCCATCGTCACTACTTGAATTCCCCAAGCCCACCACCACCATCACCACCTCCAGCACCACTAGGATCATCACCAATTATCACCACCACCATCACCATCATCTCCAGCACCACTAGGATCATCACCAATTATCACCACCACCATCACCACCTCCAGCACCACTAGGATCATCACCAATTATCACCACCACCATCACCATCATCTCCAGCACCACTAGGATCATCACCAATTATCATCACCACCATCATGCAACAGCTCCCGTGTCCCCGTCACCATCCCCTCACCAGCACCACAGTTAACTAGTCCTCATCTTCCCCTTCAATATGTGCTGACCACTCCCGGGACTCCAGCAGGCTTGCGGGAGTTAGAGAAAACCCAGTTAGCTTTGACTGTGCCCTTGGCCCGAGTCAGTTGGGAGCTGCCATTTTGGAATAAGAGTAAATTCAGGAAAATATATTTGGGGGCTGTATTTACCCAACAGAGCCCCTCTTTTAATTTGGGAATACAATATCAGAAATTGGGCTTGAGTGCTTTCTTACTTCTTCATTGTATCCGTCTGTGGTTGTAGCTACAGTGTAGGACAATACGACCAGCATGCCCTGGGACATCTGGTTTTGTCCTGCATCTTTGGACTCATTTTGTCCCTGATTTTGACACTCCCGAGGCTTATCTATTTCGTCTTTTCCTGAGATACTGTAACAATTAGCTTGTGCCCTAACCGGTGTGGCTCAGTGGATAGAGCTCGGCCTGCAGACTTAAGGGTCCCAGGTTCGATTCCGGTCAAGGGCATGTACCTTGGTTGCAGGCACATCCCCAGTGGGAGGTGTGCGGGAGGCAGCTGATCGATGTTTCTCTCTCATTGATGTTTCTAACTCTCTATCCCTCTCCCTTCCTCTCTGTAAAAAATAAATAAAATATAAAAACAAAACAAAACAAAAAATATGATAAAAAAAATTAGCTTGTTCCACAAAGCCCCTTAATCATCTTTAAAATAAGAAAAAGTGCCCTCTACAATGAAACAAACAAACAAACAAACAAACAATCAAAACCTCAAAAGGCATATTGCTTATTCCTTTTTCGTTAACATACATAATTTTTGCCCTGGCCCATGTGGCTCGGTTGGTAGAGCATTTTCCCATGCACCGAGAGGTCGCAGGTTTGATTCCCAAGCAGGGCACATGCCTGAGTTTCAGGCTCAATCATCAGTGTGGGGCGTGCAGGAGGCAGCCGATAGATGTCTCTCTCTCTCTCTCTCTCTCTCTCTCTCTCTCTCTCTCTCTCTCTCTCTAAAATCAACAAAAAATATTAAAATCAATGAAAAACATATTTTTTTAAAAAGTACATTGTTTTCATCAAACACATTTCTCTTCTTGGCCACATCATGACAGGAAGTTAATTAATTTTTTGTACCGCTCTCTTTCCCTCCTACAGGTCCTTAGCTGAGCTCCTAACAGCTGTGAAAAGACTGCATTGTATCAGCTGTGTGACCTTGAGCAAGTCCGTACACTCTCTGAGCCTCAGCTTTCCCATGTGCAAATGGGGTGATAGAACCTGGCTTTGTGGGAAGGACGAGAAGATGACCTAAGGCACTCACATCGGTGGAGAAGTGCCCAATAGTGTTTGCTATTTTATTATTATTATATTTTTCTACCCATGTGGGGGCTGCACTGTGTGGGCAGCCAAGACAGGCCACGTGATACCACTTCTCAACAGCACGAAAGCTGCCGAGTCCCCGCCCAGCTGGCTCCGGGACCCCCTCGGGCTGAGGCATTTGGTACTTTTAACCCCCTGCCAGGCAAACCAGTGGGTCCTTCGTGTTAGTGCCCACCGGCCAGCAGAGCTCCGGTGCCTTGATCAACGCGAGGCCAAAAGGCCCCTGTGACCCTTAGTGAAGGGCTCCCCAACTTAGATCCAGGGCACACTCTGAACTAGCTCCACTACCGCGGGAGCGGGGGGCGGGGGGGATAACATGGTACAGAGAAACCTTAAGGGTGTGACCCACAGGCCTGGGCTGGGGGTGAGTGCACACGTACACACACATACACACACACACACACACACACACACACACACACACCCCAGCGCCACCCAGGTGCCTGCTCCAGACCGCTCTCCCTGCTCCGCTCCTCGCAACTTACTCCAGCTGGCTGAGGTCCTCACACTTCCTCAGCGCCTCGCACAGGGGCTCCACGTGCACCTGGCCCAGGCCGCAGCCCGTGAACCTGCTGGGGGAGGGGAACGAGCCGGAGCGGGGGCGGTGAGCCACTCAGACCCACTCCCCCGGCTTGTCCCGGGGTGGCCTCACCCAAGCTTGGACTCTCTGGGGCTACCCACTTCCACCACTCCCACCTGCCCCACAGCTGGTCCCCCTGCCTCCCCCCCCCCACCGTGCTCCCTCCGGGGAGGTGGCTCTCAAAGGGGGAACTTGCTGAGACGCAAAGTCTGGGAACTCAGCCCAGCCCCACTGAGCCAGCACCTCTAGGGGCAAAGCTCTCTGATTCAGCCTCCAGCTGGAGAACAACAGCTCTTGGGATCCTTCAAAAATATGTACAGTTTTTGAGAGAGAGGAAGGAAGAGAGAGAGAAACATCACCCAAAAAGCAAGTGTGTGCCCTGACCAGGAATTGACGGCGACCTTTCGGTGCGCGGGACAACGCCCAGCCAACTGAGCCGCACAAGCTAGGACTTGGAGTCGTTTTAACGAAAAGACACGGAGTAGGGAGTAGGGTGAGGCCTTCTCTTGCAGAGGCTGTTGATGCTGGAATGAAAACGAGTGGCAACCTGCCTTCGAAAGGCCTAACCTTGGACTCTGTAATAAGGCAAAGGAGGAGCCTGTGACCAGCCAGCAGCTGAAGAAAAAAAATCTTAAAATCAGAAAGCTCCCAAAATCAATATTTCAAATTTTTATCACGATTACTTTCCTTCCTTGCTTTCCCCACAGTCTTAAATTTTCTCGTACACTATTTTTACCTCCTATTTTCAAATCAGCTCCTGCTGGTTTAAATCATTTACTGTAAGAGGAAACCCCGTGTCACTCACTGAGATGGGAAACTGGCATCGCGTGCCACACGCAGGCCATGAGCATAAGAACACGCGAGAGCAAAACCCCATCATTAAACCCCAGCCGGACACTGACCCTGCCGAGGGCGCTCCTCCTTACACAGGGAGCTCCGTGTTGAGAAGTGTTCCAGACCCGCTAACACGCCACCCAGACTCCCCCTGGTCGCAGACACAGGGACCGTGACCTCACGAAGGAGTCGATGAGTTTGAACGACTCTGCTCTCTGCCCAGCTCCCTAAAAATCACCCCACCCCGGTCTGGGACCTACATTTTGGAAACCTCTGACTTGGAAACTATCGCTGGGCTAGGACAGGCATCAAGAACTACAGCTCAGCCCCGCCGGCGTGGCTCAGGGGTTGAGTGTCCACCTATGAACAGGAGGTCACGGTTAGATGCCTGGTCAGGGCACACGCCTGGGTTGTGGTCCCCAGTAGGGGGCGTGCAGGAGGCAGCCGATCAAATTCTCTCTCATCATTGATGCTTCTCTCTCTCTCCCTTCCTCTCTGAAATCAATAAGAATATATTAAAAAAGAAGAATCAAGCCCTGACCGGTTTGACTCAGTGGATAGAGCATTGGACTGTGAACTGAAGGGTCCCAGGTTCGATTCCAGTCAAGGGCATGCACCTTAGTTGTGGGCACATCCCCAGGAGGGGGTGTGCAGGAGGCAGCTGATCGATGTTTCTCTCTCATCGATGTGATGTTTCTAGCTCTCTGTCCCTCTCCCTTCCTCTCTGTAAAAAATCAATAAAATATATTTATTTTAAAAAAAGAATCAACCAATGAATGCATAAATAAGTGGAACAGTAAGTCCATGTCTCTCTCTTTCTCCCTCCTCCTCCTCTCCCTCCTCCTCCTCTCCCTCCTCCTCCTCTTCCTCCAAAGAACGGTGCCTTCAGAAGCTCAACAAATACTAGCTCTTCTGCTTCTCAGTTCACAGCTGAGGCGCAGCCAGAGGGTCTGGTCCAAGGCCTCGGGGAGCCAGCGGCAGAACTGTCACCTCTGCCCTCGGCTGTCACCCTCCCCATTAGCCGGCCTCCACGCAGTACCTGCCCCTCTCGGCCCCAACCACAGAGCACTGGTCCCGGAGTCAGCAGTGGGCGGGGGGTACTGGCACACGTGACACCCATGCCTGACACGTTGCCTCATGTAATCCTTGCAGGCGCCCTGCAGCACGGGGTCTCCCGTCTCCAGCAGCAGGAGCCGAGGCTCAGAGAGGTCTAGGAAGTTGCCCAAAGTGCCGGCCTCGTGGAGCTGGGACTAAAGCCTGGTGGGCGGTTGTGAAGCCCCATTTCTCCAGCTCTCAGTTCTGGGCCATTCTGACGTGTACCCCTTTGCCCTTGGCAAAGCCCACCCTCTCTGGAGCCTTGCTTCATTTTTAAATTATTTTTTAATTGATTTTTTAGAGAGACATCAATTTGTTCTTCCACTTATTGATGCATCATTGGTTGATTCTTGTCTGTGCCCTGACCAGGGATCGAACCCACAACCTTGGTGTATCGGGACGATGCTCTGACCAATGAGCTCCCCGGCCAGGGCTGGGGCCCCGCTCCTTCACGTTGGAGGAAACAAGTCCCCTCGCAGGTCCTGCTGGGGGAGCGCTCAGCACAGCCTCTGCCGTCTGTCCTCTCGCACCCGGAGGCAGGTCTCCTGGTCCCCACTACCCACTGCCGCCAGGGCCCCGCCCGGACTCACCCACAGCGCCCGCCTTTCTGCTCCTCGCTAGACTTGAAGTGCAGGGTGGCATCATGCAAGGACCTGGAGCACACGGTACCTGGGTCAGCCCCTGGCCACCGCCTCGGGATGCCCCAGGAGGCACCCCTCCTCCAGGAGCCCAGCCTCTGACGTGGGTCCCACTGCCTCCGCCCTACACCTCACCCCCCCCCCCCCCCAGGCTTCAGGCACAACCCCAAGACCAGCCCCGTGGTCCTGGGCAATGCCCACCTGAGATCCACCTTCTCCACTCGTGGGCACAGGCTGAGGAGGTGAGCCAGCAGGAAGGGGGTCCTCGGGGACAGAGGCGCCTGGCTCAGCCTGAGGAGGGAAGGGCGGCCCCAAGTCAGCGAGTGGGAGCCGGGACAGGCTGGCGGGAAGGAACCGGGGGCGGGCGGGCAGCACCGCAATGAGGGACACACAGGGGCTGGGGGTCAAGCTGACCGGGGTTTGAGCCCAGCTCTGCTTCCTGGCTGTGTGTCCCTGCGTGAGTCATTCAAGCTCTCAGAGCCTCACTTTCCCTACATGGACAACAGGCCTCTGCTCATGGTCTACCTTCCTCTGCAGGTGAACTGAGGGTTTAATTACATCGAGTGTGGGCACTGCCTAAGCGATACCCATGCTCATTGTTATTATACTGTTTCTCCCTCAAGCACAGACTTATCAGGGAGCAGGATGCGTTGTGTCCAGCACCCCAAGCAGGCCCCCCTCTGTGTCTCCAGCACCCCAAGCAGGCCCCCCTCTGTGTCTCCAGCACCCCAAGCAGCTCCTGGCCCACAGCAGTGCACACGCACTGGGACTGAGCAATATAGGAAGTGTAAGACAGGCACAGTCAGGCTGGCCCCCTGGCTCCAAAGACGGACGCTGTGTGACTTGGGCATAGAGACGGCCCTCTCTGGTCTGAAGTTTTGCACCTGTTCATTTAACCCGCCGCCTTCTGCGTCCAAAGGAGCCTGCCTGACCCGTTCTCTCCTGAGGGGAGGACCAGAGTGGGTGCCGTGGGGGTTGACGTGAGCTCTGCTGAACTTGGCCACCTCTGGAAAGCCGCCGTCTCCTCCCGCCCTCCCTCCCTCCCACGGGACTCAGGATGACGGAGAGCCTGGGTGCTGGTGAGCCGGCTCAGGTGTCCCGGGATCTTCAGCATTAGAACTTAGGTTGCTGTTATTAATGACAGGATTTATTTTCCTGTTGTATCTTTCCATCTCAGCTGCAGCTTCTCCCACCTGCTAGAAGATTGAAAGTGAATCCTTTTTAAATTCTAACCAGTCAGAGCTGAACTTAGAAAACAGAATTTTAAATACTTCAGGGGATGCTGCTCCATTTCCCTTTTCTGAACCTGCACGGTGACCTTTAAAAAGTGGTGTGGCGTGTGCTTGACCTGCATCTGGAGAGTCCCTTTCTAGAAGCAGGTGACTCCTGTGGGTGGGGAGAAGTCCCATAGCCCACCTGTCACAGGCTTTCATTCTTCACGGTGCTTTGAAACAACTGTCTTGTTTGAGTCCCATCCCTGGGGGAATATTAATCCCATTTATCAGATGTGGAAACTGAGGCCCAGAGGGGTCAAATAACACCCCCGAAGGTGGATCAAGTCTAAGGAAAGACTGCGAGTAGACCCGAGCTCCCAGTTGTGACAGACACAATGATGCCACAGCTCAAGGGAAGGCGGGCCGGGGAGGGCGGGGGTGGCTTTGCAAAGCTGCAGCCAGGGCTGCACAGAAAACTGGGCGAACACTTACTGCAGGCGGCTCAGCTGGGGGAGCCAGGGCAGGCGCCCCAGCAGGGTGTCCAGGCTCTGGTCGCTCAGCACCACGCAGGACAATCTGCGAGACAGACCATCTGAAGGACATGGGGAAGCCTGGGGACAGCTAGGGGCGTGGCCGGCTGCCAGAGGCGGGCCCCAAACATCCCCTCTGAGCACCAGGTCCCGGGTTATCAGGGAGGCTAGAGGGAGAGGAAGGTCATACGCATGTGCGAAGTGTGGGTTACGCCAGACTCGTTTTCTTTGACTTCTAAGAAGAGTGCTTTTTGCAGCGTTGGCTGCAGTGCTAATAATAATAATAATAATAATAACAACAACAACAACAACAGCAGCAGCAGCAGCAACAATAATAATAAACCGAACCAAAACAA
This sequence comes from Cnephaeus nilssonii, assembly GCF_951640355.1. NCBI lineage: Eukaryota > Metazoa > Chordata > Mammalia > Chiroptera > Vespertilionidae > Cnephaeus > Cnephaeus nilssonii. The sequence goes on from NC_137091.1 coordinate 1,905,922, forward strand.
AAAATACTGGGAGCAGCCTGCCTGTCTATCTAGACCAGGCGTCCTCAAACTACGGCCCACGGGCCACATGCGGGTGTTTTTGCCGTTTTGTTTTTTTACTTCAAAATAGATATGTGCAGTGTGCATAGGAATTTGTTCATAGTTTTTTTTAAACTATAGTCCGGCTCTCCAACGGTCTGAGGGACAGTGAACTGGCCCCCTGTTTAAAAAGTTTGAGGACCCCTGATCTAGACTCTGGTGTTGGGGTGTGTGTGTGTGTGTGTGTGTGTGTGTGTGTGTCTGAATAATTTGTGGCACACACAAACTGTGGAGGGTTAGTGTTAAAAGGCACGAATATGCAAACATTGTGTGAAAAACACAAGCCATCAGGGACAATGAAACATTGGTGGGATATTTGAAGACTTCAATAGGTCATAAACTAATGTTGCCATTTTGGGGTCCTTATGACTTGGACTCCATTTAGTTTTAAATCCTAGCTCTAGAAATCTCTCACTCTGGCTCTCGCTCTCCCTCTGAGAGACCTTGCCCTCGGATAATCAGCGACCTCCGAGGCAGCAGAACCAGGCCTGGGTGATGGTCCGGCTAAAGATCACATGGTGACCTGCTAAGTGTCAGCTCCTGCGCCCTCAGGTGGAGCAGACCCCCGGCTGCTTTCCCGTGAGATCGGACAGGGACGCTGGGAAACACCCGCAGCTGTGCTCCAGACCCAGAGAAATGACTCTGGCCTCATCCCCGCCGCCAATCAGCTCCCAGCGCAGCCCCCAGCCCCCAACGCCCCTGTGTCCTGTGATGTTGTCCTACAGGGTCCGTAACCCACACGCCATGGGACAGCTCTGCTTCTGAGCATGAGCCGCCCATCCTCCGGAGGGCGCACTCGTAATGAAATAGGCCATCTCTCCCCTGCGGTCCTCGGGGTCTAGTATTTGGCTCTGCTAGCACTGGATGAACAAACGCTTTCTGTTCTGGAACAATTGGGTTTTGTTAAAAAAAAAAAAAATAAAGAGTGCCCAGCTGGCCTGGCTCAGTGGTTGAGCGTTGATCTATGAACCAGGAGGTCACCGTTCAATTCCCGGTCAGGGCACATGCCTGGGCTGTGGGCTCCATCCCCAGTGGGGTGTGCAGGAGGCGGCCGATCACTGACTCTCTCTCATCATTGCTGTTTCTAGCTCTCTGTCCCTCTCCTTCCCTCTCTGAAATCAATACAAATATATTTTTTTAAAATGAGGTGTTTGGGGGTGCATGCGTGTGCACCTGTGTGGCTGGCTTACTGAGGTAGGTAGAGGGGAACTGAGCCCCACTACATGACTCTCTCCGATTGTGTGTGTGCTTGGTTGTCTCCATAACCAAAGTGTTTTCATTACTAAGGCTTCTAGCATTGCGTCAGGGAACTCTCATGGGGTTGGGCTGTGAGGTCTGCACCCCCTGCCCCCAGGTCACCGGGTAGATTCCCGCATTGTGCCCTCCTTACTGACCTGACTTCCAGAGGCCCCGGGCACTTCTCCAGAGCCTCGCAGAGGCGGGTGAGGCTCAGGGGCTCCAGGCAACAGTCCCTGAGGCTGAAAAGGAGCAGCAGGCAGGGCAGGGGTCAGAGAAGGCTCAGGGCCCCTGTGCAGCCCCAGGGACTCTCAGCTCCTCCCCAAACTGCAGGCTCCTCCCCACAGGGTATGCTCTCCACCCCCAAGTCTCCCAGAGCCCCCCCACTCCCACCATTCTGACGCTCTGCGCGCCCAGCTGCCCTCTCCAGCCCCTCCGTGCTCTCCACGGAGCCCTGCCTGAGTCCGGCCACCACCACTCACCCAGACCCCTTACCACCCCGGCCTCCCTGCTTGCCTCCCATCCATCCTGCTTCACCCTGCCAGCGTCCTGTGCTTGAGCAGTGCAAACCTGACCAGGCCCCCCTGCGCTGAAACCCTCTGTGGCTCCCCATTACCCTCAGGCTAAAAGCAAAGAGCCTTTTCCCACGCCCCACTCGCCTCCACGCTCCCTGATGTGCTGTGGCCACACTGAAACGCTGCCCACAAGCCCAGCTGCCCCTCCTCCGGGCCTCTGTGCAAGCTGGCCGGCCACCTGGACACCCTCCCCCTCCTCGGGACAACCTGTTCAGCCCCACCCTGGGGTGTCGCTTCTTCTGTGAGGAAAATGAGGCCAGGCCTGGCCGGCATGGCTCAGTGGTTATGCATCAACCTAAGAACCAGGAGGTCGAGGTTTGATTCCTGGTCAGGGCACATGCCCGGGTTGCCAGCTTGATCCTCAGTAGGGGGCGTGCAGGAGGCAGCCGGTCCATGATTCTCTCTCATCATGGATGTTTCTCTCTATCCCCTCTCCCTTCCTCTCTGAAATCAATAAAAATATATTTAAAAACTAAGAAAAGAAATCGAGGCCAGGAGAGGGAGGGGCCCGCCCGGTCCCACAGCCCCTCGTGGCGGAGCTGGGAAGCCTTCAGAGAAATCAGTGTGGGATTGGAGCGCGGCGCCCACAGCCCCATCGCCAGTCCTCACACCCACCCTCTCTTTCCCCTTCTCTCAAATTCCCTTTCTTCCCTCTCCCAGTCCCCAGCCTGACCCCGCAGGCTCTCCTCACTCCTTGAGCCCTCTCCCCACTGTGGTTACCCCCAAACAAGAAGTGGGTAAGAAGGTACCAGAAGCTCCTGGGGACGCAGCGCTGACCGAACCCAGAGGACTGGGCTTGGGCGGGGGACTCTGGCGGAGGGCTGCCGGCCAGCAGATGCCTTGGGTGGGGGAAACATTTTGAGATGAGAGTTTAAATCATCCACATTAGAAGATCAGACTCATCAGCCAGGGCAGGGAGGGGCTCTCAGGACAATCAACCCCCTCACTGTACAGATGGGGAAACTGAGGCCCAGGGGAGGGAAACCACAGTGAGGCAGCTTCCACCTGTCCAGGGGGCGGCCCCTGACCAGGTTGGGGGGCAGGACAGGGCCTCTCCTCACTCTGATCACAGATGTGGCCTTCACACGACTGTCTCCCGCTGCCTCCACACTTGGGGCCTCCAAAACCCAGAGGGTCCCCAGGAATAGAGACCCTAGACCGGGAAGCAAGATCACCGGGCCTTGGGCCAGCCTGGTTTCAGACAGCCCCCCGGGGAGGGGACGCCCGCCTCAGGTGGCTCTTGTGCTTGCCAACCTGCCCAGCGAGACCGCGGTGCCCACGAGGGGGCGGCCGGAGCATCGGCGAGGAGCCACTATTGCTCTCGGTTCACCGCGAAGATGGGGAAACTGTCAGAGCGCCAGCGGCTTTGGCTTCTCGGACGCACACCTCGGTGTGAAAGGGCACTGACTCATAAGAGACCGTGAGCTGCAGCGGTTGCAAAAGTCCCCGAGCCGCTTCCTTCTCCCCCGCCTCCCCCCCAGCGGCAGCTGCCAGCAGGGCCACGGCCAGCCTGCCACCCAGCACCCCTCCCTCCGTCTGCGCGGCTGGAGGCGGCGGGTTACCGCACATTCATAGGGAGGGGTTACTTTAGGCTGACAGTGGTCCGCATGGGTCTGGGGGGGCGGCTCCTCCAGGAAATGGGGGCCAGAGGGAAAGGGGAGTCCGCCGCCCCCTCGGAGCTCCCGCCCTCACCTGGCTCTTCCGCCGCCTCTCAGGATGACGTGCTGGCTCTCCAAGCTGCAGGCAGAGGGAGGCAGCAATCAGAGACCAGGCGAAAGGCCCGCTGCCAGGCAGGGGCAGGAGAGCAGACTGACCGGGTCAAGGCAGGCCTGGAGGGCGGCCGCGTTCTTTCTCAGCAAATGCCACCGTAACTACGTGACCGCCGCTATGAGGCACATACTACGCACACCAGCCACACGATCTCCTTAGGGTCTCATGCTAAAACTTCAAGGTAAAGAAGTATTCTTACCCCATTTTACAGATGAGGAAACTGAGGCGTGGAGAGGCTCAGTGACCTACTAGAAGCTGTCGGCAGGGAACTGGTGAGCCTGGATTTGAAGCTGGTCTGTCTGCTCTCACACTGCCCACTCTTGGGCAGGGCGGGGAGGAATGGGCAGGCCTTTCAAGGAAGCATGGGTGATCTACGCTGCATGTCCCAGAGCTGTGTGGCTGGGTGCAATTCCCTCCTACAGTTTCATCAGCTCCCGAGACCCCACAATTACAGTGAGTCCCTGAGCACTCAAAGGTCACAAGGGTGTTCCCAGTTTTCTTAAAAGTCTCCCAGAACAGCCTGGCCCACGTGGCTTAGTGGTTGAGCACTGACCTATAAACTAGGAGGCTCAGTTCCCAGTCAGGGCACAGGCCTGAGTTGTGGGCTCCATCCCCAGTAGGGGGCGTGCAGGAGGCAGTGGATCAATGATTCTCATCATTGATGTTTCTATCTCTCTCTCTCTCCCTTCCTCTCTGAATTCAATACAAATATATACAAAAAAGTCTCCCAGAATAATCCAGAGAGTGAGGGAGTCAATGGATTGTGTCCCATGGAGAAATTTGAGTGTCCTGGGGCTATATTCATTCACTCACTCACTCACTCACTCACTCACTCACTCCTTCCTTCCTTCATTCCTTCAGCGGGCACCCATCCCCCACACACGGCTGGGACCCTGTGGGCCCTGAGGGTGCCTGGTGGTGAATGCGGACGGGGGGGAGGGGGGGACAGGGGGCCCGAGGCTCACTCACCTGACGTCCAGGTGGCGGACCCACTGCACCGCAGAGAAACACTGGGCCAAACTGAACACAGCGTCCAGGGACAGGCAGTTCCCACTGAGGCTGGGGAATCACAGGCGTGGTGTCGACAGGGGCCCCCAGTTACAAGACTTCACACACCCGCTGTGGTCAGGGCACAGGGCAGGGGAGGCTGTGCCCGCGTCCGGACGAGGAAACTCCCTGGGAACTCTCATCGGTCAGCACGCCTCTTCCAACGCCCCACTCAGATGGGGAAACCGAGGCCATAGCGCGGCCAGGTCTCGCCCAGAGTTACAGGACACGCAGGTGAGAGAGCTGAGATTGGAGCCCGTGCCTCCCTCTGGCTGTGCTGAATGTGGGGAGTGCTTTTAGGCACCCGATAAAGGAGGGTGGTATCCGGTGACCAATGTCTGTCCACCTGTCGTGGTGGCTTTATTTGCCATTTAAGGACACCCGCCTCGGGACGGGATCCTGGTAGGGGACTGCAGACTCTCGCAGGCCCTGGGTCAGACTTGGCGTCCACGGCGTGGAGAAGGTCACACGGGGATTTGCCCCGAAAGCTCCCATCCCTCCCCCCCCTCCCTCCCGGGTGCAGGCCCCAACAGCACCTGGGGTGCCTCCTCTCCTTCCCAGCATCCCAGGGAGCCTGTGGGAGCCGGAAGGGCCCGCAGGCCACAGCGCTCCTTCTGAGGTTGGAGCCAATGTACGCCCCTACTGCTCATGTGCTAACCGACTGGGAACCAGGCTCAGGAGGGGACGTGACCCGCTCAAGGTCACACCGGGACCTGGGACCCGGGACCGCTTGCCAGGGCTCCCCTCGCTTTGTCCCAGAAGAGCTTGGGGAGGCGGGGATGTGGGGCCAAGAACGCAGGAGGCTTTTACGGCCCAGGAAGTCTGGTCAGCTGCAGACAAAGGCTGGGGTTCCTGGCCTCCAACCAGAGCCCCCCCCCCCCCACCCCACTGGAAATCTCCTGTCTCTGCCAGGTGCCCAGGTCCTCCAGATGCCCCAGGCACCCTGCTTGGGTGTCCTGTGAGGTACAAACCCTCCCTGCCGGCCAGCTTGCACCCATCAAACAGCCCCGCCCTGCACCCAGGGCCAGAATAGCCGCCAGCCTCTACATTAATCAGTAATACTTCCCACCTGCCTTGCCTCGGGTGCCTGGGCCTCCCAGACACAGATTCGAGAAGGGAAACCTTAAATCAGAAGCTGGACCACTGAGTCACAGAGGCCAGACTCGATCTGAATGAGAATCATCCCCTTTACGGAGCACTCGCCACGTGCCAGGGACTGGGCCAGGCAAGGGACATGCATTTTCTCATTTAATCTTTCTGAGAAGCCATGGAGGGAGGGAGATGGGACATAAGGAGAGCCCCCACCCGCCCCTCCCACATCCCCTCATTGCGATGAGGACAGCCAGCTACTCACTTCAAGGACTGCAGAGCGCCCAGCGCTGGGAGCCGCCGAGCCAGCTGGGCCGCCCCTTCGTCCCCCAGAGCATTCCTGGATAAGCTGGGAGAACAAGGTAGTGAGGGAGGCGTGAGCAGGAGTTTTGTCTCTCCATCCCACTGCCTCAATCACTCCGCTTCTCCTGGAACTGGACACGGCGTGGTGGGGCCAGACGTTAGCAGGTGGTGCTGGGTCAGCGGGGGTCTCCCCAGGGTTCTTATCCTGGGGTTTGTGACTCCGAGGGGGTCAGGGATGGGCTTCAGAGGGAGTCAAGCGTGGGGGACCTATATTCTAGGGGGGAGAGGCACAACTTTCACCAGATTCTCTATTGCAGCAGGAGATCCGAATCTTAAAGAGCAAAACAAACCCAGCTCTCACGCACTGCTTAGCCCCGCCCACCCGCCTTCCGACAGCGCCACTCACTCCAGGTGGCCCAGGCGACAGCTTCCTTCCAAGGCTGTGCAGAGCTGCTGCAGGTGCTCGGCGTGCAGACCGCACTGTGTCAGCCTGTGGAGGCAGAACCGCAGCCCTGCAGCCCCGCCACAGAGGCCAGAGCGGCCCTGCCCCCAAACACAGGCAGAGAGCGAGGCTTGCAGGAGGGGCTGGGACGGACACATCTGGCACCCAGACAGACAGACAAAGAGGGACCAACACATAACACACAGACGTCACACACAGGCAGAGGAAAACCAGAGTCAGAGACACAGCGAGAGGGACACCAAGATGGACAAAAGAGGAGAGAGAGACAGAGAGGGAGGGAGGGAGGGAGGGAGAGGGAGAGAGAGAGGGAGAGAGAGAGAGGAGGCAGATGCGCGCGCGCGCGCGCGCACACACACACACACACACACACACACACACACACACACACGGCATGTGTGCATGGTGCCAGAGGAGGACAAACAGACAATGAGAAAAGGTCCACAGGAAATCAGACAGACGTGATCTGAGAGAGACAGACAGGGGGAGAGGCAGATGGACAGAAAGAGAGCGGCCAGAGGGGAACTGATGCGCGTCCTGGGGGGGGGGGGGGACGCTGAACCTGAACAGCCTCAGGACCTGAACAGAAGGGGCTGCAAGCTCCCCAGGCTCTCTGCCCAGAGTTCCCACACCCCCTCAGCTGCTGGAAGTTGAGGGCACTTAAGGGGGGGCCCTGGTGGGGAAGGTGACTGAGGGGGCTGCCTTGTGAGCCCCACCTGTCGGGGGCAGGCAGGAGAGGGGGAGGCAGGGAAGCCAGGCCCCAGCTCCTCCTGGCTAGAGCAGATCGTGTCACCCAGGGAGCACTGGGGCTGGGGGCCGGGGCGGGCTTCGTGCCGAGGCCGGGAGGGGGCCGGAGCCGGAGCCAGGCCCTGCAGGGTGTCACTGTACCTGACCCTCGGGGAGCACGGGGGCAGCTCGGAGGACGTCTGGAGCGGAAGGCTGTCAAGAAACGCAGCCCTGGAGAGACACACACCAGGCCAGGCTGAGCAGACGCCTTGCTTCCCACCATGCACCTCCACCCGGGCTGGAGGCTGCCAGACCTGGGTTCCAACAGGCCCTCGGCCCGGGCTGTGTAACCTGGCCATAGACCACTCAGGCTCTTCTGGAGAATGTACGTGAACTGCCTTAGTTTGGTGCTTGGTGCTCCATTAACCTTGGCCGTTAGCATCATTAATCTCATCATCATCAACATCGCCTTCAAAGATGCCAGCCTCAGCCTCAGGCAAGCCTCCAAAAGCTCAGACTTTGTAGGTGGACACTGAGGAGCACAGAGCTGAGTCTCTGCCTATGTGCTGGGCAATCCAGGAAGGCACCCTGGAGGAGTCAAACACTCTCTAAAGGGTCCTTGTGCCAAAGGAAACCAGAAGTTCTGGCCAAAATCAGACCCATAGGCCAGGCGATCCTCGGGTTTAGGCTGAAGGGCCTGGGTCTCTCTGGCTACCCTGTGCCTGCCCCAGCGAGGTGCCATCTCCACCCTGAATCACAGGGCTCTCTTCAGGCGCCACCAGGGGAATGGGACAGCATCTGTCCTTTAGGGCTGCATCCCCCTCTGTGCCTGCTGGCTTGCTGAGCCTATGTGAATGTCAAGGTTCCTTGGCAGTTGAGTGGCACCAACCAGCTGTGGGAGCCAGGGAGGGGGTGGCCTGGCCCAGGGTGGGGTCGGGATGGTGTTGGGGCCCTACCTCTCCTGGGTCCCCTCCTGCTCCTCCAGCTCCGGGGTAAACGTGAGGACCACAGTTTTGTGCATGAGGCTGCGGAGAGAAGAGAGGGAGGAGGCCAGAGGCTTATGGCGTTCCGGCTGCTCCGGATCATTTTGTTTTTGTTTTTTTGTTTTTTGTTAATCCTCAGCTGAGGATATTTTTCCATTGATTTTTAGAGTGGAAGGGAGGGTGAGAGACAGAGAGAGAGAAAAACATTGATGTGAGAGAGACACATCAATTGGTTGCCTCCCGTACGCACCAGGTCTGGGACCGGGGATCCAGCCTGCAACCGGGGTACATGCCCTTGACCGGAATCAAACCCGTGACCCTTCAGTCTGCAGGCTGATGCTCTATCCACTGAGCCAAACTGGCCAGGGCCTGGATCATTTTTTAGCCTGACCTGGAGGGGCCTCTTAGGTGCCATCCCCCAGCCTCTAGCTGCAGTCACTTCCTCTGACCTCCCCTGACCTCTGAGCTTCGGGGCCTGAAGTCTTTCTCTCACAGATTTCATAAACTACCATCAGCCCTCGCTTCCGGGCACGTCCTTGGAAGGAGACTTCAGTTCTGTGGTCTCTGTGGTTTGGGCCTCAGGCTGAAACCCTCCCTTTGCCCACCGGTGGCACCTGGGCTGAGGTTCTTGCCCAGCAGAGGGAGGTCACGGCCAGGTCGGGACAGACAGTGAGAATCCACAGGAGGCTGTGACTTACAGCCCGGCCTCCCTAACCTCGCCTTGCAAACCGAATGTTATGTATATATTTTTCTCATTGCAAAATTCCCACTTCATCCCTGTGGAGAACTTCGAAAATATAATGAAGTAAAAAGAAAATAAAGAAAAAAATCGCCCACCGTCTCTTCCACGTGTCAGTGACCACTGACCACGTGGTGGAGAGGGCCCCTCAAAGTATTTTGTTTTTGTTTTGTTTTGTTTTGTTTAGTATTTTGTTTTTTAATGCAGTGAATGTTCTTTCTTTTCTTTTTCTTAAAAATGGGATTAAGATGACAAATGTTCTAAAAATCCGGTTTTCAAGGGACAGATGCAGCCAGAGCGGCACGAAGTGGGAAGTCACTGTTACACCATCCTCCCACCTTGGAGTGTGTTTGAGAGGCTTTGGTAGAAAAATGACGAGTTAACATGCTCCTGTTTGCATATGTGGAGTGGTTTTTACGAACCTCTCTCTGGAGGCCACCGGCCGGGAATGAGGGGAGGAGCCGGAGCTCTGGGCTGGAGGAGGGCGCTCACCTGACGTGCAGGTCTGCCAGGGTCCGGCACCTGCTCACTGCCCTCAGCACCCAGGGCAGCCCCGCCACCGAGAGCCCGTTGTCGCTGAGGCTGTGGAGAGGAGGGGGCAGCAGCCATCAGCAGGAGGCCGGAGCCCCCAGGCCCGACCGCTCCAGCCCCTCCTCCTGGCTCAGCCGCTGGCTGGCTGTCCCTCTTGGGATGTCCGGGTCCTTAGCGAGGGGGTCTCAAAGGGTTCCAGCTCATGTGGATGAGCCGAGAGACGCAGGACCCTGCCCCACTCAGAGAACAAAGTTCTCCAGCTGAGTGATCAGAACCGCCTCACGGCTTTCGCCCCTCGGAGCCTCAGTTCCCTGGTGTGTAAAATAAGCACCATTCTAAGCGCATTGAACAAATGGGGAAACTGAGGCTGGGAGACGTTCAATTACCTTCCCAGGGTCACAGAGCTACCAAATGATAGAGCCAGGCTTTCAATACAAAGCCAAGGCTCCAATCAGTCACCCCAGCTCAACACCCCCACCCCAACTCAACGCAGGCCACCCAAACAGCACCCCCACTTCACCATGCAACAGCGTAGCACGCCCAACAGCTCAATACCCTTTCTTTCCATCCCACCCCCCACAGCCCATCCCCTCACCCAACACTGTACCCCCACCCTCACACACCACTTCCCACCCCACCCCAGCACCCACCCATCCCATACCCCAATGTTGGCTCAATGCAACAATCCACCCCACCTCACCCCACTCCACCCGGGGCTTCTGTAAGGACAGACTAGAACGCAAGCCACTGAGGTACAAGGGACCCATTCTACCAGGGGCTTTCATGATTGGCTCATGTCAGAGGCAAAAGCAGGGCATGGCTGAGCCACCCCGACTTTGCTGGAGTTTGAAGAAGGTGGGGGGCGGTGGGGAGCAGCTCCCTCAGTGACTATAGGCATGGGGATCAGGGGTCGCAGGGACCAGCGGGGACTCTCGGGGCCCTGTTACCAACAGTGAGGTGGGCCACTCACTCCAGCTTCCCGGCGATGCGCAGCTGGGGGGCAGCCTCTGCCATCAGGCGACAGCCTTCATCCTCCAGCTGGTTCCCTGAGAGGCTGAGACAGAGGGGCCCGAGGCCTGTGCTGCTGGGGGACCCTCCACACCCCTCCGCATGCACGCTCCCCCTCATGGACTTTAAGCAAAGCATCATTCCAGCAAATGATCCTTCCTCATAATGAATGTTGAAAGACTGTACGACCTGCCAGGCACTGTCCTCGGGGCTTTTGCAATGATTGCATTTTTACTCCCCCTAACAACCCTAGGTCGGAGGCGCTATTGTTAGCCCCATCTTCCTGATGAGTACACTGAGGTTCAGACTGGTTAGGGCAGTTGCTCAAAGGCAGACCTGGGATTTGAACCCAGGCAGCCTGACTTCACGGCCCCACCCTCAACCATTTATTTATGCCGCAACCTACACAATTGCTTCTTGTGATCAACCTCAGGATGACAGGGGCCTGTGACCTGGTCTGGGATCAGGGAAGGCTTCCCTGATGTTTGAGCTGCGTGCCAGCAAAACTAGGAGTTCAATCGGCAAGGGGTGGGAGAGAGATGGGGCCGCAGGGACAGCACATCAAGGGCACATTTGAGGACCGGAAAGGGAGCCTGTGTGTCTGGATGGAAGACTGAGCAGAGGGCAGGGTCAGGTCGGGTTTGGGGGCTGGGAGCAGGGTTCCAGATCACACGGGGTTTTAGGATTCGGGCTTTATCCTGAGCAGCGCGAAGCAGCGAAGGGGACAGGCAGGAGTGAAACACAGACCACACCCTGCCAGGTGGAGGTGGCCAGGTGGAAGCTGGGAGCCCAGCGAGGAGGCTGAGGGGGTCGTCCCGGTGACAGGGGAGAGCGGTTTGGGCTAGGGAGGTGGGTGAAAAGCAGATGGTTTGGAGAGCTATGCAGGGCGTAGGTCAACTCAGGATGGACTGGCTATGGGAGGAGGGGCTGGGAGGTGGCTGGTCTGTGTAACCAGGTGGGTGTGGGGCCCTTACCACAGGAGACAGCACGGGGGCCGGGCGGGCTGCTGGTGGTAAGGCGGGTGGGAGCAGGTCAGTTTGTAAAAACCACCTTTTCTAATCTTTTCTTGGTTCACCCAACGGGAGAGGTCAAGGCTTAATTAAGCTTTAGTCAACAAAGCAGCCCTCACCCCATCCATCTCACCTTGGGGTGGGGCCACTCACCTTAAAGGCATTCTGGCATCCCATCACTCCACCCTCACCCCAACAGGACCCCACTCACCCCAAGCCCTCCTCTCAAAGGCTCCGCCCGGGAGCTGAACATCGTGGCAATTTCTCCAGCCAGAAAAGAGCCACCTCCCTCTGGTCTGGGGGGGAAGGCAAGGTGAGGGGACCCTGCGGGCTGTGGTTTGGAAGACAGACCCAGGTGTGGGGAGGCTCCTGCATTGCAGGTCTCAATGACAGTGGTCACAAGGAGGAGGCCTGGAGTAAGACTGTCTGAACTTGAACCCTGGCCTGGACTCTTCCTAGCGGTGTGACCTTGAGCACACTTGCCTTTCTGTGACTTCATTTCCTCCTCTATAACATGGGCATGGGAACAGCAATGTCACAGAGATGTGAGCAGTCAATGAGAGGATGTATGCCAATGACCTGGCTCGGGGCGAGCACTAAACTGTGGCAGCTGTTACAGTAGCTTCCCCCAGATCCTTAAGGAGGCATCTCCCCCACACTGTGCCCCCACACGGAGGCCTTCCCTCCCCTGCCCTGCCTCCCCTCCTGTCTTCTGCCCCAGAGCGTCCCAGGTACTCACTCTACTTCCTCCAGGAGGGGGCCTTCCTGGAGCTGGGCTATGAGCACCTCCACGTCCCTGACGGTGAGCCAGCACTTCTGCAGCCTGGAGGGGCGTAGGGGGCAGAGGGGCTCAGGGCAAGAAGCTGCACGATGCCTCCTCTAGCCCCTGGCCCCGCTGCGAGGCATGGGACCTGGGGGAGCCAGGAGGCTGACAGACCTGGTGTTGAATCCTGGCCCTGCTTCTCAGTCACTGGGTAATCTTGGACAGGGCACTTAGGCTATCTGAGACTCAATGTTCTCCTCTGTCAAATGGGAACAATAATGTGGACCTTTTCAAAAGAGTAACAATGAGGTAATGGAGATACAATACCACAGTGCCCAGCACACAGCGAGGGCCCGTTAAATTACAGTTACTGTTGCTGCTGTTATGCCAGATGCTCCTTGTTCAGGCCGGGAGGGGTTATTCATGTCCTTTCCCTGCCCCAGCTCTGCTTTCCCCTTCCCCTCCCCGCCCCTGGGAAGGCACCCTCCACGCACATCACATCCCCCCTCTGCAGGCCATGGACCCCATCGAGGTACCTGAGGGCCAAGCTTCTGCGCTGAGCCTCCTTCCGGCTGGCGTCTCCCCGTAGGTCTGGGGATCTGGCAAGAACAAGTCCCACATTGGCCTGGGCTCGGAGTTCAGGCTCTGCTCTTGGCTTCTAGGGACTGAAGACTCCTCAGCATGACCCGCAGCATGACCCGCAGCAAAGCCGGCTGCTTGGAGGTGCTCGCGGCACTATTCAGCGAAGCAGCAGGAGCAAGCGGTTTGGCGTCAAATAGAACCTTTATTCAAATTCTGACTCTGCCTTATACAGCTGTGCGGCCTTGGGCAAGTCGCGTCACCCCTCGGAGCCTCCATTTCCTATTTTCTGACATGAAATGACAATACCTGGCATACAGAGCGACTGAAGGACTGGACGGGGCGACCTGTGACCGAGTGCCCACCGCAGGCACAGAGCAGCTCAGTAAGAAGCAGCCGCTGTTGTTCAAGATGCCATGGTCTCCACGTGCAGATGTCCCCCCGCGGGCCAGAGGCCAGCAACACGGGCCACACGAGTCAGGAAAGCCACAGCACCTCCAGGCTCCCTCCCTCTGGGCCAGGGGAGGGCTGGGCCTGGGCAGACGCTGGGATGGCGTGAGCCAGGTTCACACTGGCTTGGAGATCAGGGCCACCCACAGAACTTCCCGGGATGATGGGAAGGTTTTGTATCTGGGCCCCCCGTTGTGGGAGCCACTGGCCTCCTATGGCCAATGAGCACTGAAATGTGGCTGATGTGACTGATGACATGAAATGCCCACTTTACTTCATTTTAATTAATATAAGCTTAAATAGTCACACGTGGCTAGTGGCTACCGTATTGGGTACCACCTCTCTGGGCAGTCCGGGGGAGGGGGCAAGGACAGTGGTCCTACTGAGTCACTGAGTCGCTGTGTGGGTGAGGGGGTGAGGCTCAGAGTCAGGAAAGGACTTGCTCAGGGGCATACAACGCCATCTGCTTCAGAGTCTCGCTGGGAGTGGGCGGGGAAGCACCGTTGGAATGTTCTTTCGCGGAAAGGCAACTTCCCTCCCTTTGGCCATCCAGGACTGGCCAAGCTGGGATCCATGCACAGCTGGAACAGCCAGCACTTGAGTGCCAACTGGATGCCAGCGGGGTTCGAAGCAGTAATGTGTTAATTTGTTTAAATCTCAGGACAACTGTAAGATGTAGGCACCGTAATTGCCTTCCCCCCTTTTTTTGCAGTTAGGAGACGTTCCCCCATGCAGTAACGCTAACAGTCTCTTCATGCCTCCCCCACCCTCACCCCGACCCCAAGGGGCTGCTCACTCTGGACCTCTGAGGATGCTCCCTCCCCACAGCAGCCAGATGTGGTCCAGAGAGGCCAGGGGAAGCGGAAGTCCTTTGCCAACTCTGAGAAGTCAGTCACTTCTCAGGGCAGCAGCACAAGGAGAATCCCCACACCCAGCTCTCCCTCAGCACCCCTGGCCACCTTTCCCCAGACCAGCCCCCTCCCTAACTTCTTACCCAGGTTGCTCCGCCGCTGTCTCTGGAGGCGGGGAGAGAAGGATGATGAGGTCCGCCTCCCTGCAGGGCAGACACCGAGCCATGAAACCCGTGGACTGGAAACCAGCACTTCGCCCCCCACCTGCGACCCCATGTTGTCCCAACCCGCCAGAGAAAGCGGACTTTGTGATTGACCATCACAACTCTGGCTAAGGTGCTCCAAATCAGACATGTAAAATTGTGACGACGTCATTGCTTGACGATTCAGAGTGTTTCAAAAAGTCAGGAAGAACACTTTTACGAGAGAGATAATAAAAATCAGGAACACAGAGATTTTATAGGAGCTCCAGGATTAAGAGGCGTAACACTTAACCTGCCCGTGATCCAAACAGGCAGCTCTGGTTCAGCACCACGGAGAGCGACACAGGGGCGGGGCCCCTTATTCCGAGCTTTGCCTATACTTCCTAGATGTTTCCCCCTCCTTTTGTTGATTCATTCCTTCATCCCTCTGTTGGTCCGTCCATCCATCTTTCCATTCATTCACGACTTGTTGAGTACCAGGTACCAGGCCTGAGCAAGGCCCTGGGCACACTGGTGTAAAACAGACTCAAGCATGCACATCTTGCGCACTAGCGGCTTCCTTTTTCCTGTCCCCTCCTCTTTTCTCAAGACCCCGAAGGCCAGGCTCCCCGCCTTCTGCTCACCTGACCTGCAGCATCCTGATAGTCGGGCACGTGACTGCCACCTTGGTCAAGCTGAGCAGGGTCGCCATGGAGACATTGTTGTGGCTCAGGCTGCACGATCGAGGCAAAGGTGTCGGGAGTGAATCCCCTATCTCAGGGGCCCCAGACCTTTGCTCTCTAAGGTCGGAGGGCGATTCAGGCAGGTGGAAAGGTCGCTTACTCAAGCTTCCGGAGCCTCGGCAGGCGAGGGAGGGCCTCCACGATGTTCAGCAACTCCTGGTTCTTGAGCTGGTTGTCCTGAAAGCTGCAGGGAGACCAAGTCCCTCAGCCCTGGGGTGGGGGCCCCTAGAAGCTCCAGCTGGCAAGGGACAGGCATGGCCACCCTCATGGGGGAGACACAATATAGGGTCCCAGAAGGAGTTGGTGACCTGCTCCATGGTATTCAATAGGTCCAGCTGGGAGGAAAGGCCCTCTGCTGGCCTCGATACTGTCCTCATTCAGTCCCTCTGGGGAGTTCCTGCCTGGTGGCCCCAGGGACCCAGCGGGTGGACTGTGAAGGCTTCGTGAGGTGGGATGGAGAGACCCAGCACCCTGCTCTCAGGAAATGTCTGGGATGCGCCTGAGGCTCGAGTCCATCAGGGCCTCTTGCCTCCCAGGTGATGGTGGCCTAGGCTGGGATGCAGGAAACGCCGCTTCCGGCCTCAGCTCTGGCCCTGACTCACCAGAGCCCTGACCTCACATCCCTCACCTGTCAAATGGGACCCACCGCCCAGTCCTGCCTGGGTTCCTAGCTGGAGGGACCGAAGAACTAAAGAGTTCACGGTGCCTTTGTGTGTGACCACTCTGGTCAGGAAACGTGTCTGGAAATGCTGAACTTGTTGACATTGACTTCTCTAGTTATTGAGGGTGACCTTGATCTTTTCTTCCATCAGGCACAGTGAGCATGCATGGAGACACCCCACAGGGGGGACAGAGCAGAGCGGTGGTCCAGCTGATGCTCCATTAAGCAAGAGGAGCACCCTAGTGCTAGGCTGCACCTGCCGGGATGAGGGGTGCCTTTTCTAAATCTCACAAAGGTGCCAGCTAGCAGCGGGTCCGCCAGCGAGCTGCTGAGGAGGCGCCTGGCCCCACCCTTCTCGAGCCACTCATCACGGACACAGGTACGAGGATATATGTGGATCTAAGTGTGCGTGCGTGTGTGTGCTGCACATATGCACATCTTCGAATGGGCATGTATGTGGGGCATGTACTTAAGTGAGCAGACAAGTGCACGCGTGTGTTATGTTTCATGCATTTGTGCATGACAGTGAAGGTGTGCATATGATTCATGCATTTATGTGTGCCCACAGTGCCCATCACCAGCCTACGTACTGCCATCCCCCTGACAGGGTCACAGAAAGAGGGAAGAGGGCCTCAAAATTCAACCTCCTTCAAAATGGCCCAAACCATTGGATGAGAGGAGTGCTTGTCTGGGGTCTTTAGGAGCCTTGAGTTTGGATCCAGCCCCACCCAGCTATTAGACTGAGCCTCCCCTCTCTGAGCCTCATGAAAAACTACCAGTCAGGTCCCACTGAACATGCAAGCCTGGGCATGACCTCTTCCCTCGGCTGGCGGACCCTCCTGGAGATCACTCACCTGACCTCTTCCAGGTGTGGGCAGCGGGGCAAAGCCTGCACCAGCTGGTAGATGCCTCGGGCAGTGATCTTACTTCCTGCTAGCCTACAGGGTAAGCAAAGATGGACGGGAGAAGTGGGGATGGGAGCGGGTAGGCCCCGATCTGCCCTGCGTAGGGTTGAGGGAAGGGAGGAGAGTTCCGGCATCCCCGGCTCTCGGTTCCAAGTCCTGGCTCACCCCAGCTTCTTCAGGCTCCCCATTGTCGGCAAGCTCCTGGAGAGGGCTTCTGCAAAGGCGTCCCCACACTTCCTGCTCTTAAAGCTGCCACAGGAAGAGGCAAGGTGGCAGGTGATCAATGCTGGGCGGGGCTTAGAGGTCATGCCCACCCCTCCTCCGACAGAAGGAGCCGAATGAGTACAGTAATGTTAATAGTAGTTGTTGCCCTAGCCAGTTTGGCTCAGTGGATAGAGCATCGGCCTGTGGACCGAAGGGTCCCTGGTTCGATTCTGGTCAAGGGCACATACCTCGGTTGTAGGCTCCTCCCTGGCCCTGGTCCAGACCCTGGTCAGGAGGCAACCAATCGATGTGTTTCTCTCACATTGATGTTTCTCTCTGTCTTTCCCTCTCTCTTCTCCTCTCCCTAAAAATCAATGGAAAAATATCCTTGGGTGAGGATTAACGGGGGTGGGGGGGGGGGAATGTGATAATTGTTATCGCTGTTGTAATGGTTGTAGTAGTAACAAATACATGTTATGGCAGAGACTGCTAACTGTCCACTGGAACCCATCCTCCATGCATGGAGCTATACCTGGGAAGATGGTTTCTCAGCCAGAGATGGCATTTCCCAGCCTCCCTTGCAGCTCAGTGTGGCCATATGACTGTGTTCTCATCACTGGGATGTGACTGGAGCGATGTGCCCTATTTCTAGTAATGAGCTTTACCGCACGGAGTGTGTCTAATCCATGACCTCTCTCTTCCTTCCCCCAAGCCAGAGCACAGATATGCCCCTGACTCAGCTTTGACCCTGCAGATCAACATGCCCAAGGAGACGATGGAGCAAGAATCGGAGGAACCAGGTCCCTGTGCGACCATGTGGAGCTGAGCAATCCCACTGACCTGGACTCTGAGTCTTCCCGGAGAGTGAAAGAAAATGCTGCAGTATTGAATCCACTATATTTTGGGAAGGGTGGGGTGAGGGGTTCTTTGTTACTGCAGCTTAGCCTTTTCTCTAGCTACTACACATATGGAGCCTTGACTGTGTGCCGGGAGCTGTGCTAAGAAGTTTTTTTTATGCATCATCTCACCTCACAACAACCCTATGAGGTAGGTTTTATTACTGATTCATTTGAGGGACGAAGAAACTCAGGCTGAGAGGTTAAATAACACTGAAGTCAAAGAGCCTCAAGCAGCACAGCCCGGATCAGCGGCTCCAGCCCATGACTGGGAGAGGGAGACTGACCATCCAGATCCCACGACCAGAGTAGATCAATGGACCCCAGAGGTCCTGGTGAGGCACGGCTCCTGACTGTGTCACAGGCTAAGGGACAGGAAATGCCCGTCCTCCCTGGTACCCACGAGTCCTACCCAGTCTCCCGCAGCGGGTCTGCCAGCTTGGTCGCCTCCACTCGCCCAAAGTCCAGTTCCCTGCACCACCCTTCCTCACCTGAGACTCTCCACCTGCCCACAGCCTGCCAGGGCCTCCGGGCAGCAGGGCTCCAGTGGGCAGCCCTCGAAATGCAGGTGGACGGGGGCCTCCCCATGCCCCAGGACGTTGGTCAGGGCAGCCAGGTCGGCGTAGGTCAGCGGGATGTTGTGGAAGGGCAGCTGGCAGGGGAGGCTTCGGGCCACGAGGCTGGCCAGCTCCGGCTCCTGCGTCTCGCCCACACAGTGACACAGCTCCACCACCTTAGGCCCCGTGAGCCTGCGCGTGGCCAACTTCCTCAACGCCTGTGTGACCGCGGCCTGCTTGGCGCCCACCCACGCCTCACCCCGCTCTGCCAGGTGGCCGAGGAAGGGACGGCAGGCGGAGGATGCCAGACCCGCCAGGAAGGTGGGGAGGTGGTCCCAGAGGCCCAGTCTAGCTTTGGTCCGCAGCACCCAGCGCGAGTTGAGGGTGACGTGGCGGGCGAGTGCGTCTTTGTCCACCTTGGGACTGGCCATCAGATGCAGGGCAGCCAAGAACTCCTGCAGGCTGAGGTGGGTGAAGGCGTAGCCCGTCTCCCGCTGCCGGGGGCCTGTGCAGACGCAGGAGGAGGTCAGCAGGCCCAGGGCAGCCCCGCAGGCCAGCGTGGCCGGAGGGATGTCTCCTGCAGAGAGGATCACCTTCCCAGTCTCCAGGCCCCGCAGGGCCACCTCCCCCAGGCCCCTCAGGGCCTCGGCAGTCCGGGACCCGCGGGGGCTGAGGGCGAGCACCATCTGCACGTAGTTCTGAGTCACGGTGGGCAGGAGGGCCGCCGACTGGCCCGGAGAGAGGTCCGGGAGCAGGTGGCGGAGGCAGAGGCAGGCGACCCGGCAGAGGGCGGGCACCGCACACATGCTCCGGAGGCGGCTGTTGGCCCGCAGCTCCGCCAGGGCCGCCTCCCGGGCCGGCTGGTTGCTGAAGAAGCGGCCCACGTACTCCTCCACCCGCGGCCCGTCGAAGCCCCACATGTGGATGGTGGCCGCCTCTGCGGGCAGGCAGTCTGGCAGCTTCCCTGGACGGGAGGTGGCCATGACCCTGCAGCCGGGCAGGAGGGTCCCCCGGCACAGGCCAGAGAAGAGGGCGAGGGCTGGGGCTGGCGCCTCGGGGCCCGCGGTCTCCCCGCTGGGCGGGGGGTGCAGGGCCTCCTCCAGCCCATCGAAGATGAGCAGGACCCGCTGGGCGTTCCTCTCCAGGTACTGGAGCACGGAGTCGGGGCCCTCCTCGGGGCGGAGGTACAGATCAAAGAGGAGCTGGGGCAGCGTCAGGGCCTCGGCCAGCAGGTTGAGCTGGCGAAACTCAAACCGGAACAGGGCCTGGAAGCGGTCCAGCTGGCCGTCGGCCCACTTCTGGCACAGCCAGCGGGTCAGCGTGGTCTTGCCCATGCCTGCCTTCCCCAGGAGCACCATCACCCGCGGGCCCTTGTCCGCCCTGGGGCCGAAGAGGTCCTGGAGGCTCAGGTCAGCGCCATCCTCTGCCCTGGGGCTCCCCGGCACGGCCCCCTCCTGAGTGCTGAAGGGTGCTGTGGCCCGGCCCCACTGCAGGATTGGGGGGACGTAGGCCTGGTGGAAGGCGAGGGGCTGCCCTGGCCCCGGGAGCTGGCCGCCATGGCGCTGCTGGGCCGAGGTCTTCAGCCGCTGTAGGTACCTCTTGGCCAGTTCTGCTGGGGGCAGGGAGATGGCATGAGGGCGAGAGGCCTCCCTTTCACCCCAACCTCATCCCAGTACTGGCTGCTGGGACCCTACAGCCCCAGCTGCGTCTATGTGGGAGGGGGAGTGGCACGAGCACCCAGGGGCTTTGTGCCCCCCAAGTCCCTAGAAGGAACTGCTCCTGCCGGAGCAGGCACTCTGGCAGCTGTTCAACCAGGTGGGGAAGTGGGGATCATGGCTCTCTTTGTTTTGCAACAGCATGGGGGTGGCGTGGAGTTTTCAATAAGATGGGGAAAGGGGAGAGGGCACTTCCTTTGCAACTTCTTCTTTCTTTTCTTTTCTTTTTTTTTTTTTTTTTTTGCAACTTCTTATCAGAACAACCTCTTCCTGCAATAGCTGAGGAATCTGTGCCCCTCCCCACCATTTCAGTTCTGTAATGCCCGGGGCAGGGGAGGGCGGGTGCTAACGACCTGTAGGTCCAGCACTGACCAATCAGAACTGTGGGAACTGGGCCCCCACGGTGCCAGGTACTGACTTTAGACTGGGGCCACTGTTGGGGGCCAGCAGTCTATTTTACATCGATGTGCCCCTGGGGGTGGCGTTTCCCAGCTGGCAGGACAGCGGGTGGGGAACAGGACTGGATGCACAACTGGTGGAAAACGAGGGAAGTGCTGTCTCTCCTAGTAACCTGGCCAGTCCTCAGCGCCCCCACGTCTCCGCCCCATGTGCCTCGCGGCTTCTGCTTTGGGGGAGTTCTCCCTGGTATCCTGTTTACCTCTAAACTGGCCAACGAGGGCCCAGGCCTGAGGTTATGATGGTCACTTCCCTGGGGCCCCTCAACCCTGAGGACATGGGGTGTCCCTGGAAGCAGCTAAATGATAAAGCTGCAACCTGTTGGGCTGCTTCCCGCTCCTTCAGCTGAGCCATCTCTGGAGAAGCCCCTCCTGGCCAGACTCCGCCCTCTCCTCTGCCCACCCAGGACCTTCAATCCTTCTTTCATGGAAGCTTGGACGACAAAGACCGCTCAGCCCCTGGAGGCTCGTCCGCAGGGGACAGAGTCCAGGATCTGTGTCCTGGCCCCAATGCAACCCGATCCCTATGTTCAGGTCCCTCCCCACCTTGGCACCCACCGAGCTGCTGCCTCCTGAACTGCTTCCGGCGGGGTGAGGACCCGCAGCTCTGATGAGGCCGCTTGAGGCCTGAAAAAATGAAGGAAAGCGTAAGGGGTGAGGTTTCGGGGCTGAGGAGGTAGGTACCCAATACTTTGGGGAGCTCCAGTCCACCAACAGGAGGCAGGCAGACAAGTGGATCCACACTCAGGGACTGAGTGAAGGCAGCTCAGTGATCAGGCCAGGAGGGACCAGGGACCAGGGCAAACAGTCTGGATTTGTGGGGGAGCTGGGATGATGGGTGAGATGTTTCCTGTTAGAGCCTGATGTTACTGCCATGCACGCCTCCAAGTAAAAAGTCCTCCCATCTGTAGAAACAAAGGTTCTGAACCCACTGTGAACATCACAGTCTGTGGTGAAAGACCAAAAGCTTTTCCTCTAAGATCAGGAACAAGACAAGGATGCCCGCTTTCACCAACTCTGTTCAACACAGTCCTGGAACTACTAGCCAGAGCAATGAGGCAAGAAAAACAAATAAAAGGCATCCCGATTGGAAAGGGGCCGGGGACATGTGCAGGTGGATCAGGGGCTGAGGAGGACGGTTTATGGGAAATGGCTGGGACCAGCCAGTGGCCTCCTCTGGGTTTGACATGGGAACCGAGCATGCTCACCACCCCCCTCCTGCTCCCCAACCCCAGGCCTCACCCTGGTGGAGCTGAGGTTCAGGCTGGCTTTCTGCACCAGTTTCCGAAGGACCGGGAAACCCTGAGAGAGAGGGGGGAGAACATAACACACATGGGCTGTGCTGGGACCAGCTCTGACGTCTGGCTCAGGGCTCACCTCACAGGGTGGGTCCCCAGCAAGGGAGAAATCAAGTTTACAATCAGCGATCTGTGGAGGGCACAACTTGGTGAGGAGCCGAGAAGGCAGCCGGGGACAGAAATGTGTGTGTATATGTATGTTCGTGCATGGCCGGGTATGTGTGCACGCACATGTATGTATGCATGCATGCAGACGTGTGCATGTGTGTGTGCACATGGTGAAGCCCCTGCATTTCCTGCACGCTGCCTTGTGGTGGAGGCGTGGAGTGAGTTCTCACTGTCTCCCCACAGTGCTGTAAAAACAGAAGGTGCCCAAGAAATGCACCTCCCCCTCCCCAGACCTGAACAGGTTCAATGTGCAACCTGCAGTGCAGGTCAGAGGGCTCCCCCTGCCCTGCTTCTGACCTCCTTGCAAGAAGAAAGCTCTGGGGCATTATGGGCTATTTGGCATTTCCTGGCTGCAAGGAGTCACCCAATTCTTTCTCTCCTTGCATCCTGCCTCCCTGGACAGCTGGGATGGTACAAGGTGGAAGGTCCCCAGCTGATGTGGTAGCAG
Organism: Cnephaeus nilssonii; assembly: GCF_951640355.1. Lineage (NCBI taxonomy): Eukaryota > Metazoa > Chordata > Mammalia > Chiroptera > Vespertilionidae > Cnephaeus > Cnephaeus nilssonii. The sequence continues at coordinate 1,928,352 of NC_137091.1, forward strand.
TAGGGAATTTGCTCTAGGAAGTGTCCAGAAACATGGAGTTGTGTTTCTGGCCTGAGTCAACTGTGTGACTCAAGTGGGGCCACGTCCTCCCCCCCCCCCTGCACCCCTCTGCACCCTTACCGTCTCCATGGCCCCACGTGCTCAGCAGCTGCACCTCCAGCTCCAGGGGCACCTCCAGCTCCATGCACACACAGTGGATGAACGCCTGCCAGGTGGCCAGGCCTTGGGCGTGCAGCAACCTGAGCTGTAGGAGGACCCTCTGTGTGGGGTCTGGGGCCTCGCTCCTGGAGCCCAGGTCTATGTTGGGGAGGAAGAACTTCACCTTGGCACTCAGCCATTCTGGGTCATTGCTGAGCAGTCTCACGAGGCAACCCCACTGGTTCTTGGTGCCCAGCTTGAAGCTAATGGGGTCCATGAGGAGCTGGCCCTGCAGGGACAGGGTAGGCACATGAGCTGGGGAACAAGTGAGCTGGGGAACAAGTGATCTGGGGAGCAGGTGAGCTGGGGGGACAGGTGACCTGGGGAGTAGGTGAGCTGGGGGCCAGGTGACCTGGGGAGTAGGTGAGCTGGGGGGACAGGTGACCTGGGGAGTAGGTGAGCTGGGGGCCAGGTGAGCTGGGGAGGTGAGCTGGGGGGACAGATGAACTGGGGGACAGATGAGCTGGGGGACAAGTGAACTGGGGGGGGGATAGGTGAGCTGGGGAGCAGGTGAGCTGGGGGGACAGGTGAACTGGGGGACAGATGAGCTGGGGGACAAGTGAACTGGGGGGGTTAGGTGAGCTGGGGGGCCAGGTGAACAGGGAATAGGTGAGCAAGGGGATAAGGCAGCTGGGGGGCAGCCAACTGTGCCTATGTCCTGGCTCTGAAGCGGCCTAGTCCATTCCCTGTAGACGGTGCCCTGGGAATGCTTTATTCATCATGTTCCCATGGACCCCTTCGTACGCTCTCTGTCTGAGTTAAGCACTTGTCTCCCAAAATTGGTTCTCCCCTTCTTCCTCAGTACTAGAACCCCTGAATGTCCCCTCATCATCTGGAATAGACTCTATTTCCAGCCTTGCAGTCAGATGCAGCCATGTCATTAAGTGTTGGCCAAAGGGATGTAGGTGGAAGTGTTGTGTGTCCTTCTTTGCTTCTTCCTGTGGCTGGAATGATGATGTGATGGCTGAGCCTTGGGCAGCCATATTGGGTCATGAGGTGGACCTGAACAGGTTCAATCTGCAACCACAGGGACTGGCAGTACTCCAGGTTGTGGCTGCTGTTTTAGACGGGGCCCAGGAAAGAGGACAATGTGGAGAAGAGGTCCCAGGTGACTCCTAACAGACAAGAACTAGGAGCAGGAAATAAACATTTGTTCTCAGAAGACACTGGGACTTTGTAGGTTGTTTGTTACGCAGCATAAACAAGCCCATCCTGGCCGACACACACTCACAATCAACCTTCCCTCCCCTATCTGGGCCTCAGTTATACCATCTGTAACAGAGGCAGGTGAGATGCTCTCTTAGGCGCTTGCTGACTTTGTGTACATTGATGTTCGCTCTCGTGAATGGTGGCTAAATGTAGGTTTGTTGTATTGCGGACAGGCCCCGTGGGGCCAATCTGGGGAGGGAGCTGGGGGCAGGGAGATGGCATGACCTGGCAGTGGGTGGGCGAGTAAAGGAGTGAATGGGAGGAACAGAGAGGAGGCAAAGGGGAAAGGTCACCTACTTGGCTTCCTGGTTCATCCTAGATGCTCTAGTCTAGGGTGTCCGTGGAGAGTCTCCTGGGGCCTGGGCCAGTCCTGCGCCTGGAGCTGGATTTGCTGGTTGTTTCCACGGGGCAAGCTCCTAAGGAGAGAGGAGACAGTGCTGTCTGCAGTATCCCAGAATGCAAGGGGAGCGCCGTGGAGAAGGCGCTAGCCCTTAGCCCTGCCCTCGGAGACACTCTGAGGACATCTGACCTGAAACAGTGCCCGCACCTTCGTGCTCAGACCCTGCTCCTCTTGTCCCTGGACTGGCACTGCTCACCTCCGGGGTCGCCTCCTGCCACGCCTGGCCCAGAGGAGGCCCCTCTTCCTCCTCCAACTCGGACACCCCCCTGACAGTGACTCGCGGTCTCAGTGAGCCCTTCAAACACAGCCGACTGACCACAGCCCACTTATTGGGAGGAAAATGGAATAATCCTCACCGCAGATGCCGGCTGCCTTTCCCAATAAAATTCCGGAAAGGTCAGGATTTGCCCTCTCTTTCTTATTACATCAGGAAGTAGTTTTATTTATTATTATTATTTTTAAAATCCTCACCCAAAGATATTTTTCCATCAATTTTTAGAGAGAGTGGAAGAGAGAGGGAAAGACAGAGAGAAACATCGATGTGAGAGAAACACATCAATTGGTTGCCTCCTGCACGAGCCCCAACCAGGAATGGGGCCGAGGAGGAGCCTGAAACCAAGGTACGTGCCCTTGACCGGAATCAAGTCCGGGACCAAAGGCCAACGCTCTATCAACTGAGCCAAACCGGCTAGGGCAGGAAGTAGTTTTAAACAATTGGGAGTAGCCCTAGCCAGTTTGGTTCAGTGGATAGAGCATCAGGCTGTGAACTGAAAGGTCCCAGGTTCGATTCCGGTCAGGGCACATACCCGGGTTGTGGGCTCAATCCCCAGTGGGGGACTTGCAGGAGGCAGCCGATCCATGATTCTCTGTCATCATGGATCTTTCTATCTCTCTCTCCCTCTTCCTTCTTCCCTGAAATCAATGAAAATAATTTAAAAACAAACAAACAATTGAAAGTTAACATTCTATACAATGAGAAAACCTGGAGGCACCGGTCACTCTCACCCGGAGCAGTAAATTGACGCAATGGCACAAATGTGTGCCGAATACAGCTGTAGGGATTTTGCCTGACAAGTTGGGATGGACAAGAGAAAAGATGATGAAAAAGTAGGTGGAAGACACAGGAAGGAAAAGGACCAGTCTGTGTGCTGATCGTCGATCTATGAAACGTGAGGAGGTAACTACAAGTCCCAGAACTTCAGATAAAGCCACACAAACAGGGCATGTTCTCATATAACAGAGGTCAGTACTGAGGTTAGAAATAAGGGAGGGGGGGGGGGGGCGGGGGGGGAACATAGCCAGTTGCTCAGTGGTTAGAGCGTCAGCTCTCAGACTGAAGGGTTCGATTCCGGTCAAGGCCACCTACCTCGGTTGCAGACTCGATCTCCGGCCCCAGTCAGGGCATGTGCAGGAGACAGCCAATCAATGTGTTTCTCTCACGTAAATGTTTCTCTCTGTCTCTCCCCCTCCCTTCCACTCACTCTAAAAATCAATGGGAAAAAAGACAGAAAATTAGAGGTACTGGGGGTACTAGTGACATTTCTTTAAACAAAATTGTCAAATTCTAACAGAAGAAATGGAGAGAGGCTAGAGCTAATCAAGAGAAAGCCTTGCTCACCTCCCCATCTCGGGCGATCCGCTAGCCCACACTCTGACTCCTGGGAGCCCCACCCTCTGGAGTCTTAGGGGCTCTCGCTGCTGAGGTCTGGGCAGAATCCTGGGCAACTGAGTTGTGTGGCTCTGGAGTGGAAGACGGGGCACACCCCCACATTCCCCCAAGACTGACTGGCACCTCCCCTTCTCCTGATGCCCAGGGGCCCCGCCCTGCTGAGCCTGGGCTCCTGGCAGACTGGGACAGACTGACCTGTGTGGCTCCAGGACAGGGCCCTTTCCCCACACCCCACTGGGGCAGAGCCCTCCCTCACACGGCCAAACCTTGGTCTGCTTGGGCCTGATGCACCCTTCCGGCCTCACCCTGGTGACTCCGAGACCCTGCCCCACCACAAAGGTGTGCAAGCACCCAGCTAGACTCGGTGTACCGGGCCCTTTGCTCAGCTCCCCCGGGACCCGTGCTCGTACTAGTAAAAGCCAGGCTTGGTGCGTAACTTGGTTCTCCCCACACACACCCAGGCCCAGCAGAGGCACCACACACTGTGGATCGCTTTGTGGCTCCAAACGGGTTGTCCAGGGCCAGTCACAGGTAGAGTCTGACCTTGGCCTGCACCCGTGTCCCTCCCAAGAGGCCCCAGAACCAACATACCCAGTGGTCAGCTTCAGACAGCATCTGAGCAGGGTCCAATTAGCTTCGCAAGTGGCATGTCCCATTGGAGGCACGACACCCTGCTGACGTCTTTTCCAGTGGCCCTCAGGGCTCACTCCACCTTGGGGCTCCGAGGCTCAAGATGTGACCTTGAGCCTGCCCATGGCTCAGGTCCGGACTCTGTCTTCCGCTGCCTCCGGGGCTGATTACCTGGGGAAAGGTAGGTCTGTGAAGAGGAGAGGGAGCGCTCCATTTCTACAGGCTGGATTTAGAACGAAGGTTAAGCCCTGGCTGGTTTGGCTCAGTGGATAGAGCGTCAGCCCCCAGACTGAAGGGTCCCGGGTTCGATTCCAGTCAAGGGCATGCACCTCAGTTGTAGGCTCAATCCCTGGCCCTGGTCAAGATGTGTGTGGGAGGCAACCAATCGCTGTGTCTCTCTCACATGGATGTTTCTCTCTCTGTGTCTCTCCCCCTCCCTTCCACTCTCTCTAAAAATCAGTGGGAAAATATCCTTGGGTGAGGATTAAGAAACAAAAAAAGAGGTAATTAAAATAAGAAGAAAGAAAGGAAGGAAGGAAGGAAGGAAGGAAGGAAGGAAGGAAGGAAGGAAGGAAGGAAGGAAGGAAAAAAGAAAGAAAGAAAGAAAGAAAGAAAGAAAGAAAGAAAGAAAGAAAGAAAGAAAGAAACTAAATTTAATGCAAGTCATAAGGACCCTGCGTTTCACTAGATCTACACAATGGAATATTATTCAACAATAGGGGTGAGCCACAAAAACATCAAGCCCCAATGTATATTAGTAAGTAAATTCAAATTTTAAAAGCTGCACACGTGTATGTTTTAAGTGTGTGTGTGTGTGTGTGTGTGTGTGTGTGTGTGTGTCCTTGCATACACAGAGACCAGCTCTTGGGCTACTCAAGAAATGTGACCGGATTATCTGAGGAGGGGCCTGGGACACAGGCCAAGGAGAGCCCTTTATACCACACTCTTGGGCCACTTTGTACCATTGGAGCTTTTTAAAAGGTGTGTTTTGATTTAATATATATATATGGCCCAGCCAACATGGCTCAGTGGTTGAACGTTGACCTATGAACCAGGAGGTCACAGTTCGATTCCCAGTCAGGACACAGGCCCGGGTTGCAGGCTGGATCCCCAGTGTGGGGTGTGCAGGAGGCAGCCAATCCGTGATTCTCTCTCCTCATTGATGGTTCTATCTCTCTCTCCCTCTCCTTTCCTCTCTGAAATATATATATATATATATATATATATATATATATATATATATATATATATATATAACTATTTACACTAAAAACTAGAACAGACATTTCCTCAATATGTGAGGAAGAGAAATGCACGATGATGATTAAGCACAGAAATCACCAGCAATGCCTAAGGGAAATGAAAGCTCCCACACAACTCAAATAATAACTAAACGGGACTTCAACAAATGAGGATAAATATCTGCATCAAGTATGACAAACGGAGGCTGGGAATTCCAATAAAAAAGCAATTTCTACATCTTGAGGATATATTTTATTCTACTTTTTAGTTTAATATTTTATGTGTGTTTAAGGGACAAAACTACGTTTTCACTAGAACTGCGGTCTCACAAGTTGAACATTTGTAATGAGTATTTGCTAAGTGCCTGGCATGTGCTTTAGTTAGCTCTTCTATTTTAATTCTCACAACTACTACTCTTGGATGCCTCATGTGCATTTAAAATTTTTCTGGGTCTATCTGACCGGTTTGGCTCAGTGATTGAGCTTCAACCAATGAACAAGGAGGTCATGGTTCAATTCCTGGTTGGGCACAATCCCCAGTAAGGGGGAGGGGGGCATGCAGAAGGCAGCCGATCCATGATTCTCTCTCCTCATTGATGTTTCTATCTCTCTCTTCCTTTCCCTTCCTCTCTGAAATCTATAAACATATTTTTAAATAAATAAAATATTCCATGAACATTTAAAAACATATTCTTTTTCAATAAAAAGGGATTTTTGTCTCACAAATTGTACCAAAATAAAGTTTAGATGGGGCCAGATTTAAATGTAAAAAGTTAAACCATGAAAGTATTACAAGAATATAATCACTTTACAACAATTCATAAAGCTGTATCTTTCATTTTTTGCATGTTTCCTGCATTATATTTCACAACTAAAAAGTTAAAGTGTTTTAAATGCTGAAAAAGAACATGCAGAAAAGTCTTAAAAATAATGTAGAGTAGAGAGGACCTAGCCAAGCATGACACAAAACTCAGAGATCAAACAGAAAACCTGGATGAAATTGACCAGATATAAATCAGCATTTTCGTATTGACAAAGAACACCACAAATGAAGTGAAAAGACAGATGACAGACTGGAAAATAATATCTGCTAGTTATGCCACAAAGGTATAATGTTTTAACATATCAAGACGCACTACAAGGCAATAAGGAAAAAAGCAACAACCTGATAGAAAAGTGGGCAAAGAACACGGACCATTTACCAAAAAGGTATAGCATTTTTCAGCCCGTAGGCTGGCAAGCATACTCCATGGCAAGGTTGTGAATTAATTGGCATTTTGAGGCATTGCTGTAGGAGTGTAAACAGGTATAACCTTTACTTTCCAACAGATCCCACATAACCACACCTAGCAATTCCATGCCCCGGTATTTAGCCCATACGTATTTTCATAATTCGGATAGTCACATATGCTCAAGTATATTTGATATGGCCTTAGCTATAATAAGAAAAGACTGGAAAAAAACCTACCTAAATGGCCATCAATTATGGTGCGTTTATACACTGAAATCCTACGCAGCCTGTGAAAAGCAAGCAGCAGAACTAAGTGGAATGGCGTGGATCAATGTCCAACATATATTACATTTTTTTAAAAAAGAACCAGGGCAGAACAGGGTATAGAGTAAGCTGCATTTGTGTAAGAAAAAAAATAACTGTGCATGTTTCTAAATACATGATGATTCCTGAAAGAAACAAAAAAGTAATTACCCCTGGGGAGAAAAGCTTTAGTATTTTAAAAAATATATATATATTTTTTATTGATTTCAGAGAGGAAGGGAGAGGGAGAGATAGAAACATCAATGATGAGGGAGAATCATGGATGGGCTGCCTCCTGCACCCCACACACTGGGGATCAATCCAGAGACCTGGGCATGTGCCCTGACCAGGAATCAAACCGTGACCTCCTGGTTCATAGGTTGACGCTCAACCACTGAGCCACACCGGCTGTTAGAATTTCGTACTGTATGCATGTATTATCTGATCAAATCCATTTACAAATTGCACATACCTATTACCTTGCCTTTACTGGTTGTCATGCACATCTCCCGTGTTCGTGTTTATTTGGGTCGGGGTATCCATCAAGGAACGAGAGAGACATTTCCAGTCGCTGTGCTTCTATCACTCTCTCCACCTGTGGCTAGCAGTTTTTGATTTACACGTGAATTTGGAGGTTCGTCTTACTCAAATGTATACATTTTTATTAAAAAACAAGAGTGCAGAGCTGCTGCCGATGGAACAAAGAAAACCTAATAAACCTCAAGCCTTCATCTTTGCATTTTAGCGCAGGGTGAAGGGTTACCTCTAAGAATCACCAGTGCATCCGTGGGAGCTCAGACATGGGCTCAGGAGAGGCCCGGTCACTCAGCCAGCGCCCAAAGGGAACCCAGGCTGGCAGGTCTGCAGGCCAGTGTGTTGGCACTCCAGGTCCTGACTGCAGAGGGAGGAGGGCAGGGGCGTGCCCGGAGGCCTTGTCGGGGTGCTGGTCTCACTGAGGGGTCTCTGGGAGTGTCACTCCACCCGGGCTTCAACCTGACAGCAGACAACCCCTTCCATTGCCCCCATGGCTGTGCTCCTGGAGCCTCCTTCCTGCTATCCCAGAAGTCCTTGCAGGTAGAGGTTAGAGGAGGGAGTGGAGAATCAGGCCACTTCCCTCCCTGCAGCCCCAGGGCGTTTGTGCCGGCTGCTCCCTTTGTCTGGAGAGCCCCACCTCCAGTCCACACACATGCACATGCGCACCCCGCACACATGCACATATGCATGCACACATGTGCACACAAGAACACATGTGCATGCACGCGCGCGCGTACACACACACACACACACACACACACACACGTCTGGCTCGAGTTATCTCTAAGATTCCACTCTGGTCTCGCCTTTTTTCTCTCTCAGCTTCCCCACCTCCCAGGGAAAGTCGCGCCATGTTCTTCTGACTTCCACAAGCAGGTGCCCGAGAAAGGCTCAAAGGGTGCATATGAGATTGGCCCTTGCCCGCTGGTTCCAGGCCCCGCTGGCCCGCACACACCGTGACAACACCCACAGCCCCACCTCCGGTCCTCTTTCCCAACACCCTGCCTTGCACGTTCTCTTCCTCCACCTCGAACGCCCTTCCCTTTTCTCCCACCTGCAAACTCGTCCATCTCCTCCCAGCCCCAGCCCCTCTCCCTCCTCAGGGAGGTCTTCCTGGCTGCCCGCCCTGCCACGCCAGGCCCGCCCTGGGCTTCCCTCCTTAGGCTCCCTCCTTCCCCTCCACGGCAGGTCTTCCACTCTGCGCGGCCATTGCCTCTGGGCAGGCAGCTTCCCCCTCAGCAGGCTGGGGACACGGCGAGGGCAGAGCAGTATCGGATTCTGGATCAGAGCAAACACCTTGGCCCCAGGGCCTGGCTTTGAGTCTCTCCTGTTGCCGCTGTGGAACTGTGGTCAGGTCACCTCATCGCTCGGCACCTCAGTGTCCTCGTCTGTGGAATGGGGATGCTCTAGGTCAGGCTTCTAGAAGCGGAGCCCAGACCAGTGTCTATGAAAGTGGTTTACTGAGGAGTAAGGGAGGCAGACTAGGGTGGAGAGAGAAGCTACACAAGAATGTGGTTTCAGGAACGGCTGGTTCCAGCCTGCCCGTGCGTGGGGAGCTCTGGAGTGTGAGCCACAGGACTCTCCACCCAAGACCCTCTAGGCCAGTGATGGGCAACCTTTTGAGCTTGGTGTGTCAAACTTCGCCAAAAAACTGAGCATAACTCGGGTAGTGTGTCACTTTGAGGAAAAAACATTATTTCGCAAATGTTTCATCCTCAGGAGCAGCAAATGTTTCATCCTCGGCATGCGGCCGCCTCAGCAGCCGCGTGTCATCAGAAATGGCTACGCGTGTCAGTGCTGACACGCGTGTCATAGGTTCGCCATCACTGCTCTAGGGTTTCCAGACGCACCCTTCTCAGGGCCCAGGGGTCCCTAGAGCCGCAGGTGGCCAGGCAGTGGCCTGTCTCACTCAAGAGTTTGTCCTGCCGGAGATCCAAGATGGCGGCGTAGATAAACACCTGGGCTGCTGCTGTCCACAACAATTTCCAAAACTACAACTAAAAGACAGAACGTCTATCACCCAGAACCACAGGAAAGCTGGCTGAGCGGAACCTCTATACCTAGACCGAAAGAGACGGGTGCAATCAGGACACAAACGCTGAAAAACTGAGGTACAGGGGAGCGCGCGCGATACGAGCTGGCGGCGGAGCCCAGCTGGAGGCGGGCGTTGTTTTCTTCAATCCGAAGAGAGACAAGCCCCCAATCTCTCTGAAATCCATTTCTGGGGAGAGACTGGGCTGTCTGCCAGTGGGTCAGAGTGAGGGTGGCTTGCTAGCAGAGCTGCGTGGAGGTACAATTGTTGGCGGCGCCAGGCGTGAGAAGCGGGGATGCGGTTGGAGGCGGCTCACTGCCAGCCATCGCTGTTTGCCACGCCCTAGCCTAGTGACGCCCTGAGACTCCGCCCCGCACAATCTACACACACACCCAAGCTCCTAGCAGCAGCTTTTGCATACGAATTGCCTTCTCTATTGAAGGCTCAATACCTGTCCGCGTGCATGCACATGTGTTCTAGTAAACCTGCAACCCGGTACAGACAGCTCCAAGGCCTCCAAGCTCCAAGCAGGGAGGAGAGGACGGCAGTTCTCGCTGTAGCTCCTGCAGGGTGGCCTCAGACAGTAGCTGACCTGCACCCCATTGGAGATCCAGAAGCCAGTGTACCTAGTGGTCAGTGTGAGACACCAGATTTCAACTCCTCACACCCATAAGTGATACATTCGGGAGGCGGACTCAGTGAGCACCAAAGCCCTACTGAATCAAGCCCTGCACCATAAGCGTGTCTCCAGCGCAGCAGTGCTTACATTATAGACACAGCAGGTGCTCACAGCCAATTGGCCTGGAGGTCAATTCCTCCCAGTGTACCAACAGCAATCAAGGCTTTTAACTACACCAAGACTTTCCACTCAGCCCACAAAGGGGTGTGCCAAGAGCGACCACCTAGGGTGATTGGGGAAGCTGAGCTACCGGCCCCTATAGGTCACTGACCACACAAAGCCACTCCATCAACACAGGGAGGCAGCCAAAATGAGGAGACACTGAAGCATGTCACGAATAGGAGAGATGGAGGAAAGTAAACTACTGGACGACACAGTGTTCAGAACCACATTTATAAGGTTACTCAAGAATCTTCTAAAAACCACTGTGAAACTTGAAGAGACCTTCAAGGACCTTAATGAGAATACAAAAAAAACGGAAAAGGACCAGTCAGAAATTAAGCATACACTGTCTGAAATAAAGAATATACAGAAACTCAACTGTAGATCACCGTACCCCAAGAGTCAAACCAAAGATCTGGAATATGAGGAAGCAAAAAACACCCAACCAGAGAGGCGGAAAGAAAGAAGAATCCAAAAGTGTGAGGATAGCATAAGGAGCCTCTGGGATGGCTTTAAGCGTACCAACATCCGAATTTTTGGGGTGCCAGAAGAAGAGAGAGAGCAAGATACTGAAAACCTATTTGAAGAAATAATGACAGAAAACTTCCCCCACCTGGTGAAAGAAATAGACTTACAAGTTCAGGAAGTGCACAGAACCCCAAACAAGAGGAATCCAAAGAGGACCACACCAAGACACATCATAATTAAAATGCCAAGAGCAAAAGACAAAGAGAGAATCTTGAAAGCAGCAAGAGAAAAACAGTTAGTTACCTACAAGGGAGTACTCATACGACTGTCAGCTGATTTCTCAATGGATACTATGCAGGCCAGACGGGAATGGCAAGAAATATTCAAAGTGATGAACAGCAAGAACCTACAACCAAGATTACTCTACCCAGCAAAGCTATCATTCAGAATTGAAGGTCAGACAAAGAGCTTCACAGACAAGAAAAAGCTAAAGGAGTTCATTACCACCAAACCAGGATTACATGAAATGCTGAAGGGTATTCTTTAAGAAGAGGAAGAAGAAGAAAAAAGTAAAGGTAAAAATTATGAACAACAAAAAAGACATCAAATACATACCTACCAACAAGTGAATCTAAAAATCAAGTGAATAAAAAATTCTGAAGAACAGAATGGACTGTGAATATAATAGAATCAGGGACATAGAAAGGGAGTGGACTGACAATTCTCAGGGGGAAGGGGGTCTGAGGGGTGCAGGAAGAGATTGGACAAAAATCTTACACCTATGGATAAAGACAGTGGCAGGGGGGTAAGGGTATGGGGTGGGGTGGGGAATCAGGTGGAGGGGAGCTATGGGGGGGGGGGGGGAAAGAGGAACACCTGTAATAATCTGAATAATAAAGATTTATTATAAAAAAAGAAAAGAATCGACTAAAATTTTATTATGTAAAAAAAAAAAAAGAGTTTGTCTTGCCAAGCAGCAGGGGACTGGCCCATTACACCCCTTATCTGCCAATCTGCCAGTCACTGGCTATGGATGTTGCCCTGTGGGTGGGGGAGGGAGGGGCTACAGCCAGAGGCAGTCAGTAATGGGAAATCCATTGGGGAAAGGGTGCGGCCGTTATGGTCCACACCCATGGGCGGGGCGGGGGGGGGGGGGGAGGGCACTGCCGATTACGGGACCCAGCAGAGGCGAGAGGGAGCAGGCACTAACCGTCTCGTCTCTAGCTGGCAAGGTTGTTGGGAGATGAGGAGGCAAAACCCCTCATGGCCCTGGCACATGAGGAAGGCCCAACACCTGTCAGCTATTATTATCAGCGGCGTTCTTGTTTCCAAAGACGCCCCAGCACCGGTGAGGAAGGAAGGGAGGGCTGGAGGGGAGGGTGTGACTGGACTCACAGACTCCTGGCCATTGTTCCTTTGGCCCTTTCCTCTTCCTGACTCCCCAGGCTGGGATTAAGGGGGAGCCCCCTGAGGCTGTGTGGTAAGGACAGACAGGTGCTAGCAGGTCCCAGGTTTGTGGGGACCCGTGTCCTCCTTCCTACAAGGGGTGCATCCCCTGCCTTACCTGCTCTGGGTAAGGGTCTGGGGGGGGGTCAGGCTGAGGAGAAGGGCCATGGGGGCCCGGAAGCCTGGTCCCCAGGGCAGACCCCGAACTCAGCCCCTGGCTCCTGGGCCAGGGTGACAGAAGGGAGGACAGAAGAGGGCAAGGAGGACGGCATTGGGAGGGGAGGGGCAGAGTAAGGCGGCTGCGAGTGCTGACCTCAGGGTCGGGAAGTGTGTGGTTGGTTGGGGGGACGGTAAGAAAGGCACCCCCGGCCATGGCCGCTGCGATGAACACTTGGACAGAAATAGCTCAGATGAGAAAGTGCCATCGAAGGTGGTTTCTAGGGGCCAAGGGAGCAGGCCAGGCCTGGGGACCTGGGCTGGGCCAGCGCCCACGGAGGCCCCCCCGCATCCTCTCCGAATCCCCCGTGCCAAGGCCTGCAGGGCCGCCACGGAGAGGCCAGGGCCCTGCCTGCCAGAGGCTCGCTAACCAGGGCCTGAGGCTGTGCAGGGTGAGCCAGGTGGGAAGGGGACAGAGCTGGATGCGTCCGACAGCGGGGGCCATGCCAGGCCCATTTTATAGATGGGGAAACCGAGGCCCTGCGAGGGAAGACCTTTCTGGCATTCTCAGCAAATGAGAAGCAAAGGCAGGGCCAGACTGACCCAGCGGCCTCTTTCTGGGAGGCGGGCACAGCCCCAGACGTCACCCTCCGCTCGTGGGCCCACGGGGCACCTTCAGGGAACTGCGAGCGGCCGTCGCCCCCCTCACCACCGGGGCTGACAGAGCAGGCGGGGGGCCCTTGACAGCCCGTTTCCATGGGGGTGACGACGTGATGAGCACGTCATCTCTCCTGTCCCTCACAACGGCAGGGTGCTGCAGGCGACAGGAGCTGCATGGTCACAGGCCTCAGCGACGCAGACCGAGGCCCTGCGGCCAGGGGCCTGCCCGAGCCACCAGCGCGCGTCACAGAGCTGCGAGTTGAGCAAACATCTCCTCACCTCGGAGACGTCTGGGGTGGAAGGCGCTCCGAAGAGAGAGCCCTCTGGGCCTGGGCCTGGGCCTGGGGGGCCCCTGTTCCAGGTCCAACAAGGCCTTTTCTTTTGTCCCTGGGACCTGGGAGTCGGGGTCCCCCCTCCTCCCCTTCCTGCTGGGAAGCCGCGGCCTTTCTACCAAAGGAGCCTCTAGGATCTCCAGACTCACCTCCTCTGGGTCCAGGGAGCCCTGGGGCCAGCCCTGGCCCGGCTGGGACAGCAGGTGGCCAGGCAGTGGCCTTGTCTCCCCGCTCAGGCTGGCAGCTTGGGCCCAGCACCCACAGGGCGGACTGCCGAGTCCTCCACCGTGAGGCTCCCGCCCAGCGCGGCCCTGGGCCTGCCGAGGCCCCTCCCTGGACCTGCCAGGCCCTTCTTCCCACGCTCCTCCGCACGTTCCCATCATCCGGGGTCTTGAGAAGATGCCAACGGCCGCTCCCCTGACCAATCACAGCTCCACCGCCGAGTGCGGAACACAGGTGTCTACGGCTGCAAACGCCCCAGTGATGGCCAGGCCGTGGCCCCGCCTCTCCACGCCCGGGGGAGAGGCTGGCCCCGTGCTCCCTGCCCCGGGAGCCCGGCCTCTCCACGAACCGGAGCCCAGTGATTCTCAGCGTCAGGGGGCCCGGCCTTCTGGTCATTCACTTAAAAAAAAAGGGGGTTCATGTTCAACCACACGAGTAATATGTGACTAAATTCCCTTAGCAAAAAGCTAAACACCTTTACATAAAACATTAAAGATCTCCGCTACTCAGCCCGGCCAGCATGGCTCAGAGGTTGAGCATCGACCTATGAATCAGGAGGTCAGGGTTCGATTCCCAGTCAGGGCACGTGCCCAGGTTGCAGGCTCGATCCCCAGTGTGGTTCATGCAGGAGGCAGCCGATCACTGATTTTCTCTCATCATTGATGTTCCTGTCTCTCTCTCTCTCTCCCTTCCTCTCTGAAATTACAAAACAAAACAACTCCATTGCTCACGGTGGCCATATATAGATGAGATCCTGGGGATGTCTCTCGATGACTAACCCTGGCGCTGCACAAAGGCCCAGGCTCAGCACAGCCACCAAACCGAAAATGAAGCTCAGGGCTGGAAATCCCCTCTTTACCTCCCACACAGTTGACCAGTTAGTCCACGAGGATCCCAGATCTTGGGTTCGTTTTCAGGTTCAGGGGGACAGAATGGGGCGGGGGATGGGAGAAGCCTTGAGATCTAAAGGAGAAGGTGGACCCTGAATTCAGACTCATGGCCTTGAAATGGGTCTGCCCACCTCCGAGGGCCAATTAGCCCGGACTTCGAACACTTAAAGGGCAACCACGCTTTGACCCCACAAACGAACCGCTCACTCGACAGAGAGCCCAGCGAGAACTGCATGAGTCACCGGACAAGGCGATCCTGTCGCCGTCCTTGAACAATCCACAGGCCAACAACGCTAGGTGGACCCACACCGCTGTTTTGGGCGTGAAGGCCATGGATTGTGTTAGCACAGCTGGCTCCTCCGGACATGCTGTTGACTAAACAAGCCACGTGGTGTCATGATCTGCTCAGTACGATATCATTTGCCTTAAAAATACACATGAACTAAAACCCAGGTCTATCATAACCTGTTTTTATAGCTGAGAGGTTAAGAGCATGAGTTTTGGAGCGAGGCTGTCTAGGTTTGGGACGAATCTTCCCAACATTTACAGGCTGTGCTGTGTGGCCTCAGGCAAGTGGTGTAGCCTCTCTGAGCCTCAATATTCTCATGTGTAAAATGAGGATAGTGACAGCACCTACCTCCCACGGGTGTTGTGGGGCTTAAATGAGGTGCTGCAGGTAAAGTGCTCGACACAGGGCCTGGCCGTGAGCAGGCCCAATGTAAGGATGACGGGAAGGTTTAAAGTTCCCAAAGGCAACACACCAAACCGGTTACCAACCGGGACAGGACCGACCTGGGGCGGGAGCAGCGAGGAACGTTATACTATATAAGGTGGTTAGCTTTTTGCAAAGGGGATTTCGTCATGTATCACTTGCGTGGTTTAAAATGAATACTTTTTTTTTTTTTTTAATGTGGAGAAGACAGAAGATCAATGACCAGAAGGCTGAGCCCTCTGAAGTTGAGAAGGGGAATTTTGCTTCTGGGGTGCATCATCTGAACCAATCCCATGGCAGCCGACAGTGCTCAGACACATTAAACAGGGACAGGAGAAAGGCCTGGGGGATTGGTGGGCTGGAGCCTCGACTCTGAGCCCCACTACCCCAAAATTGCTGGGTGACACCAGGCAAGTCCCTGCCCTCTCTGAGCCATGGTTCACTTGTACGTCAAGCAAGCCTCACTCCCAGGGATCCGTGGAGCTGACAAAAGAGCCCGAGGGATCAGGAGGCTTGGGTCCCAATCTTGATTCAACATTTAATGCTGTGCAACCTAAGGCAAGTGTCTTAATCTCTCTGTGCCACAGTCTCCTCATTGGCAAATGGGGGTGATATTCTGCACGTACTTCCCCTATGGGAACTGGAGACGTTAGTACATACGGAGTGCAGAGCGCCGCGAGGGGACAGGGCGGCCTGCAGAGGGTGCTGGCGAGCTCCCACGCGTGCAGGTATGCGCACAGGCTGGGCACCAAGCTGCAGTGTCGCACCTGCACTTCCTCAATTACCTTTCCAGGCAGGTGTTTCCTCCTTTTAGCAGAAGAATGAACGGACTCTGCAAAGTCCAGAAGCAAAGCATTGGATTTGAAACCTAATTGAGCCCAGCCAGCATGGCTCAGTGGTTGAACATCGACCCATGGACCAGGAGGTCACAGTTCGATTCCCAGTCAAGATACATGCCTGGGCTGCAATCAATGATTCTCTCTCATCATTGATGTTTCTATCTCTCTCTCCCTCCCTTCCTCTCTGAAATCAATAAAAATGTGTGTGTGTGGTGTTTTTTTATTTTAAAACCTAACTGAATCCAGAGGCTTTTTCCATCCTACTGCCAGCAAATGATCTTCTTTCCAAACGGAATGGTCATCCCCAGGGAGGCTTATCTTTCTGCTTATAAAATATCTCCTTGGCCCCTCTGGATAGTTCTAAACATGGCAGAGACACCTAACCTAAAGGTTTCACAATCACCCCCTTCAGGGAGAGGTGTGTGATTTCCAAACCTCTTCCCCATGTCTGAGAATATTTTCGCCTGATCTGAGCAGCAGGGTATCATCGCCTCAGAATTTTTCTAGAAGTCATTTCCCCTTCCATGTTGCTTTCTACAGTATCCTTCACCGCGCACGGAGAGTCACTCCAACAAGGAACCCAAGGAGAACAAAACCAGAGCGATGCTGTTGAGCTGGAGTCCGGTAACGCTGCCTCCCCGGGACTCGGACTGGGAGCCTGGCTCCCACGGCTGAAACAGAGATCAAGAGCGTGCGAGGCACCCTGGCCGGTTTGGCTCAGTGGATAGAGCGTCTGCCTGCGGACTGAAGGGTCCCAGGTTTGATTCCGGTCTGGTTGCAGGCTCAATCCCCGGTGGTCGGGGCTCGTGTGGGAGGCAACCCATCAATGTGTCTCTCTCACATCTATGTTTCTCTTCTCTCTCTCCCTCCCTCCCACGCTCTCTAAAAATCAATGTGGAAAGTATCCTCCGGTGAGGATGAACAAGAAAAACAACAACACAGAGTGTGTGTGAAGTGTTGCCGATACCAGCACTTTCTCCTTGACTGACCAGGGAGGATGACACAGAACTGGAAGAGACAACGGACTTACTCTATGACTCAATTTCAGTGGCCGCTCTGGCCACCAGACTCCCAAGAAACACACAAAATAGCAAGCTAACTCGTCAAACAAGGCGCCGAGACGCCGCCGCCCGCCTCGGAGTACCGGTTCCCCAAGGTTTGAACGTTCCCTCCATTTCACCGCAGGGACAGAAGGCATTGCCAAGGCCAAGGGCTGATGGGGCTCGGGGTCTGGTGCTGGTCCAGGCTCCATCCCTTCCCCCAGGAGGTGGACGATGGGGAATCAGGATGCTGCCCAGCTGCCTGCAGCCTCTACATCTGGCCAATCCCCTAGTCCAGTGGTCGGCAAACTCATCAGTCCACAGAGCCACATATCAACAGCACAACGATGGAAATTTCTTTGGAGAGCCAAATTTTTTAAACTTAACCTTCTTCTAACGCCACTTCTTCAAAATAGACTCGCCCAGGCCGTGGTATTTTGTGGAAGAGCCACACTCAAGGGGCCAAAGAGCCGCATGTGGCTCGCGAGCCGCAGTTTGCCCACCACTGCCCTAATTTAACAACATGGTCTCAAACACCTTATAAAACTGAGTGTCCAGGGGGAGTAGAAAGTACCAGTAATCTACCTCCCGCTTGGACAATGACGTCTCGGGCGGCGTCTCTCTGGTGCAGCCGTGTGGGGACGCCGGAGCCAGCTCCCGGCAGGGCTGGGTCTGCGCCTGTGATGAATCCAGTTCTCGGTACAGTACAGCTACCCATCCCCACCCCTCAGCCGCGGGCCAGGGGCCGGGCCGTGTTCCTGGAGCAGCTGCGCCCGGCGTGGAGGAGCCAGGGTGGGTGGAGAGGTGGGAGGCTTGTGCTCTGACGGCGGCTTGCTGCCTCGGATCCCCCTCAGAGGGGCAGGCAAAGAGGCAGGAGGTCACTGCTGGCACACGGCCCTCCATTGTTGCAAGCGCCTCCCCCTGGAGCTAAAGTGACTTCCAGGACATTAAAAAGGGCCTGTGCCTGTCCTCCCCGCTTCACGTCCTCCCTTTCCCCTCTCAGGAGCCAGGCATTGAACACCAGGACACTCACTCACTGCGCCTATGGGAAAACGAGAAAGCGGCTGCACGTAGGAGACACTCAGATTTAAGACAAAAACCGGTTCACTGTGTGCGCTAGGAGGACTGCGGAGATCAGGATGGCACCTGAGCCATTGTGCTCCAGGGAGAGAATGCCTGCCGCTCAGGAGGCGGATAAAGAATCACCGGACAGCCCTATCCGGTTTGGCTCAGTGGACAGAGCGTTGGCCTGGGGACTGAAGGGTGTGGGGTTTGATTTCAGTCAAGGGCACATGAGCGGGTTGTGAGCTTGATCCCCAGTAGGGGTCATGCAGGAGGCAGTCAATCAATGATTCTCTCTCATCATTGATGTTTCTTTCTTTCTTTCTTTCTTTCTTTCTTTCTTTCTTTCTTTCTTTCTTTCTTCTTTCTTTCTTTCTTCTTTCTTTCTTTCTTTCTTTCTTCTTTCTTTCTTTCTTTCTTCTTTCTTTCTTTCTTTCTTTCTTTTTTAAATATATTTTATTGATTTTTACAGAGAGGAAAGGAGAGGGACAGAGAGTTAGAAACGTCAATGAGAGAGAAACATCGATTCAGCTGCCTCCTGCACACCCCCGACTGGGGATGTGCCTGCAACCCAGGTACATGCGCTTGACTGGAATCGAACCTGGGACCCTTCAGTCCGCAGGCCGACGCTTTATCCACTGAGCCAAACCAGTTAGGGCTCATCACTGATGTTTCAATCTCTCCCTTCCTCTCTCTGAAATCAATAAAAATATATTTAAAAAAAAAGAATCACTAGACAGCAGATGAACGGATGCTACGAAGGAAAATCAAGGGTCTGCAGCTTTGATCTGATTGGCCCTTTTCCCCGAATTCCAAACCCTTACCTACTTTCCTTCTGACTCCAAACTCTTCATCTACACTTTTCTTCTCCTTATAAACAAGGTCAGCTGCGATGAGATGTAAGGCAGTCTTTAGGGAACGTAACCCGCCACTTCTCAGATCTCTGCCATCTGAATAAAGTGTCTAGAATCCAATCCTTGTCTGTCCTTATTGATTCTGGTAGTGACAGGTAGCACGAACACCAGCATTTCCGGTTTCAGTATGTTTCTTCATATAAAACAGTTGAAAAAAGAAAAGAATGGAAAAAAGATATTCCCTGCAAATAACAACCAAAAGAGAGCAGGAGTGTGTCTATACTAATATCAGACAAAATACAGTGTAACTCAAAAAGGTTTCTGAGACAAGGGATATTATATGGTAAGATAAAAGGTTCAATACAGCAATAATATGTACCAATTATAAACATTTTTAAGTCTAATGACAGACCAGCAAAATATACGAAGCAAAAACTGACAAAATGGAAGGGATAGAGAGACAGTTTTACAGTAACAGTTGGAGACTTCAATACTGACTCGCAATAATGGATGAACAACCGAACAGAAGACACGCGAGGAAAGTGAGGACTCGGTGCAATAAACCGCTCAGATCTAACAGACATATACAGGGCATTTCCCCAACAATGACCGCATGCGTATTCTTCCCAAGGGCACCTGGGGCTTTTTCTGGGACAGATCATATGTGAGGCCACAAATTAAGTCTCAATAGATTCTAAAAGATAGATATCATACAAAGTATGTTCTCTGAACACCATGGGATACAGTTAGAAATCAATAACGTAAAGAAAACTGGAAAATTACAAAATTGTAGAAATTAAAAAACACTTTTAAACCACCAATAGATCAAAGATGAAATCACAAGGAAAAAATAAAAAACTATAGAGGTGAATGAAAACAAAAACACAACATACCAAAACCTATGGGACACAATGAAAGCAATGCTAAAGGAAAAAGTGATTACAGCTATAAATGATTACATGAACAAACAAACAAATCGACAACCTAACTTTACAACTTAAGGAACTGGAAAAGAAGAACTAACTACAGCCAAAGCTAACTGAAGGAAGGAAATAAGGATTAGAGGTCTATGAAATGGAGAATATAAAAATAGAGAAAATCAATGAAACAAAAGCGGGTTCTTCAAAACATCAATGAAACTGACAAACCTTTAGCTAGAGGAGCTAAGAAAAAAGAGAGAAAACTCAAATTACTGATATCGGAAATAGAAGTGGGGACATTACTATCGATTCTACCGAAATAAAAAAGGATTATAAAAAAAGAGCGCTATGGCCCTGGCCGGTGTGGCTCAGTGGAAAGAGTGTCAGCCTGCGGACGGACTGAAGGGTCCCAGGTTCAATTCCGGCCAAGGGCACATGCCTGGGTTGCGGGCTCGATCCTCAGAAGGGGGCGTGCAGGAGGCAGTTGATCAATGATTCTCATCATTGATGTTTCTATCTCTCTATCCCTCTCCCTTCCTCTCTAAAATCAATAAAAATATTTTTTAAAAAAAGAGTGCTATGAACAATTGTGAGCCCACAAATTCAATACCCTAGATGAAATGGACAAAATCCTAGAAACACAAAACCTACTATCACTAGATCACAAAGAAGAAAATCTCAATAGACCTGCAACTAGTAAGGAGATAAATCAGCAACAAAAAAGCTCCTGACACCTGATGGCTTCACTGGTAAATTCTACCAAACATTTAAAACAGAACTGATACCAATCCTCCTTAAAATGCTCCGAAATCGAAGAGAAGGAACAATTCCTAACTCATTCTAGGCCAGCATTACATTACCCTGATACCAAAACCAGACAAAGCCATTACAAGAAAACTATAGACCAACATCCTGTATAATCGTCGTTGAAAAAAAAAAATCTTCAATGATATACTAGTAAAATAAAGCCAGCAGCCTGTGAAAAAAAATTACATACATGACTCCTGGAATGCAAAAAAGTTTCAACATATGAAAACTGGTCAATGTAATACATCACGTCAACAAAACGAAGGGGAAATACTACACGAGCATCTCAATCGAGACAGAAGAAAGCATTAGACAAAAGCCAACACACTTTCGTGGTAAAAAAATAGCCAACAAACTAGAGCTCAAAGGAAACTACTTCCGCGTAAGAAAAGGCGTACATGACAAACCCACAGCAAACCTACTCACCGGCGAGGGCCTGAAGGCTCTGCCTCGAAGATGAGTCCAGGAACAAGGCAAGGAGCCTCCTCTCACCACCTCTGCTCAACAGAGCACCGGGAGTTCTAGCCAGAGCAGTAGGCAAGAAAAAGAAACATTCCCACATCTGTACAAGTGATGCTTGAACAAAGGTATTCTTTTTAAAAAATATATACATTTTGATTGATTTTACTGATTTCAGAGATGAAGGGAGAGAGAGAGAGAGAGAAACATCAATGATGAGAGTCACCGATCAGCTGCCTCCTGAATGCCTCCCACTGGGGATCGAGCTAGCAACCTGGGCATGTGCCCTTGACCAGAATCGAACCCGGAATCGAACCCGGAACCCTTCAGTCTGCAGGCCGACGCTTTATCCACTGAGCCAAACCAGCCAGGGCAAGGATATTCTTTATGGCACTGTTTAGAATAGCGAGAGGCAGGAAACAACCGAAATACACCACAATAATTAAATCAAGTATGGACTAACGAGACAGTGCAATACTATGTCGCTATTAAAAAGCAAAGAGCCCCGGCTGGGTGGCTCAGTTGGTTGGAACCTCGTCCCAAACACCAAAAGGCATCCAAGACAATATACCATGTCAAAGTAAGGTCCTTTTTCAGACCCCTCAGAGCCAGGGACCAGAGCACAGACCCCACCACACGTCATTGTTACCCTGTCCCCCCAGCACCATCTCCATGTGTGTACATGTTAACTATTAACGTCCCGTAGCCACCAATGTTTAAGCCTGTGTTTTACTTTTTATCCAATCCCAGAAATTTCCCCCTTTGCTTTCTCCCGCCTCCCTAATCGGCCACCCGTGGATCTCATGGAACCCTCCTATGCCTCCTCCTTTGATTCGAGTGTATCAAACAAGCTGCAAACTGCCATTCCCGGGCCACTTTCTCAATCCACTGAGATGTCGCGTCTGGCCCTTGCTGTCAGTTCGGCTCACACACACTCGTAACAGTTCTGGGCAGGTCTAGACGTTTCTGCCATCGACATCTTGCAGACCGAGTTTCAGCCAAGGTAAACTTTGGGCTACCAGCCAGCACTCAAAAAATAAATCCAGTCAAGAAAGCCAGTAGCCGCATCCTCGGACACCCACAGAAAGTTTTACCAAGTCCTTGCACTGGTGTTAGCTTGCTCAGTCACCAGGACGGCTCTGTGTGGAAGGCAGAGGAGAGGTTCTGGGAGGGGGACTGGTGTCCTAGCGCTGTCACAGCTGTGACCAAGGGCCGTCATCTGGGTGGACTGAGATGACAGATGCATTCCCTCACTTTCTGGAGGCCAGAAGTCTGAAATCAAGCAGGGCCCTAGCCGGTGTGGCTCAGTGGATAGAGTGTCCGCCTGCGGACCGAAGGGTCCCAGGTTCGATTCCTGGTCAAGGGCATGTACCTTGGCTGCAGGCTCCTCCCCAGCCTTGGCCCTGGTAGGGGCGTGTGCAGGAGGCAACCAATCAGTGTGTTTCTCTCACATTGAGATTTCTCTCTGTCTTTTCCTCTCTCTTCCACTTTCCCTAAAAATCAATGGAAAAATATCCTCAGTGGAAGATTAAAAAAATAATAACAACAACAGGTTCAAGGGAAGAACCTCCCTCTCCTCTCCCAGCTTTCGGTGGTGGCCAACAATTCTTGGAATTCCTTGACTTGTTGACTCACTATTCCAATCTCTGCCTCTGGTGTCTCATAACATCCTTCCTGGATGTCTATCTTTACATTCATCTCTCTCTTTTTTTTTTTTTATAAATGAGCAAGCAGAACAGAAACAGACTTGTATTTTATTGATTTTTTACAGATAGGAAGGGAGAGGGATAGAGTTAGAAACATCAATGAGAGAGAAATATTGATCAGCTGCCTCCTGCACACCTCCTACTGGGGATGTGCCCGCAACCAAGGCACATGCCTTTGACCGGAATCAAACCTGGGACCCTTGAGTCCGCAGGCCGATGCTCTATCCACTGAACCACACCGGTTTCGGCTCATCTCTTCTTTTGTAAGGACGCCAGCCATACTGAATGAAGGGCCCACCCACCGACTCCAGGATGATCTCATCTTAGCTAATGACGTCTGCTCTAAACCTATTTCCAAATAAAGCCACATTCTGAGGTTCCAAGGGTTAGGACGTCAACGTAACTCTTTTAGGGACACAAGTTTAATCCACAACAGATGGGAAAAGGCGTACTAAGACGTTTTGTGCATCTTCCTCAGAGGGGAGGGAGCATGTGCTGGGGTGTGCGGAGGGTCACCTGGCCCTGCACCCACAGTCCCCTCTGCTTGGCCGAGGAGCATCTCGCTCCTGGTGTCTGCCTTCAGCACGAGCTCCCGCTCAGGCAGTGCTCAGGCTGACCGTGCACGCGGCAGACCTCACACTCATCTCATCCAACCCATGAAACACGCTTGGAAGGACGTGTTATCATCCCCATTGTACAGATGAGAAAGGGAGGTCCTGACAGATGAAATACAGGCATGCGTTATTGTACTGCGCTTCATTTTTACTGCCCTTCACAGATACTGTAATGTCATCAACAGCAAGGAAGACCCTCCACCAGCAAAAAGTTAACGACTCATTGAGGGCTCAGATGATGGTTAGCGTTTTTAGCAATCAAGTACTTTTTAATTAAGGTATGTACATTGTTTTTTGTGTTTTTTTTAATGTTTTCATTGATATTTTATCTTTTTAAAAATATATATTTTATTGATTTTTTACAGAGAGGAAAGGAGAGGGATAGAGAGCCAGAAACATCGATGAGGGAGAAACATCGACCAGCTGCCTCCTGCACACCCGCTACTGAGGATGTGCCCGCAACCAAGGTACATGCCCTTGACTGGAATCGAACCCGGGACCCTTCAGTCCGCAGGCCGAAGCTCTATCCACTGAGCCAAACAGGTCAGGGCTCATTGATATCTTAGAGAGAGGAAGGGAGAGGGATAGAGAGATAGAAACATTGATCAGCTGCCTCCTGCACTCCCCCTACTGGGGATTCAGCCCAAAACCCGGGCATGTGCCCTGACCGGGAATCAAATCAGGGACCTCTTGGTTCATGGGTTGATGCTCAACCCCTGAGCCATGCCGGCCAGGCTGTCCATTGTTTTTAAAGACATAATACTATTGCACATTTAGTAGACTACGGAATAGTGTAAACGTAAGTTTTGTGGGCACGGGGAAACCGAAAACGGTGTGTGACTTGCTTTATTGCGGCAGTCTGGAGCTGGCGCGTAGTGAGTCCACAGTAACCAGCAAATCCGAGGGCTGAGGCCCGGGTCTACCGCCGACCATGCAGGCAGGGAGCTGGTGCCACGTCTGGAGACAAACCAGGTGGGCATGGTCCCTGGCCAGAGGCGCTGCAGGTCAGTCAGGTTTGGGGAAGGCACGCTGGATGGGGAACCTGGATGTACCTTCCCATCATCAGCTTTACATCCCCCCACCCCCCCCCACCCCCACCCCCACCCCCACCCCCGTTCTCCAGCAGGAGACCCAGTCTAGTGCTTTTCTGGGCTCATGGCTTCTTAGAGAAGGAGAATCTGCAGGTGTTAGTGGGGGTACACCCCACCCCACCTCCTGCCACGCCCAGGTTTGTGAGACGGGAAGCGCTGGTTTTCAAACAGCTTTTTAAGACTGCAGAGCCCGTCCGGCTCAGGGGCTGAGCGTCAACCTGTGACCCAGGAGGTCACGGTTTGATTCCCGGTCAGGGCACAGGCCCCGGTTGTGGGCTCCATCCCCGGTGCAGGGTGGGGGAGGGGCCTACAGGAGGCAGCCAATCGATGATTCTCTCTCATCATTGATGTTGCTCTCTCTCTCTCCTTCTCCCTTCCCCTCTGAAATCAATAAAAATGTATTTTCAAAAAAGACTGCAGAACCTCCAATCATTCAAAGAGGAAAAGTAAGAACCCAACCTACAAAATGAATGAAAATGGTGCTGAAGGTGGGGGCCTCCCCAAACGGCCGCCCCAGCAAATTCTCTCCCCAGAGAGAAAAATGACTACGAGTGACACGGAAATGCAAAAAGCAAGTAAGAAAAGGACACCCATGGATTCACCTATTACTTATGAGGTTCCAATGTTCATTAGAAATAGTCTGGAGAGTTTGACATTAAGGAATTATTGTTAAAATGTTTAAAGTATGCTGGTGGTATTGTTTTGTGTGTTTTTTAAAAAGCTCGTTCTGAATTATTTCGGTTGGGATGCTATGGTGTCTGTCAAACATTTGTTTAAGAATGAAGTGAGCCCTGGCCGGTTGGCTCAGTGGATAGAGTGTCCGCCTACGGACTGAAGGGTCCCGGGTTCAATTTTGGTCAAGGGCACAAGCCCGGGTTGCGGGCTCGATCCCCGTAGGGGGCATGCAGGAGGCAGCCAAGCAATGATTCTCTCATCATTGATGTTTCTATCTCTCTCTCCCGCTCCCTTCCTCTCTGAAATCAACAAAAATATATTTTAAAAAAGAAAAGAATGAAGTGTGTATGCCCTAGCCGGTTTGGCTCAGTGGATAGAGTGTGGGCCTGCAGACTGAAAGGTCCTGAGTTCGATTCTGGTCAAGGGCACCCACCTCCCGTACCTCGGTTGCAACCAATCGATGTCTCTCTCTCACACATAGATGTTTCTCCCTCTCCCTCCCTCCCACTGTCTCTAAATATATATATATATATATATATATATATATATATATATATATATATAGAGAGAGAGAGAGAGAGAGAGAGAGAGAGAGAGAGAGAGAGAGAATGAGGTGTGGTGGCGACCCTGCGCTGGCCCTGGCCTGGTGAGGGTTGAAGGTGCTGGTGGTTACACGGGCTTCATTCTATCAGACCCAGCAAGTCCATGTGGTTCCACCGATTTCTGTTCCTTCCATTTGGTATTCGCTTGGAATTGTCCATCGCAGTTTCCCTTTTCCCGCTGAAGGCCTGCCTTGTGCACCATGAGCGGCGGCCCTGCAGCTCTGAACCAGCCCCACAGGCGCCAGGTGCCTTCCCAGGTGGGAGCGCGGGGTGGACGGGTGGACGGAGAGCGCGGCTCTCCACCCAGCCACCGCTCCCTCTGCGGCTCGCAACTCAACCCCAAACTCCGTCCCGCTGCAGCCACGGGCGCCCCATCTGCCCACCCGGTCATCAGTCCACCCGCCCCGTCCCCCGATGGACACCAGCACCTCCCGCTCCAGAGCCCCTGGCATCCCGCATCCCCACTCTGTTGGGCATTCGCACCCGAATCTGCGGTGCGACTCGCCCTCCCAGGGGCCCGCGGCCCGCGGCCCGCAGCGCACTCACCCTCCGCGCTCCTCACACCTCCGCGCTCCGCTCGAAACTGAAACTCGGCGCCCAGAGCCGCTCCAGCCGGGCCGCGGCCGCTGCTAGGAAATCACGTGGATTCCAGGTGCCAGCCCGAGGGTGGGGGTGCGGGTGCCCGCCAGCGCGCCTTCGCCCTGCCTCTAGCTTCCCGCGTTGGGCAGCTTGGGCAGGACCGCGACAGGCCCACGGGCGGGTGAAGGCGAACCCGAGGCAGGGGGGGGGGGGGGGGGTTCGCTGGTTGGGGGCGGAATAGAACCGTGGGGGCGGCTGTAAGGCTAAGAAACACGAATCGTGCTGCTCACCGCGATGGTTCGCTCTGAACAGAGAAGGCACATTCTAGCCTGGCCGAGAGCTGTGGGCTCAGGCCTGGGAGTGCACTCCCTCCTCCTCTCCCCAGAACGGCCTGGCCCGGGAAAGATGTGCAGCCTTGTTGCCGAGGCAGCCTGATCCCAGGTGCCCGCAATGACGACCCCGCAGCCTGCATTGCCTGTGGCCTGTGACCACTATGCCGTGCCCGCTTTCCATGCCTGAATTCCCGCTTCCCCATGGAATCGTTGTCCTTCTACCCGGTATAAGCAGCTGCCTTATGGGGCGGGGTGGGCGGGAGGGGTAAGAGCAGATTTCTGTGGATGACCTGCTGTTCTCTCATGCTGCCGGAATAAACGTTCACATAAGATTCAATCTTGTCTCTGCTTAATTGTCTCAAGTAGTGACAGGCAGCCCAATCTGGGTTGTCGGGTTTCAGACCCACCTGGATGCGCCTGTGGGCGGGGTCAGTGGCTGCAGGGGACCTGGGCTGAGTTCCACGCCCTGCCTCCTAAGGAGGGATGGGACAGGATGGGAGGGAGGAGATGCTGGCTGTGCAGGAGGAGGGGATTGAGAACCTGTCCTGTCCGGGGGTGCTCTCTACAGAGAAAGGGCGGGCGGACAATGATGGGTCTTGATGACGGAGTTCTCGGCCCTCTAACCGGTGCTAAACACGCTCCACAAATTCATCTCATCTAATCCTCAGAATAACCCTAAAAATGCAGGTGCAAGCATTACCCCACTTTGCAGATGCATAAACTGAGGCCCAGAGAGGAGAAAGGTGAAGGAACTTGCCCAAGTCACACAGGATACAAGCAGAGCTGAGGAAGAGAGATGGGTCGAAGGAGGGCTGGGGGGCTGGGTGAAAAGGGTGAAGGGCTGGAGAAGTACAGATTGATACTTCCAGAATAGCCACAGGGAATATAGTCAGTTACATTGTACTAACTAGGAAAGGGGCCAGGTAGGTACTTGAAATATGAGGGGGATCACTTCATAAATTATATAAGTGTCTAACCACCATACTGTACACCTGAACCTAATCTATCCTATATAATAAGAGAGGAATATGCTGATTATCCATTACGCCCTGAGGCATAACGACCAACCGTGTAACAACCTGATCACGGATCTGCAGGAGGGTGGGGCATCGAACTACAAGCAGAGGCGGAGAGCTACAGGAGGGCGGGGCAGCAGGCTATGAAGGGGGGCGGGGGTTGCTACAGGAGGGGGCAGGGCAGCAAGCTATGAAGGGGGGCGGGGTTGCTACAGGAGGGTGGGGCAGCAGGCAGAGAGCTACAGGAGGGCGGCAGCAACCGACTGGCACATGGATTCATGTGCAGGGCTGCTAGTATCCTATATAATAAAGAGGTAATGTGCAAATTGACCCTCATGTCACAAGATGGCCACCCCCATGTTGTCACAAGATGGCCACCCCAAGATGGCCACGCCCCACATCATCACAAGATGGCCGCCCCTATATTGTCACAAGATGGCTGGCAGGGGAGGGCAGTTGGGGGTGACCAGGCCTGCAGGGGAGGGCAGTGGGGGGTGATGAGGCTGGCAGGGGAGCAGTTAGATGTCAATCAGGCTGGCAGGGGAGCAGTTAGGGGGTGATCAGGCTGGCAGGCAGAGTGGTTAGGAGCAATCAGGCATCCAGGCAGGCAAGTGGTTAGGAGACAGCAGTCCCAGATTGTGAGAGGGATGTCTGACTGCCGGACAACCCCTGAGGGGCCCCAGATTGGAGAGGGTGCAGGCTGGACTGAGGGACACCCCTCCAGTGCATGAATTTTGTGCACCAGGCCTCTAGTATATATATATATATATATATATATATATATAAAAGGCTAATATGCAAAGTGTCTCCTCAGGAGTTTGACCAGGAGACTGGGAGTTCGATCACTTGCTATAACGTGCACTGACTACCAGGGGGCGGCACGGAACAAAGGAAGGCCCTGGCAGGCAGCCAGAAGGCCCCGGTCAGCCCTGATCGCTGGCCTGGCCTAGGGACCTACCCATGCACGAATTTTGTGTACCGGCCTCTAGTATAAAATAATATTTAATGTCAACTGTAAATGAAAAATAAAATTTAAAAAGAGAGAGATAAGAACTTGGCCTGGTATTGTTCCCCCAACCTCGAGAAAAGAAATTCTAGGAACAAGTCTAAGTGCTTCTCTCTAATATCTAAGGCTCTCCATTAGAGAGCCCCTCTGGCCTGGCTGGTGTGGCTCAGTGGTTGAGCATCAGCCCATGAACCAGGAGGTTCCCGGTCAGGGCATGTGCGGGGGTTGCTGGCTCAGCCCCCAGTAGATGGCGTGCAGGAGGCAGCCGATCAATATTTCTCTCTCATCATTGATGTTTCTATCTCTCTATCCCTCTCCTTCTACTTTCTAAAATCAATTTAAAAATATTTTTTTTAAAAGAGAGAGAGAAACCCTCTAAGCACTCTCTTGAGACCTGCCATTGAGACCTGCCATTCAGGGGCCAGGCCTTTGCTCAGGCAGCCCTTCCGCCTGCTCTGCCCTCCCTCCCTCCTCCCTGCTGTGTCTCCCTCCTAACCAGACTCCAGGTAGGGTCCTGGGTCCCCGCAGTCAGAGCCTAAGTCCGAGAGGGAGGGAGCCACATTTCCCTGCCAACAGCCTGTGCCTGGCACCGGAGGGTCCGGGAGCGATCTGCTGGGCCAGCCACCCGCTCCGGTCTCTGTGGCACAGCCCGGAACCCCGGTCTCTGTGGCACAGCCCGGAACCCCGGTCTCTGTGGCACAGCCCGGAACCCCGGTCTCTGTGGCACAGCCCGGAACCCCGGTCTCTGTGGCACAGCCCGGAACCCCGGTCTCTGTGGCACAGCCCGGAACCCCGGTCTCTGTGGCACAGCCCGGAACCCCGGTCTCTGTGGCACAGCCCGGAACCCCGGTCTCTGTGGCACAGCCCGGAACCCCGGTCTCTGTGGCACAGCCCGGAACCCCGGTCTCTGTGGCACAGCCCGGAACCCCGGTCTCTGTGGCACAGCCCGGAACCCCGGTCTCTGTGGCACAGCCCGGAACCCCGGTCTCTGTGGCACAGCCCGGAACCCCGGCGGCGTAGGAAGAGCCTCTCCTTGGAATAGGAGGCCTGGCTGGCAGCGGTGATGGTATCGCGGGACGCTGCCCGAAGCACAAAGCAACCCTCTCCTCTCCTCTCCTCTCCTCTCCTCTCCTCTCCTCTCCTCTCCTCTCCTCTCCTCTCCTCTCCTCTCCTCTCCTCTCCTGCTGAGTGGGAAGCAATGGGTCCCAGGGGTCCTGGAGTCGGGTCTAGACACCGGTCCTCTGGAACCCTGGGACGTTCCCAGCACCTGTGGCTTTGGGGTCACGGGACACTTTCTCTTCTGGGTTCTATTTACCCACACCCCCAACAACCTCCTCCTGGTGGGTTAAAAGCAGTGTCCACCAGGACTTTCCCAATTGCTCACTTCCTCCCCCTCCAAAGCGAAACCAACACAGGACGTCACCCGCCATCCGGGCCAGTTGGGTTTATCTGCACCTTGACATCCGGGAGACCAATCACGGCGCTACCCCAAGTGTGGGCCCTCGACCAGCAGCATCGGCCCCTGCCGGGAGGTAACTTGGTTCGAAGGTCTGGGGTGGGCCAGGAATCTGCTGACACGCTGCCTGATCTGACGCGTGCCCCGGTTCGAGGCCTCCGGCTCTGGGTAACTTCCGAATCGCTTCCTGAGTGTGCGTTCGGAGTTGATGCACCTCCCCTGACCACCCCACCCGTTTTTCTCCCTGGCTCCGGGCACAGTGAGTGGTTATGTAGCCTTTTGTTTGCCTAGTGGCTGTCCACCTCTGCCCATTAGCCGCTACGCTTTATAAAGTCAGAAACCATAGAGTCCTGGCCCAGAGTAAGAACTCAGCAGATGTTTTTTGGTGAAGGCGTAGAAAATATTGACTCTGGTATGAATGTGGCATGTGACCTTGAACAAGGGTCCTTCTGGTTCTCAGCCTCTGGAGCTCCCTCTCTGCTGTGAAGGGGTGGGTGGTCTACTGTGAAGGGGTGGGGGTGGGGGTGGGGGTGGGGGTGGGGGTGGGGGTGGGGGTGGGGGTGGGGGTGGGCCCACCCTCTGCCATTTCAGTAGGGGCTCAATTTAAGGCCCGCCCCCAATCCAGCCATCCCACACCAGCGCCGACTATGGCATCTCCTCCCACCCCAACCCCAGAGCCTTCTGTGGCTGCTACTGCCTCCTTCTGGCCTCTAAGCGTCTATGACACAGTCTCAACCTACCTCCTGGCCTGATCTGCAGCAACTTCACCCCAACAGCCCTCTGCTCAGCCTCGCTGGGTTCCGCTGCTCAGCCCCTAAGCGTTCTTTCCTGCCCAGGACCCCTCCATGGCTCTCTCCCTGCCCCGGAGGCCCAGCCACTGCCGGCTGGCAGCCTGCTACACACAGCAGGCTTGGTGAACGGGCTCCTAAACGTGCTTACGTCCACGGCCAGGCTCAAAGCAAGAAGGCAGGGCCTCAGGAGCCAGGAACAAGGGGGCTCCTGGAAGCAGGGGCGGGGGACCAAGCAGGACATCCTGGGAGGGGGTCACAGGTGTTTCTTAGGCCCTCTGAGCTTTTTGGATTCCTAGATAACGAAAAAGAAGCCAATGAAAGAATCCAAAAATTTCAGAGCATTTTAAAAGGCTAAATGCAATGTGCTATCCTAGATCCTGCCCTCCGCCCTCCCAAAAAAAGTCAGTGGAAAACTGGTGACATTTAAACAAAGTTTGGAGTTTGGTTAACAGCGCAGGAGTGTAATCTCTTAGTTATGACAAGTGAACCGTGGTTCCGAGAGACGCGGATTTTTTCTTTTACACGTTTCTCTATTTTCCTTGCATTGTGTTTGCCTTTGGTTTTCACTATTAAGAAATATTGAGCCCGGCTGGCATGGCTCAGTGGTTGAGCATTGACCTATGAACCAGGGGGTTGAGGTTCGATTCCCGGCACATGTGTGGGCTGTGGACTCCATCCCCAGTGCAGGGAGTGCATCTCATCATGGATGCTTCTAACCCTCTCTCCCTCTCCCCTCCTCTCTGAAGCCAATTAAAAAAATATTTTTTTTTAAAACGTGAGCCACAAAAAGTTGCCTGGCTGGGCGTGGGGTGAGAAATGATACCCTCACGGAAGACTGGGCGGTGACAGGCGGTGGGGCAGGACATCTGGGGCTCTGGAGGCTGTGGCCAGGTACTTGGGTCCAGTGGGTGAGACTGTCAAGGGAAAGCTGTGGGGGCATGGGATGGGGCGACCCATGGCCAGGACAGGGAGCCGTCAGAATGGGGGCCACTGCCCGGGAGATTGGAGGGACGAAGCCAACCCGGAGTTGCCAGGGCGGGGGAAAGAGGAAGCAGCCGGGGCAGCTCTGAGGCTTGACCCCGGGCCCCACCCTGCCACTCCTCTCCCTGTGACCGGGCATGACGCTTGCCCCCTCCGGCCTTGGTTTTCTCGGCTGTGCGACTGAAGCGACCCCTTGCCCTGCTCACCGCCCAGCGTCTGGTGAGGATGCCTCCCCTGAGCTGGTGGTGCCCCGCCTTCTTCGGGGACCAGAACTGCCTGCCTGGTAGCGCGGTGCTGAAGATTACATGAGACGGAGCTTAGGTCAGGGCCTGCTGCCTGGCCGACCGCCACAAGGCGGCGCTGTTGCTTCTATGTGCGGCTATTCCTGCAGCAGCGAAGCTTCCGCCCTGGGCGAGGGGCAGGGCCAGCCCAGACCCAGCAGGCGTGGGCTCTGCCTTAGGAAGCCCGATGTTTCCCAGGTAATCCCAGCTGACACGGAGGCACTGGAACGGAGCCCCGGAGAGGGGATCTGACCTCGTTGCGGGGAGGGGAGGGAGGCTTGCCCTGAGGAGGAATCAGATGGGGGAAGGGAGAGGGAAAATACTCTGGGCTTGTGCAAAGGCCCTGCGGAGGGAGCGTGGCCAGAACAGGAAATGGGCGGGCTGCAGGGGGTGGGCAGGGGGCGGGCTGCAGGGGGCGGGCTGCAGGGGCGGCTGCAGGGGGCGGGCAGGGGGCGGCTGCAGGGGGTGGCTGCAGGGGGCGGGCAGGGGGCGGCTGCAGGGGGTGGCTGCAGGGGGCGGGCAGGGGGTGGGCAGGGGGCGGGCTGCAGGGGGCGGGCAGGGGGCGGCTGCAGGGGGTGGCTGCAGGGGGCGGCTGCAGGGGGCGGGCTGCAGGGGGCGGGCTGCAGGGGGTGGCTGCAGGGGGCGGGCAGGGGGCGGCTGCAGGGGGTGGCTGCAGGGGGCGGGCTGCAGGGGGCGGGCAGGGGGCGGCTGCAGGGGGCGGGCTGCAGGGGGCGGGCAGGGGGCGGCTGCAGGGGGCGGGCTGCAGGGGGCGGGCAGGGGGCGGGCTGCAGGGGGCGGCTGTAGGGGGTGGGGCAGGGGGCGGCTGCAGGGGGCGGCTGTAGGGGGCGGGCAGGGTGACCTGAGGTGGCCTGGGCCCATCCGCAGAACCTCCCGTTTGCAGACGTTGGGACGGCTCCGCCCGCGAAGCCAGCGCCGCTTTCCCACCCGAGGCCTCCCGGGGGCCCAGCTGCGCTCACACGGAAGGAAGGGCCGTGCTAGACGCTGGGGCGGGAGGGGGAACCGAGAGCCCGGCTGTAGGCACAGCGATCCGGAGAGACGAGGCCAGGCTGTGGGTCAGACCACCCTCCGAGGGGAAGAGGTGAGAGGAGGTTGGGGTTAATATGTCCGCTCCGTTAGGAGGAGACACTTGACCCACCGAAGGAGGCCACCCGGAGCGCGTTGGGGCGCGGCCGCGAGAAAGGAACCCCCGCCCCTGCACAGGCAGCCGGGCCGGCTCTGCCCGCGGGCAGCGGCGTCCTGGGCCAGAGATGGACCTACCCCCCCCCCCCGACCCCTGCGTGATCAGCCCCCGGGGCTCCCCCCGGCCTAAGTGCAAAACCGCTCTGAGCACGGGGGAGGGGGGGGGGGGCCCAGGGGCCGAGTCTGTCCACGGGAAAACCCTCTTCCACTGGCGATGAGCTTGCAAGTAACCAAATCTCACAAACCGCCCGGGAGTCCGTCCACCACGAGGGACCCACCACCGGCCAGTAAGAGGGCAACCCCCCCCCCCCCCCAAGAACGGCCTGAAGGCACAACAGAGGGCACCATGGGCATCAGGCTGCCCCCCTGGCCGCCTCCCTAGCTCAGGGCCGCAGAGCTCCGGCCCCGGGCGGCCAGGAGCCGGGGGGAGGGGGCCGGCCTGCGCGGGGGCCTTGGCCCGGGAGGCAGGGACTCGTGGGGGGAACCGGAAGTACCGCGTGCAGCGCCCCCAGTCGGGGCCAGAGGTGCGGACGAAGGACTCGACAGGACTTCCTGTGGACGAAGTGAGCCGGAGGGAGCGGATGCGGCCTGCACCCCGCTCCCGCCCTTCCCCGGGCCTGCTGGGCCGAGGAGCAGCTTCCCGAGGAAGAAGGCACCCAGCCCCGAGTTCAGGTGGGGAGACGAGGGAGAGCTGCACCGGAACCAGAGGCCCTCCCAGCTGGCCTCATCCGCTCGGCAGGTGTTCCTGAGTGCCTGCCACGTCCCAACCACTGTGTGGGGTGAACCAGACAGACAGACGTGGCGCCAACCCTCACAGGCTTAGCTCCCAGGAAAGACATCAGTCAGAACATCTGGTGACCTCGCTTCCTCCCGGCCCTGGCTGCCTGCCCTCCCCGCACCTGCAGGGGGCATCAGGGGCCCAAGATGTGTACTCACTCACCCTCCCCTGGGAGATCAGGGGCAGTCAGGGCCATCGGTTTCCACTCTGCCAGAGTCACAGGCTGCAGAGTCCCCCCCCACCACAAGAGGGCAGCCTTGGCCTCCAGGCAGTGCCCGTGTGTGGCCCTGGGCTCCCTCACCCCCACCACACGCCAGACTGAGCCTCCTCCGGTGCCCTGAGATCCCTCTGTCAGCAGGGCCCGCCCTCTGCTGAGACCAATGCCGGGAGTCTGGCCTCCCTGCTGTGTGTTGATCTGAAGGTCCACGGAGGAGTTGATCTCAAAGTCTACAGACTGATGATCAAAGCTCAACGTGCAGAGTCAAAGACCCGGGACCTTCGTCCTGCCCTCGGCCCAGAGAGGGCCAGGGAGAGGCAGGTCAGCAGAGTGGGGACGCTTACCAGCCGGCGCCCCAGGTCTCCTTGGAGATCACAGTCTGTCTGAATGGAGACATCCATGGACTTGTCTCCACCCACTCCTCCTGGCGCTGGAGCTGGACAGGAGGCTGCTCTGGATGCTGGAGAACCAGTGGGGACGGGAGGGCATTGGGGGGCCTTTCCACAGGAGAGGGTGCCACGTCCTTGGGGGTGGTCACTCTTCTCCTTGAGCTCCTGTAACTTCCATCCTGCGATGTACGGTTAACCGTATTTAATTCATCGTAGGTTAAATGATAAGAAAATAAAAACATTTGCTTTCAATATTTGTATGTAAACATACATGTTTGTGTATGACTGCAAGCATGCATAACCAACAAGGAAGAAATGTGCATGACAATGACAGCCCTCAATTCTGCTACCGGTCACATGGTTGTTGTGGGGTTTTATAGCTGTCCTCTTCCACTGCCCAGCCCATGCCCTCAGCACACATCTCAGCGGGTCATGGCTCCCTACCTGGCGGGATGACCCCAGCCTTCCTTCCTGAGATGTCTGGGCTCAGTCACCTGCCCTAATTGGCTCCTTGTAGTTTCCCACTGACCGTCATCACAGGATATGGTAGTGTGGGATCGCCTGCATTTCAGACATCCTCTTCTTCTCTTCATTGAATAGTAACAGCCCAATTTCCTCCCGATGACCACCCAGCCAATAGAGTAATGCTCTCCTTTGTGGAGAAGTTCAGAGTGGCCAGACAGCAGTCTGTATACATATATGAATTGACTTCAGAGAGGAAGAGCGAGCTCCACACCCGGGCATGCGCCCTGACCAGGAATTGGATTGTGACCTTCTGGTTCATAGGTTGACGCAACCACTGAGCCACGCCGGTTGGGCGAGGTGGCAGTCTTAGCTTCCTGTTCAATGGCATCATGGTTGTCTCCGGTTAAATCCGTGGTCGGCAAACTGCGGCTTGCGAGCCACATGCGGCTCTTTGGCCCCTTGAGTGTGGCTCTTCCACAAAATACCACGGCCTGGGCGAGTCTATTTTGAAGAAGTGGCATTAGAAGAAGTTAAAGTTTAAAAAACTTGGCTCTCAAAAAAGAAATTTCAACCGTTGTCCTGTTGATATTTGGCTCTGTTGACTAATGAGTTTGCCGACCACTGGGTTAAATAATTTCTCCCTGTTGTGCATGGAATTTGTGTTCCGAAAAACTCATGTCCATCCAGAACCTCGGAATGTGACTGTACTTGGAAATGAAATATTAGCAGTTGTAAATCAAATGACTGGCGTCTTATAAGAAGGTCATGTGAAGACACAGAGGGAAGGCGGCCAGGGAAGGTGGAGCAGAAACTGGAGTGATGGTGTACAAGCCACGGCAGGCCCAGGATTGCTGGCAAACAGCAGCAGCTGGCTGAGTGTATGAGCATCCACTCATTCTCCGAGACCCATCTGTCTTCCGCGCAGGCCAAACAGGAGAGCTGAATGGAGACTGGGAACCACCACCCCTGCCCCTTTCAAGTTCTTGCTGGTCACTCTCTCTGCAGCCCCTCCAGGATGTGGCATTGCTTTTGATTGGCCATTTTCCTAGGTAGAGGCAGTTCTAGTGACTTCCACGTGGCCTTCTATACCCTGATATCCCTCACTTGACAGGTCAAGGAACCAATGTGGGGAGTCTGCCAGTTGCTGGGGACACACCTACCTCTAGGATGTGTTCAGGGACCTACTGGACTCACTGAGATCGACCTGAGCTAAAATGCCATTGACCACCTGACCGCCCCAGGTTTCTACCCTGACCGTGGACCGCAACGATGCTTTGGGTCTCCTAGATTTAATGTCCATTTAGGGCCAGTGTCAAGCAATCCCTGGCAGTCTGGTCATTTCCTTTCCCCAGGGCAGTCCCTGGGGAAGCCTGGGAGATACATGACAGCATTCGCTTGCTTTCAGTGTTGAGGGTCCTTCCTCAAGGGGACCCTACCCCCTTCATTCAAGGGGTTCTGAGTCTGTAAACTGGCTTAAGCCTGGGAGTTGATTGAGGGGCCATAATTCTGTTTTGGTGATTCAAGAGAGACTTGCATTCACTCGACCTAGGACTCTTCTGCTTATCCCGATCAAATAGGAATTGAGTAGAATATCCACTTCTTTCTTCCCAAGGGAACACCATGACCAACTAGCCAAAGCCATAGCTGTGCGAGTCGAACCATCTGACTTCTGTGCTGCCTCTGCTGCCCATGATGCTAACCCCAGCCAGCTTGTCTTGGACGGTTAAGTGCCACCACCTGGTCCCTGCCACTCTGGAACTGTTCCCCCATTGAATTCAGGGATGCCGGTCAAGTGGCACTATTTCCCACTGTCATTTCTGACCTGTAGCAATGGTGACCAGAGCTCTGCAGTGAGGCGGGCTCCCCCTCCCTAATGTATTTCTCTCCATCATGAGAAAGCTGTGTCTCCTGGAGCCTCGCAGGGTGGATGAGCAGATCTCACCTGATCCATCCATTCTAACATTCCAGCGTCCCTGAGCCTTTACACGTCTTCCTCTACACTGTCCCAAGGCAGTTCCTGCACGTCACCTTCATTCAGTGTGGACAGACCACCATTTAAAAATACACACACATATATTGATTTCAGAGGAAGGGCGAGGGGGAGAGAGAGAAACATCAATGATGACAGAGAATCATTGATCAGCCGCCTCCTGCACACCCCCTACCGGGGATCGAGCCCACAACGCGGGCATGTGCCCTGACCAGGAATCGAACTATGACCTCCTGGTTCATAGGCCGACGCTCAACCACTGAGCCACGCCAGCCCAGCAGATAGACCACCTTGTCATCTGTCTCGGCCAACCACCGAGCACAGTGTTCTAGCCCTTTCTCACTCCGCACGCTTAGTCCATCATTTCAGAACCTCTGCTCCCTGGTCCTGTACGAACACGTTCAGCCTGATCCAGCTTTCTGTTCCTTCCGCCAGTGTCCCACAGCCTCATGTCCACTCCCACGCACACACACACACTCACACACACATACACACACATATACACACACACACATACACACACACACATACACACACACACTCACTCACACATACACACACACACAGACACACACACACACCCCCGTCCCGATTTTTGTCCGTATGCACTTGAAAAACCACATCATTCTTTTGGTGTCCCTGTATGGTACAACTCCTCACACCTCCCCTGAGGCCCGCTGGGACTCCAGGCAGGTTACAGGACTGGAAACAAAGAGGGGGGGGGGCGGGGCGGGAGTAGGCTGGGAGAATTGGTGTCTTTAGAGGTAGGTGCCGGGGAGCCGGTCACGGCTCTTCATACACAGGGTCAAACAGCTTCCTTAGAAACAGGGAGGGGGCCGGCTGCTCCCAGGACACAGACTCCCGGAAGCTCTCCCGTCAGGCTGTGGACAGGTGTGGCTTCTCGCCTCCCTTGTGGCTGCAGACAGAATATTGATCTCCATTGTTATTACGTAAAGTGTCATTCTAACCGAGAACCTGCTTGCTACTTAGAAAGCCAGCGGAGGATCTACTAGTCACTGACTGCGTTTTCCCAGGGCCCTTCACAGGAAGGAGGCTGCGGCCCAGCCACACGCCCCCTTCAGGCCCATCACGCACATTAAAGGCCCAGAAGACACAGGGAAGAAGCCTGTGAACTTGGCCGAACCTGAGGCTTCCAAATGTATGTGACCATGAGCTCATTCTGGGGAGTGTTTCTTCTGTAGAACTAGATTACCAGTAAAACCAACAAAAACATCTTGGGAACGGCAAACTGAATAAGCTGCTACATTGGCCTGAGCTGAAATCTGGGAGTTTTTGGTTCATTCTTAGCTATTTAATAATGAAGATCCAGCCCTGAGTGGGTGGCTCAGTTGGTTAGAGCATCGTCCTGTGCTCTGGAAGGTTGCTGGTTCAATTCCTGGTCAGGGCACATACCCAGGTTGTGGGTTTGAGCCCTGGTCAGGGTACACAGGCAACCCAGTCAATGTTTCTCTCCCTCTCTTCCTCAATAAGTAACATTTCCTAAGCATTAACAGAACGTAGTGCGTTCTTATACTACATTTAGTACCTACTGAGGAAGCGTTGGCATTTCTGCACGTCCCCCACCTGTCAGCTGCCTTAAGCTGAACTGTTGTCTGGTTTCCCCGTCCCAGTGGCGCTTGGGCCAATCTGAACACTTGTCAGCTGTTCTCGGAAGCACCTTCCTGGAACTATTTTGGGTCCATGGAATCTGGAGTTTGATCCTCACAACCTGACACCACAGGGAGGCCCACTCCTTTAGCAGAAGTGGGTGCCACCACTGTCTCGGGTTCCAGGCCGCTCACAAACTGGTGATCCCCCTCCTTCACAATGAACTACTTTTCCATCCAAGACTTAAAAAGGGGCTTGGCATGGTATGCGATATGGAGATGGGTTTTTGCTAAGGGAAGGAAGTCATTTTGTCCTGATCACTCTGAGGGGGCGAGAGAAGGAGAGTGTGTACTACAGAACTGCCAAGAGGAAAGATACATAATGCCACCAATGTGAGGTTTGGGGAATGAAACTTCGATGGGTTGCTATGTAAGTCCAGGAATGTGGGCAAACACAAGTATATTCTTAGTAAATTAAGACCTTCATGGCCTTACTTTATCATTTTTCATCAGTGCCAATAGCCCTTTTATAAAAAGAAGCAAAACATTCAGGTTACTTAAAAAATCAGCATTTCAACTGTTGACCATCCAGTGGCCCTGGGCACGGAGTAAACTGCTAAGACTCTCTGCCAGGATCAGTCATAGCAAAACTTTATTGAACAGAAAACCCAGCAAAGGTTTCCACCTCTGCACAGTTGCCCGTGGTTTGAAGGAAAGCAATGCATTTAAAAAGCAATTATACAGAAGTCTCTCCTAGAAAAGTCCTGCTAAAACATGTCTAGCAATTCATTGATTATATAAAGTAGTACACTTAGTGTAATTTAAACATTCCAACAGGAATCAAATCGCACCAGCAGAACCATTTCTGCCTCTATGACATCTATGTACAAACACACATGCAGACACACTATCTGGAAAAGGCCTCAGGCATAAACATGCAATGCTAACGCCTTCTATGTACAGTGCCTATGAACTACATACAATAGGCAGTAAAGCTCTTCAGAATAAAGACATAAGAAGCCTTGGGCATTTTTTGTTCACCAATTTGTATCATGGCTTCACGTCTTACTTTCGGCTTTTGCTTGATCACAAAAGCATATCCTCCTCCTTGTTGGTTCTTTACCAATTCTGTGCCATTCCGTGTCCAGGTGAGGAAATCTAGCTGGAGTCAATGGTCCAGTCCATGCCTGCCCAGGCCAGCAGCAGCCAGCGGGCAGACCGCATCAGTTTGCTATGGCCGGGGGGCCTTCGGGAAGGAGAGAGGCAAAGAAAGTCTTGAAGACCAGCCAGGCTGTGCTCATAAAGGAAGGGCTGGGCTGCTCGCCATCCACTGCGGTCCTGTCTGGAGGGAGGCGGTCGGGGTTTTCCATTTCAGCCTCAGGGCCTTCCTGTTGGTAATGGAACAGTGAGAAAGCAGTTAGGACCTGCTCCACACCAGATCGTGCTGGGCAGTGGCAGAGGTAACCGCTGGCCCCTCGTGCCGTACGGGAAGCGCCAGGCGGGCAGGGTCCCGGAACGAAGTCCTGGCTGGCTTGTTCTCCGGTCTCCATGGCACAGCCGAGCTGGTGACATTCTCATCGTTTCGGATATTCTCAGCAGCAAGTATCTAAACAGGTGTAGCAACTAGATCTTCCACTACTACTAACCAAGTGATCCAGTCACCCCTCATTAAATACGGACAGTCTAATGTCGGCGATGCTGTGAGTCAAAAGAATTGAAATGCAAATCCAGGGTTCTAAAAGCAGATAGTAGGGTGCCAATTTATATAATTTAAA
Source organism: Cnephaeus nilssonii (assembly GCF_951640355.1). NCBI lineage: Eukaryota > Metazoa > Chordata > Mammalia > Chiroptera > Vespertilionidae > Cnephaeus > Cnephaeus nilssonii. The sequence continues at coordinate 1,969,058 of NC_137091.1, forward strand.
ACTATCCTTTAGGAGTAGGCATTAAAATGACTTATAAAAATTCTATTTGTGTGTGTTATTTTTCAGGAAATCTATTCTGTGAGATGCTTATGCTCTTAATCCTTAATTAACTATCCATTAGCTGTTTCCATGGCATAACACATGGTTGCAGACCACTGAACACTCAAAATAGTGAACTTTAAAAAATTATTTAAATATGCCAAGATGCAAATTGCCGTATAACAAAAATACCTGATAGATGCTGTGACATGTTTAATGTTTTCAAAATAGCTACCATCAAGAATAAATAGGAGCCCAGCCGGCATGACTCAGTGGTTGAGCATCAACCTCTGAACCAGGAAGTCATGGTTCAATTCCAGTCAAGGGCACATGCCCAGGTTGCAGGCTCGATCCCCAGTGTGGGGTGTGCAGGAGGCAGCCGATCAATGATTCTCTCTCATCACTGATGTTTCTCTCTCTCTCTCCCCCTCCTTTCCTCTTTCTGAAATCAATAAAAATATATTTTAAAAAGGAAGAAGAAACAGGAAGAAATCTTGAGCTATCGAGCCTAATAAAATGGTAAACCAGGACACGGGATATTTAAAGGCTGAGGGTTTGAGCGCCTGCACCTCACACCACACTCGTCGGCTCTCGGAGGCTCCATACCTGCAAGTTATTGTTGGGGTCCTGGTTTGCAGCTTCCGGAAGAGGACCGTCATTCGGGAAGTGCCGAACCGGCCTCTGTCTGAACGGAAACCACCCAACGTGATGCCTTCAAAGGAAGCACATAGAAGCCCGTCTTAGTCAAGAGCACAGCGAGATTTACTCAACAACAGGAGGGGCTCCTCAGCGGGTAAGGCCCCCCTCCCGCCCCTCCTCTAATCAGAGCGGCACCCCAGTTGGAAGCTATCCCACCTTCTATCCCACCATCTCATTCTATCCCACCACCTCCCAGGCTCACTGGCCTGTGAGGTTCTTAAAGGGGCGGCATGTTTATTCACCAATTTACACTCACAACATAAACAGCACTTGGCACACAGGACATGCTCAGTAAGTGCTGGAGTGGCCCTAAAGTGTGATTTGTACTGAGCGGGGAAAGGAAAGTGATCATCTGCTTACAGGTACATAACCACGGTGGCCCCCATGACCATGAGGAATCTGCTCAGGGAGGAGTAGAAGTAGAGGATGCTGAGGAAAACGGAAAACGTAGCTGCTGAATAGGTCCAGTCCAACCAGTCGCGATTTATCTCGTCATCTTCTTCCACAATAGGGCCACCTTGCGCATTCATCCGTAGGTTTTGATTGGCCCCGGGATTAACCACCACTTGAGGAGCAGCGTTCTGATTGGCTGGCTGGTTTTCGGCTGGAAACTGGTTGTGAATAGGGGCTGGAGCAGGTGCGGAGACCACGGGTATCTCTTGGGCACTTGGTGAGGGAACAAAAGTCCCCGATGCAGCAGTGGCCGCTAAACTGAAATAGAAACGACAGAGGCAGACACTGTTGAGAGCAAAGCACCGTGAAATCTTGGTCGTCACCTTATTTACGCAGGGGATGTTACTGTGAAGAACTGTAAGTAGGTACAGACAAACTTAATTTTTTCTTTAATGTAGTGAAGAACTTTTCTTTTTTTAAAAATATGTTTTGAGAGAGAGGAAGGGAGAAGGATACAGAGATAGAAACATCGATGAGAGAGAAACATCATGGATTGGCTGCCTCCGGCACGCCCTCTACTGGGGATCGAACTCACAACCCGGGCATGTGCCCCGACCAGGAATCAAACCAGTGACCTCTTGGTTCCCAGGTCAATCCTCAATCACTGAGCCCTACTGCCTGGGCAGCGAAGAACGTCTTTACCAACAATCCTACCTATACATGCCTTTTCCGCTCCTAGGAGCAGCAACAAGGTATTTCGTCTGGAATGAAGCATCCAGGCCACTTTAAGAGTGTGGTGCAGTAACCAATTAAATTTTCACAAAGCTTTAAAGATACAGATGGAAAAAGAAGGAACATAAGTGAAATCAGGAAAGCATATATCAGACACTAGCACCCCTACATCGGAGCACTGATACACAAGTTAGCTAACAGTTATCACTCACACTGTACTCCACCCACAGAACACGGGGCTCTGCAGACACGGGTGACCTTCCCTAGCTGGCGGTAACAGGATGGGACTTCCCTCCGCCCCGGCCCCGGCCACCATGCACATCAGGGAAGGACTCACTACTGCATGTAGTACTGCCGCGCGTAGATCTGCTGGAACCAGGAGAGCTGCAGCCACCCATAGGTCGTGTAGCCCGAGAAGCCAGGCCCCAGGCCCTGGAACGCCGGCTGGGCAGCTTCAGGCCTAGGAAAGATGGTTATAAATGCACATTTTGAGTTGGTTTAGTCCAAGTAAGTAAAAACTGAGTTTAAACGACAATCAGGAATTGCAATCAAAAAGACTGAAGAATGGGCGTTACGACACTTATTCGTAGGTGACTGTAACGCGAGCACAGAAAGCACTGATGACCCGCTCCCTCCCGGGTCCAGACCTCCCAGCACGGGTTCTCATTGTGCCATCACTATGGCACACAAACAACTGTCCCGTCCCAGGCCGTGGGCTCCCTGCAGGTCTCACCCCTGCAGCTGTCACCCCTGTTCTCCTTCAGGAAGCAACTCCGAGAAACCACATTCTTCCCCAAGCCTTTCCTGAAGGAAACTTCCCTCTCCCAGTACCCACCTCTCCCTCCTCTAGGTCGGGATCTGTGCCGGGGCCAGCGATGCGTGCATGTGGCATCACCCATGCTTGCTCACTGGCCACTTGTGCCCCGGACAGGCTGCTGGGCAGTTATCTGACTGGATCCCCAACAGCCTTGCGGGAAGGTAGCTCTCCCCATTTCACGGGGAAGCCCCGAGTGCAGCTCAGGGAAGATGAGGTTCATTTGCACAGGGTCACTGAGCTAACAGAGTGGGGCTGGATTTGAGAGCGGTTTGTTTGACACCAAACACACTCATTTTTCCATCATGCAACAGTCTGACACTGCCTAGCACAGGGCGCGGGGGTCACCAGTGGCTATATGAGCTGCACACAGTGAACTCCACAAGATGGAAACGAATGGAATTGTGGGAGATCAGGAGTTGGTTACATGCTCATCTCCATTGGGTGAACTCATTTCTTAAAGTTATATGCCCTGGCTGCTCAGTAAATAGTTGAATGCAATCATCGAGTTTTATTACCGTGAAATTCACGGCTGTCAGGTATGGGCCTCAGTTCTCAAGTTGCAGAGCCCAAATGAGGGAAGCAGTTTTAAGTGTTTCTATCCAATAAGGAATCCAACTCACATGCTGACAGTCTCTTTTAACCGAATTCCATACCCAGAGTGTTTTAAAGCAGTATTTCAGTACAAACAGGCCTCAGTGTGACTCATTTAAAAAATTACAGTGCATGAAAATTAGAGGATAAAGGTGCTCGCTGGCTCCGATGATGGCACTGCAGATACACAAGAAAACTAAAAGGTTTTTACAGTTACATATCGAGTATGTAGGGGTGAAATGATATCACGTCTGGGCATTACTTTTAAATCTTCAGAAAAAAATAAGGGAATGAGGAATAGATGAAAGGAATATGGCGACACTTTGTCATTACTGGGCCGGGTGATGGTTACGTGGGGATTCATCATACAGTTCCCTCTACTCTGTGTATGCTTGAAATTTCCATTTATTAGGAAACTCCAAACTCCTCAACCCTCAAACACCTGGCGCTATCAGTCGTCACGTATTAGAAGAGCGACGTCACTCTGGCTTCGCCTCTGAAGGAAAGGGCTCCCGTCGCTCCACAGAAAATGGCCTTGTTCCTGGCACCACCAACAGTCCAGGGCAGAGCATTTCTTAAACAGCCTCCTCACTTTGTCACCCAATGCCACGGCGCTCCCAACAGCTGTGTTTTCTGCAGCAGCACTGACCTCCCACCATGAGGTCAGCACATGCAAAGCACAGCCATGCATGCAGGAGGGGCGATGCCTTTCGATACATATTTCTCCACATTTTATATGGAGGTGATTTAGTACAAATAAGTGAGAACTGCGTTTCAATGACAAAAAGGCTGTGTAGTGAGGAAAGTTAAATTCATAAAAGATCTTTCTAGTGAAACGCTTATAAAGCAGCACTCTGTCCATTTTAAAGTTCTGTGAGCAGACAGTGTAAACACACCTTATTCTTAAATGGATGCAAACGGGCCCGCTCATGTTGCATAAACCCAGTTCTTTATTGGAACACTCACCTCGAGATGCTCTCCCATCCAGAGGGAGAAAGGTTCCGAAAAGGCTCCCTTGGCCTCACACCATCACTTGAGGAATCCCCAGGGTACTGTCCCTGAGTGGGGCCAGCGGGCTGCTCTGTGGATTCAGCAACCTAGGTAAGTGCAACATGATCATGAGACAAAGGGCCTGATGCAACTGGCTGAAATCAAGCTGAAAGAATGATTTCGCTGGAAATGGCTTATGTCCCCCACCCCGACCTGTGAATGTAACAAAATTAAATAGATACAACGTTATGTAAAAAACATTCTGAAATTTGTTTAACACAATTTCAAAATATAGATATATGTGTGGGTATAAATACACACACACACACACACACACACACTGAGTGGCCAGATTATGATGATCTCTGAACGCATAATAATCTGGCCACTCAGTGTGTGTGTGTGTGTGTGTGTGTGTGTGTGTGTGTGTGTGTGTGTATGTGTATGCGTGTATCCTACCTAATGAAAGAGTAATATGCAAATTGACCCTAACTCCGCTACACCCACAAGCCATGCCCACCAGCCATGCCCACCAGCCAATCAGGAGCAAATATGCAAATAAACCCAAACAAGATGGCTACAGCCACAGAGAGCAGGAGGGAGGCTTGGGTTTCCCCAGTAACAAAGGAAGCCAAGCTTTCCGCCTGCCCTTGGCGGCCTAAGCCTCCACTCAAGGCTACAAAGTTTCAATTATAGAAGGTAAACAAATCCAAACAGAAATGGCGGCAGCTATGGAGCTGGAAAGAGCAGGAGGCAAGGGTTGCCCAGGCCTCCGCTCCAGGCTACAAAGTTTCAATTATAGAAGATACACAAACCCCAAAAGAAATGGCTGCCGGCCACAGAGCGAGCAGGAGGCTTGGCTCCACTCCAGGCTACAAAGTTTCAATTGTAGAAGATACATAAATCCCAGATACCAGGGCCTCTGCTTGGGTCACCAGGGGGCATGGCCGGCCTGCAAACCACCACAGGCCCTTCACCCAGGCCGCCCCACACCCCAAGGGAACCCCCACCCTGATCCGGGATACCCTTCAGGGCAAACCAGCTGGCCCCCACCCATGCACCAGGCCTCTATCCTATCTAATAAAAGAGTAATATGCAGATTGACCATCATTCCAACACACAAGATGGCTGCCCCCATGTGGTCAAAGATCCTGCTCCCATGTGGACAAAAGATGGCCGGCACAAGATGGCCAGCAGGGGAGGGCAGTTGGGAGGGACCAGGCCTACAAGGGAGGGCAGTTGGGGGCAATCAAGCCTGCAGGGGAGGGCAGTTAGTGGTGACCAGGCCAGCAGAGGAGGGAAGTTGGGGGCGACCGGGCCTGCAGGGAAGGGCAGTTGGGTGGGACCCAAGCCTGCAGTGGAGAGCAGTTGGGGGGGACCAGGCCTGCAGGGGAGGGCAGTTAGGGGTGACCAGGCCTAAAGGGGAGGGCAGTTAGGGGCAAACACGCTGGCAGGGGAGCAGTTAGGCATCAATCAGGCTGGCAGGGGAGTGGTTAGGGGGTGATCAGGCTGGCAGGCAGAAGCGGTTAGGGGCAATCAGGAAGGCAGGCAAGCGAGCAGTTGGGAGCCAGCAGTCCTGGATTGTGAGAGGGATGTCCGACTGCCCATTTAGGCCCGATCCTGGGATCTCTTGAGGGGTCCCAGATTGGAGAGGGTGCAGGCTGGCCTGAGGGACACCCTCCTCCCCGCCCCCCACACACACCCCGTGCACAAATTTCATGCACCGGGCCTCTAGTATATATATATTAGAGGCCTGGTGCATGAATTCGTGCATGGGTGGGGTCTGGCCAGCCTGGCCAGGGGGAGAGGACCTGGGCAGTTGGCTGGCCTGCCTGCTGGTCGAACTCCTGGTTGAGGGGACAATTTGCATATTAGCCTTTTATTATATAGGATATACACTGAGTGGCCAGATTACTATGCGTTCAGAGATCATAATATCTGGCCACTCTGTGTGTGTGTGTGTGTGTGTGTGTATTTCATTGATACGAGTAACTATGTTATAGTTTTATTAAGACCTTCCAATCATGTTATCATTGGTGAGAAAGCTTCCTGGTAATGCACTGTATCTCTATGGCTACATTCACTAAACCAAGAAATTAAAATTGGCCAACACAATTTATAAATACAGCCCAGCCAGCAACCAAAGGAGAGACTTTCCCTTGCTATGTTCAGCTGTTTCAGGAAATAGCGATATAATGCCAATTTAGAGTGTGTCACTGCATGCATTAATACACACTGTGAAATGAAACATAAATAATTTTGATTGCCAAATATGTCTATAAAGATCATGTGATAGAAACTGGCCTCTTCCTATCCAACTAACTAATCACAATGAAATTTTCCAAAGAAAATGTATTCACTTTTTTACTCCTTATAAAAATAACAGTTCCTTAGAAGAAACATGTGCGCCCAAGTCAATGAAAACCCACTGTGGAGAGCCTCGTTGGTTTCGGTGATCTGCACCCGCAGCCTCTGCGGTCAGCTCACATCCCAGAGACAGTGGTTGGCACGCCTCTCCTGCCACAACAGTAACGGCACTGCCGGCCACTGCTGTAGCAAACTCTCACCTTATTGCTAAGTGTCTAATTCCTAATGCTCACCGGGGACGAAACAAAATACGACGATAAAAAGACCATAAAATCTCCCTGAAGAGTTTTACCCAATGTCCTTTCTTCCTCCCGTGAGAGTCTGAAGGACACAGGGTGTCCACTCGGACCTACCTTTGCGCTGGTTTCTGGCATCCTGGACGGACTTTTCACATTGCACACCAAGTGTAGAACATGCCGGATTTCCTGCTAAAAGAAATATGGAGGCACTTTAGCACCTGAACTCAACCTGGCAAGAACATCAAAACATTCCTAAGTTAATATATAAACGATGTACCTTTGGCAGCAAGTCCCTGAGATACTGGTTATCCAACAGCAGCTTCCCAGAATAAATCAACCTCTGGTCCTCCGGACGCTTATCACGGAAAGAAAGAGCAACAGGGTCAGCCTTTAACCCCACAAGTTCCACCGCAGAAGACACTGCCTCGTACACGTGATTTATTATTTATTTACTTACTTATTTTATGTTTCTTTATTGATTTCAGAGAGGAAGGGCGAGGGAGAGAGAGAGAGAGAGAGAAACATCAATGATGAATATCATTGATCGGCTGCCTCCAGCACATCCCCTACTGGGGATCGAGCCCGCAACCTGGGCATGTGCCCTTGGCTGGAATCGAACCCGGGACCCTTCTGTCCGCAGGCCGACGCTCTATCCACTGAGCCAAACCAGCTAGGGCCATACACGTAATTTAAATACGTGTTTCTTCCCAGCACATCACAGGACAACATTTCTTCAAAGGCCCCATATACAAAACTTTTCTTTAAGAAAGTGCTTTAAGTTTAAACTGGTCTCTAACACATAAATTTAGGATGGCAAATGATCTCCAGTCCACAAAACCTACAGCAATCTCCTTCACTCAGGGAAACTGCTTTCTGCTACCAGAAACGCACATTTGATTGGGGCTCCTACAGCAGCTCACTTCAAAACGTGCGTTTGTTTCAGAGAAAACTCCAAGTGCTCCAAAGTTGGCCCCACCAACCCCCCTCGCATTGTCCCGAAAGAACACGGAGCAACTCTGAGCTCCGGCCCTGAAGGGACATTTCCGGACACGCAGTCAGGGGGAGACGGAGTGTGGGTAACATTCCTACACAACCTGTTTTACGGCGGAAAGTCTGAAATGGACTGTGGCAGGTCACTCCCTCCTGGAGTCTGGATGCCATCCCCTCATCCATTCCAGTGACTGAAGACCACAGGGACTCCACACGCTTCCTACAAATCTCACTTTAAAACCTGTTTTTAGTTCCTTTCAGAATTGTACTTAAAAATAATGGCCTCAAACGCCAGTCAGTGCGCTGGCGATGGCCAGCCTGTCAACCTCCTCGGGCCAGAAAAACCTATTACGCAAGACTTGGAATGGACTGTGCCAAGAGCCCGCGATGATAAAACAAGTGGTTTAAAACAAACAAAACGATAACCGCATCGATCCGGATTTTTACAAACTGCAACAAAAACAAGTACAGAGACTACGATATTGGATGTCGTGTTCACCACCGCTCTCACCGATTGGCTTTATCAGCAGTTCGATGCACGTGATTTTGTAAAACGCTAGGCAGAGGTGGGTCCTACATGAGAAGGTTCCACACTGGACAAGCTTTGCAATCCACAGCTGCCTGCCATTTAAATTACCTCCCCATTGAAGGCCCGCACTGACGCTGTGTTTTAGTGAAACATGTTAAGCCAACAACTATTATAAAGCAAGGCTTCACACCTCGGAAAGCAGATGGGCACTCCCCAGCTATCAGTTTGAAACCGCACTTCATCTACACCCTCCAGGCCTTGGGGTCCCCCCCAGGAGGCCCTCAGGAAAGCTCTCCTCCCACAGCCGCCTGCACCAAGTGATGCCACTGGAGACCGCGCCTGCTTCCCCCGTGTCCCCACGGCCCCCTGGTGAAACCCCAGAGCCCCGGGTGAATGCAGACAAACAGCACATTTGGAAAGAGCAGCTCAGGAAGAAAACTCCCTTCCCCGTCAGACGGGGGACAAATATGGAGGGAAACCACCTCCAGCGGGAGCGGCCGCACACAGCCGCTCAGGGACCCGACGGCGACCCGGCCCTCCCGCCCCGCTGCCGCCCGGGGTGGCCGGCTCGCAGGGTGGGCGGCCTGGCCCTTACATAACAGCGGGAGGAGAGCAAACACGGTCCGGCACGGCCTCCGTCACGTGGGCGGGCGGGCGGGCCCAGGGTGACGCGGACAGAGGTGTCCACCAAACCAGGAGGAAGTCCGGGCACGGAGGGACCCGGGGAGCCTCCTCCCGCCCCGTGCGCGTCGCTTCCCCCTCTCCCTCCCGGGACCCAGCGGAGGCGGCGGGTGGAGCGGGGCCGGGAGGGGCCGGGCGGGGCCGGGGGGGGGGGGCCGGGCGGGAGAGCCACGTCCGGCCCCGGTGCGGGGCCCTCGGTCACCCCGCCCGCCCCCCCTGCAGACGGGGCCACAGTCGGGAAACTCGTTCCGCGACTCGTGTGTGTCCGGCTTTCTCCCCGGGGCGGCCTTAACGAGGAACACTTAGGTCGCCCGGTCGTTGGGGAAACTGAGGCTTGAAGGGTGAGCGGCCTCCCCCAAGGTCACGCTGCGGTTTCAGCGGCTCGGCTCGGGCTAGACCCAGATCTGGGCGGGGGTCGGGGGGGGGGGCAGGGCGACTGCCGTGGGGACCGGGGCACGGAGGAGAGCGGACGGGGGAGGCAGCCCGTCTGGAAGGCGGGGCGACGGCGGCCCGGGACCAGGAAGTGACAGCCGCCGGGCCGGGAGAGGGGTGCCTCCGGAGGTGGGGCAGGCAGGGGAGACCCCGGCCCGGGGGGGGGGGTGAGCCCCCAAGACCGGGGAGACTGGAGAAGGGAGAAGCCGTCCCCGGGGAGCTCGGAGGGCCGGGCGGGCGGCTCACCGGGCGCTCGGGGTAGACCAGGCTCAGGTGCGCCTTGAGGCGGCCCACGCTCCAGCCGCGGTCGCCGCTCAGCTCCAGGTCGCGGTGGCGCTGGTTGGGGCTCTTCACCAGCAGCGTGACGGGCTCGGGCTCGGGCTCGGCCTCCATGTCGGCTGCGCCGCGGGCTCCTCCGTCCGCACTCCGAGGGGCCGGGCCGGCGGCGTCCCAGCCGCCCGCAAGCTCCGCAACGACTGTCCGCGTCTCTGGGGCGCGCGCCCCGCCTCGGGCCCCTTTTATAGGCTCCCCGCGCCGGCTCCGCGCTCGGAACCTGTGTGGCCGCCGCCCGTTGGCTAAGGCCGAGGCCACGGCCCCGACGTGGACCAATCGCAGGCAGGCTCCGTGGGCAGGGGCGGGCCGAGCGCGTGGGCGCGGCTGATGCAACCCGCCGCGGTGGCGTCACCCGGCGTCTGGGCGGCGGCCCGGGGGCCGGGGTTCGGGGGCCATCCGGGGGCTCTGTCCGGGGACGCTGGGTCGCTCCCTGGCTCCGGGTCCCACGGCGCCGAGGGAGGGTCAGCCCGGCCCCCGCGGCTGGGCAGCCTCTGCAGATTGTGTGCTCACAAAGCGGCACCCCGCCCCGTGGACCCCAGGCGTCAGGCCCTTCTCCTCGGAGGGACGTCAGGCCCTGCACCCCGGCCCACAGGGAGGCCTCCCCACACCTCCCCCGTTGGCCAGCCCACCCAGAAGGGCGCCCGAGCGCATTGGAAGGGCAAGGAAGAAGCAGGGCGGTCCTTCCTGGGTCGGAGGGCGGAGGCATCTGATCCCGTGTGGCCAGTTCCCATCTGGCCTCCGCCTTGACCCACGTTACCCCCTGGAGGGTGGGACATCACCCTGGAGGGTGGGACATCACCCCGGAGGGTGGGACATCACCCCGGAGGGTGGGACATCACCCTGGGAATGGCGAGCAGGCCACACGCAGCTTGCACCTGGAGACGCTGGAAAAGGGACCCACGTTACAGGCAGCTGACAGGTGCTGTTTTTGAAATTGGGGCTGAGACCCGGAGGGCAGAGTTCTCAAGTTTTCTAACGTGACCACTAAGGCCGCTCCAGGCAGCACTCCCTCCTTCCCAACTGCAGGGAAAAGGTCTTGAAAACAAAACTGACTTTGTGCTGGCCCATCCCTGCTCCAGTCCTGCTGGGACGTGTGTTTGTTTCTCCAGGTGTGTCATGTGGCCGACAAGGGGCCACACACCAACCCGGGGAGGCCTGCCTGGCGGCCTCAGAAACTCAGAGACCTAGAGTAACCACCTGGGACCGTCAGAAACGAAAACTTTTTGTTGTTAGTCCTCACCTGAAGATATATTTCCCATTGATTTTCAGACAGACTTGGAAGGGAGGGGGAGAGACAAACCTCCATGTGAGAGAGACATCGATTAATTGCCTCCCACTTGCGCCCCAGTCAGGGCCAGGGATCGAGCCTGCAACCGAAGTGCATTGACCAGAATCGAACCCTGGACCCTTCAGTCCGCCGGCTGACATTCCAACCACTGAGCAAAACCAGCTCCGGCTGAAATTAACACTCTTTATAACCAAAGGTTAAAGGTGGGAAGTCATGTCTTAGGGCAGTATTTTTTCCTATCAAAGGTCAACCTTTGCCTTAACCTGATTTAACGCTCTGCTGTCAACATCTGAAAATTCAGAATAAAAGTTTGAAGAAGTCGAAGTTTCATAAGATTAAAAAAAAAAAGTTTGAAGAAGAGCCCTGTTTTCACTTTTCGCTGGGTCCCACGAATTATGTAGCTTTTCATGTGTCAGGATGGAAGAAAATGACTGATTATGACCCGGTAGTCTTGCAACTAGCTAGACGCTGACCAGCGGGGCCAGGCCAGACCAAACAAGCAGAGGCCTCCAGGGGCAGCCAGGCGGGAGGACAGCCGCTGGGAAATTAAGAATGCCACGTGGCACGGTGTCCTCTAGCTGCAGTGATGAGCATCGGGGCCCCGCCGGTGGCCCCATTTCCAGTCGTAATAAGAGGGTAAAGGGGTGTTCCCCCCCCCCCAGGGAAACGGCAATCCAATGCCTGTGATTCCGAGGGTTACGTCCCAATGAGCGAGCAGCCCCTTTAAAGCTCGTTGGTGCTTTTGCCTGTAGCACCTTTAGACAAACACAAGATTCAAGTCAACCGGCGTGCCAGGAATAGAAGGGTAAACACGAGTGACCCTGGGCTCGGTGACCTTACAAAAATAATGGGGGTGATAAGACTGTACAAAAATACAAGACAAACTCGCCTTACATTTCTGAAGGACTTATGATTCCATCAAGAAGAGGGGTGAGACAGAGGACACTGGATGGGAGAGGTGAAATTTGAACCCTGAAGGAATAACAATAATAATGGTAGCAATGATGACTGAGCCCCAAAGGTACTGTACACGGAACTTGTGTGGGCTCAGTGGCTAAGCTCCTGGACCCAGAGCCAGACTGCCTGTCTCCAAACCCAGCTTCTGCCACGTAGGAGCCGTGTGACTTAAGCAAGTTACTAAGCTCTGCACCTAATTTCCTCATCTTTAAAACAGGAAGAAGAATGGAATTGACTTCATACGGTGGTCAGGCTTAAACGATATAACGTTGTTAAAGGTCCTGGGACAGGTACAGACACGGAGGAAGTGCTTCAGAAATGTTAGCCATTAGTATTTAGGGAACTACGAGTCCAATACACGCGCTCCCGAGGAACTTTTTTTTAAAAATTGATTTCAGAGAGGAAGGGAGAGGGGGAGAGAGATAGAAACATCAATGATGAGAGAGAATCATGGATCGACTGCCTCCTGCACATCCCAAACAGGGATCTAGCCCGAAACCCAGGCTTTTGCCCTGACCGGGAATCGAACCGTGACCTCCTGGTTCAACCACTGAGCCACACTGGCCAGGCAGGAACTCTTTTTTAAAGTGAATTTCTGCAACACCAAGTATTGGTGAAGATATGGAGCTATCAGAGCTCTCCTAGGCGGCCGGTAGGAGTGTAAAGTGGGACACCCCTGTGGACGTGGTCTAGAAGTTTCTCATAAAGTTAAACACCCCCCCCCCCCCACCCTACAACAGCCATTGCACTTACAGGGATTTACCCAAAAGAAATTAGAGGCTGCATGGGAATGCTGATGGCAGCTTTATTCACCATAGCACCGGTGGCCGGGAACCGTCAGGTGTCAATCCCCAGGAGGCTGGATAAGAAAACGATGGCGATCCACACAGTGGCTGAACTCTGAGGCCCAGGTGACCTCAGAAGCCCACATTTCCCGCCAGAGCTACCTGTCCTCCCTCATCTGATTGCAGCCCGGCATTTCACTCTCAAGAGAAAAGAAAAAAGTGCATTTCCTTTAAGTTTCATAGCAGCTTTTCACGCACACAGAATCTTTCCCGGACTGGTTAGGGGAATTTTTATCGTGTGTCGGTTTCTTTGTTTCTTCCCTAGCAAAACACCCAGCTTCCCCAAGCTGGTTGCAGGCTAGGCCCAGCATGTAGGCAAAGAGGCAGGAGACTACAGACATCATTTACAGCAGGGGTCCTCACACTTTTTAAACAGGGGCCAGTTCACTGTCCCTCCGACCGTTGGAGGGCCGGACTATAGTTTCAAAAAAAAACTATGAACAAATTCCTATGCACACTGCACATATCTTATTTTGAAGTAAAAAACCAAAACGGCAAAAACACCCGGCGGGCCGGATAAATGTCCTCGGCGGGCCGCATGTGGCCCGCGGGCCGCAGTTTGAGGACGCCTGATTTACAGGAACAGCCTTGTTCAAGTGGTGGGACTTTTTAATCTCCTCCAGGAACTCAATTCTGCTTGCTCACCCCTCCTATTCAACTCGGTCAGTTTTCCTCTTTATCAGCCACTCCACTCACCCCTCCAGCCCTCCTCACCGCCAACCTGGTCGGGCCAGCCTTGCCCCCACCGAACCACACCCGTCATGCGGGTCTGTAAGGGCTGGCCCAGCTCTGGTTCTTTGTGGGCAGGCTCTTTGCCTTGTTTCCCAAACCTCCTCACTCTCACCACCCCACCTTTCTCCAGGACGGGACCCCCGAGCATCTCCCGTTTCCTTTTGTGACTCTGGCGTGAAAACCACTGGCCTTCCTTGCCGCTGCCTGGCATCCGTGTGGCATTCTGCGGTCCGGCCTCCCCGCCAGGGGCTTCTCTGCAAGGCCCCGCCCACACGGTAATTTTAGAACCGGAATGTGTTGTGGTTCCCTCTCAGGAGAGACGCTCCTGTCACGCGTGAGTTAGCCCTCACTGTACCCACTGCGCATGGGGAAGGGGTGACCAATGAAGCCACTGGCTGGGCTTTCCGGGGCCCGTGTCTGGGAACACTTTTGAAGTAAGCAGCATTTTTTTTTGGACACCCTGAGTTATATACAGCTACAAGCAAAGCCTGTCTGTTTTGCATGTGCTTGGGGGCCACTCAGCCAGGTGGTTCTTCTGGAACATTCCGCGGACAGGTGTGGGCAGGAACTGAAGGAGGATATGAAATCTGGAAGGGAAATTGAGAGCTGACTGGGCCGCGGATTGGGGGTGGGGAGAGAGATAAGAGAGAAGTCCCTGCTCTGGTGGCGGGTGTGGCTGAGGGCTGGGGCCGGCCCTGAGGGTCAGGCTTCCCCTGCACACACAATGAGAGGACCACGGGGGAAATACCCTTACACACACACACACACACACACACACATGCACACACCATGAGAGGACCACAGGGGAAACACCCCCCCCACACACACACACATGCACACACAATGGGAGGACCACAGGGGAAACACACACACACACACACACACACACATGCACACACAATGGGAGGACCACGGGGGAAATACCCTTACACACACACACACACACACACACATGCACACACAATGGGAGGACCACGGGGGAAACACACACACACACACACACACACACACACTGGGAGGACCACAGGGGAAACACCCCCCCACACACACACACACATGCACACACAATGGGAGGACCACAGGGGAAACACACACACACACACACATGCACACACAATGGGAGGACCACAGGGGAAACACACACACACACACACACACATGCACACACAATGGGAGGACCACAGGGGAAACACACATACACACACACACAATGGGAGGACCACAGGGGAAACTCACTAACGTGGAGCACTTTACATCCAAGGCACAGAGGTCCTCTGTGGACTGAAATGTCTCACCTTCCCAATGCCCTGAGGCCCAACAGTGACCTGCACAGCCTTCAAGCGCTCCTGATCACTAGCAGGGCAGAGGGAGTGGGGGGCCTCAGGGTGGGGCACTGAAGAATGTGTTCTCCACCCCACCCCCCGGCAGCCACGACATTGACCCACCAAGTGTGGGCCAAACCACAGTCATCCGAAGGCCAGCTGGCTAGTGACACCTGGTCTGGGCCAGTTCTCTCCTTTCACAGACTGAGGCCCAGAGAGATCAAGGGGTGTATCGAGGTCACACAGCCAGTTTGGGGGGAAATGGAAACTCAAATCCACTTCCCCTGGTGGCCACCCTGTGGCTCTTCCCACGCCACCTCTCCAGCCTTGGTTTGAGGCAAGATGAAAAGTCCTGGGAGACTCTTCTAACACGGAAGGAAACAGGTTCCCGGTGAGCCTGCAGACACACAGAAGAGAAGCGAAGGGATAATGTCTCCAGAAAACACTCAGGCAGCAATCTGGCCACGTGACCGAAGACCCGTGGAAGCTCCGAAAAGTTCAATCCAGGGCTGAAAAAACAGGACACTCAGCAGAGCTGAGAAACAGTGTGTTCCCAAACAAGTCAGCAAGTCAGTCCACCTCCCCCCTCCGCCCCCGCCCCACCCCCCCGCCGCCCCGCCGCCCCGCCGTGGATGTATCCCCTCCCCCCCCCCCGCCCCCCGCCCCGCCGTGGATGTATTTTTATCCATTTCATTGTTTTGACCTCACTGTTAACTCTGAAGTATGGTAGCAACCATACTTAGGTAAAAACTGCTGTTTGAATTTTAACCCTGCTATTCTGGCTTCTGCACACACTTGCTTGCTTGGACAATAGGGTGGTTACCTCAGCTTCCAGACTGAGACCTGGAGACACAGAGGTGATTTTCCTGTGCCTGTGGACCAGGACTACAGGAGATTGATTCTCAGTGGCTCCAGGAGTAGAAACTGTAGATAACCTTTAGAGATGACTGACTCCGCTTGGGTCTGTTCTGTAAAAACCTGCTTTCCCAAGATCGGGCCACATTCCAATAATGTCCAGCAGGGGCTGGGAACCCCCCTGCAGGCTGTTCCCAGACTTTAGAATTTAGAACAAAGGAAAATTTTTGTGGTTTGGACCTTTAAAAGGACTGCCTACACCTGGACGGCGCGGTCGTGAGGGTGGCCACCTGCGTGTGGTGCCCTCGCGGCCGTCCTGGCCAGTTCAATAAGTCCTCGCCTGCTTTTTTAATCAATCAGCAGCCTCCGGTGGTCTTATTCTGACTCCAGGGTTCGACCCCACAACACTCAAGGCTTTCATTCCCTCCCCACCCCCACCTCCCCCCCAGCTATTATCATTGTTAAAAATTCAGTCTCCCACCAGTGAAATTTTGCTTTTTGTATTTAATGCCTGAAGCCAAAGCATTTTCTGTTCCAGGATCTGGGTCTCCCTGAGGTCTGGAGAGGGCGTGTCCGTTTGCCAGGAAATAGTTTTCCCTGTGGCTCCCTGATTGTGGTTTTATCTTATCTGGAGTTGGGGGAGGGTGGTCCCTGTCCACTGAGTGGCCGAGGCAGGCGCCCCCCCCGAGGCCCCAGGGAGCGGGGCTCTGTCCCCACTCAGTCAGCTCAGCCAGGCGCTGGGTGGCTCACTAGGAGTCCTGCTGAGCGAAAGGCCAGTTGGCCTGGCAACAGCCTGAGACCCGAGAAGGGCCAGTGTCCTTTGGTCCTAACCCTGCACAACCGAGCGGGTGCATCAGGGGGCTGGGCGGGGCTGGCCCAAAAGACGCCTTGCTCCACCCGTCTGCGGGAAAAGGCCCAGCCAGGCGTGTCCGCCAGCGGCTCGCTTCACGCTGCACACGTTCGCCCAGAACCGAGATGCCTTGCGGGAGCCTCAGCCACCAGCACTGGAGTCTCTACACGTTCATTCTGCTCCTGCATCCAAGCTTGGTTGGTGCAAGCATTCTGGGGGTGTTCAATCCCGGGAACCCAACACCTGTGCATGAACAAGGCCCATCTTCCCCAGGTTCTCAACTCTGACCCCCCTTCTACGGCCACTCACAATGCACGGGCCCTACCTCTACCAGTGGCTCCTCCTCCCATCCTTCCACCCGACCTGGGCCGCACAGGCACCTTTCTGATCCTTTGTCCAATCTTGCACCCCCCAGCTCTGCTTCTCCGTTCCTGACCCCCCATACCTGCATCCCTAACCACCCATCATCCTCCATCCCCAACCTAATCTAAAACTGAACACCCGGCACCAGACGCCCTAAATCCCTCCCCTCCCTGGAAGCTCTTTCTGGATACGCCGCCCCCGCCCCCAATACACCCCCGCGAGTGTTATTTGTTAGCTCTCCTTTCTTCCCGGGGCGGGGGGGGGGGGGGGGGGGGGGGGGGCGGGGTGAGGACGGGAAGGGCAGCGAGGCCCAGCAGGACCTTTCTCATATCAGCTTTTGTCGAAAAACCTCAGGCACAAAGGAAGGTCTACGCTGTTTTTCAAACCAGGGTCACCCCCATTAGTGGGTCCCACACTCATGAGTGGATGGCAACCAACAGTCAAAGGAGAAGAAGAATTAGAGCAGCAAATATCGGTGTGTCACCTGAGTGCGGATAAGTGTGTAAAATATCCAAGGCTTGACGTAAAATATATTCCTCACTGTGGGCTGCAGCCCTTAACAGTTTGAAAGTCCCTGGTCTCCCAGAGAAGCAGGCAAAACACCGAAGACACATTATTATTGAAAGCGCAGGGGGTGAAGGTGGTTAAAGAAATCTGCATTGTTATGGAGGTTCCCGGAGCCCTGCATCCCTCCGGTGGGGGCTACAGGTGTGTGTATGGGGGCGCCCCGCGCAGGGGGTGAAGGTGGTTAAAGAAATCTGCATTGTTATGGAGGTTCCCGGAGCCCTGCATCCCTCCGGTGAGGGCTACAGGTGTGTGTATGGGGCGCCCCCTCTCCTGACCTTGGAGGAGGCAGGCATGGAAACGTCTGCACAAACAGCCAACACTCTGACTCAAACTTGTCTATAAATCAAAGATAAAATCTTAATTTGCTGTCATCAAAATCAAAAGAACTTAAGAGGACGATGGATCCACCAGAGAAATTTCCCCCAGCTTCAAAGGCTCCTTCTCCAGCCCATAAGACAAAGGCCGGAGGCCAGGTCCGATGGGAGTGGGTCCGGCCAGAGTTGGGAGATCTGCAGCTTCTTCAGTCAGATCCTTGGGTGGGCGGAGCACGGGCCTCGTCCCCTGGAGAGGTGGGTGTCCCAGGCACCCTCAGCCTCGGGCAGGCGTGGCCACGCGGGGAGTTACTGGCAGTAAAAGGTGAGCACGTTTTCCTGGTTCCCTCGGATCAGGAGGACGGGAGGGCGGAGGTCCTGGGACAGCGTCTCCAGCCAGGCCATGTACAGCGAGCTCGGGCACTTCCCCTTCCTCCCGATGGGCAAGGTGCTGAGGGCCGGGGAAAGGCAGGCAAGGAGTGAGCCCGGGCCTTCCGCACCCGCCCAGCTCGCGGTTGGCTTTCTGAAGGGCAACTCTGTTTAGTGACCCCTTCCACGCCCTTCTTCCCAGCCACCCCAGAATGACCTGTCACCTCCCTACAAGCACGACTCTAAGTGTGCTTGTAGGGAGGTGACAGGTCATTTCTGAGTGAAGCCATGGCCTGTAAGGCACCATGGTCTGGTCCCCATCAGCCTCCCGGATCTTACCCCCTCCCACCCTCAGCCTTGCTCACAGCCCTAGAGCACAGCGGCTTTCTTATCACCCCTGGAAAAAATGCTCCTGCCCCAGGGCCTTTGCACCTGCTGCTCTCTCCACCCAGCTCTTTATCTGGTTGATTCCTTTGAATCATTTAGATCCTGGCTCAAGTGCACCTGCTTCCCTGGTAACCAACCCTTCCCCCCTACAGAGCAGCTCTCCCATCTCTATCACATCACCCTGTGTCATTGTCTCCACAGCACTTCACACTCTCAAAACCCTCTATTCATTCATTCATTCATTCATTCATTCATTCATTGTCTCCCCGCACTAGAATGGATGTTCACTCATGAGCAGGCGGGTCTGTCCTATTCACTACCCCTTCTCCTGCGCCTAGAACATGCTCCGATCAGTTGGGATGTTAAGTGGGGATCCCACCCCTCAGGCCACTCCAATCAGGCCAGCCTTGCCTCTCCAGCCACACACCCGCCTGCGGCCACAGCATGACACCTTCACACGCGTGTCCTTGTCCTGCCCCATAGGTGAGGCCCTGGGAGCAGGTCTCCGCCCTCGCCCTGGGAGGGCCCCGCTCCAAACTGCAATGCTGCGCAGATAACTCGCTGCCCAGGAGGCTGCTCAGCCATATTCTCATGGCTGCTTCAGGCAGGGACTTCTTTCCCGTCTTGAAATTCCAATAATGCATCCTGATGCCACAGCTGGCCTGCTCTCGGCGCTGGGAGAAGCCAGCGGCTCCCAGAGCCAGCCGGGTTCCAGGAAGTGGGGGCCGCAGCACCTTACATGGGGCTGCACTTCTGCAGGTTTTGTTTCAGCTGAACCTCAAAACAACCCGGGGGAGAAAGCAGGGCCCAAAGCGGGGCCGCCGGGCAGAAAGGATGGTGCTCGTGACGCTGGCGTCAGAGAAGCCTTCTGAGTCGGGGCGTTGTCATGCCGTCAGCCGTGCGGCTTTCACAGACGGCTCGCTGCCCGAGCCGCGTTCTCTGCCCTCGAGCGAGGACACACATAGTCCCTCCTGGGGTGTTTGTGAGCCCGAGGAAGACGAGCACTCGGAGGGCACCTGTTCCCATCAGCAGCTGTTCCCATCACTTGTTATTACGGACCAAGCTGGTGAGTGGCGGAGCTGGGACTTGATCCAAGGTCCTGGGACTGCCCACCCAGCTGCCTCTGCTCCCTGCAACCCCCACTTCTGCTGAGAAGGGAATCGCGGCCTCTACACAGCTGCTCCTTATTTAAAATCCCACCCTCAAAGGCTTCACTCGAGCCTGGCTGGCGTGGCTCAGCGGTTGAGCATCGACCTATAAACCAGGAGGTTATGGTTCTACTCCCAGTCAGGGCACATGCCCGGGTTGCGGGCCAATCCCCTGTGTGGGGCGTGCAGGAGGCGGTCTACCAATGATTGTCTCCCATCATTGATGTTTCTTTCTCTCTCTCTTTCTCTCTCTCTCCCTTCCTCTCTGAAATCAATAAAAAAATAAAGCTTCACTTGGGACACTACCCTCTTTTAAAAAGCAAGGTCCCAGGACTGGGCAAGGCAGGGGGCACAAGGACATTTAGTTACCGAGTGTCACCTGAGTTGGGATGAGTTTGTGACTGGTGACTCTCTGGGGAAAGGGAAGTGGGCATATTGAAACCGAACTTCCCGATTTACGTTATGCCAAAGGCTGAAAATGCCCTCTGGGGGCGATCACCACATTTTCAGGCACTAAATTCAGAAACCTCCCAGGTCATGAGGGGACGGGTGGCTGCGTCTCAGGGCGGGGGACACCCCTCACTCCAGGGGGGCCAGCACCAGTCCCTGACAGGCTAGTCTAGCTCACAGGAGGTGAGAAAAAAAGCCACTCGGGGCAAGGGACTTTTTGTTCAGAATTGCATCTCTTAGCCACACAGAAAGGCCGCGCTGGATCTAACCTACATGCAAAACCAGAACCGCTGTCACAGCTTCAAAGCCCAACCCCCGCTGCACAGCTGTGAGGCCCCAGGCAAGTTGCTTAACTTCTCTGAGGCTCAATGTCCTCATCTCCAAAGTGTGTGTGTGTGTGTGTGTCTGTGTGTGCGTGTGTGTGCACATGTGTGTGCGCGTGTGATTGAACCTGTCAGACACAAGGTGTTGGGCCTGTGTGTGGCGGGCAGTTAAAATAGAGCCACTTCATAGAGTTTTGAAAATCAATCAGGCCCAATACCTTGAATGTCTGACAGGCTCAATCGATGCATGCTGCTTGTTATCTTGATTGTCGCTATTTGGCTTGGAGGAGGGAGTCTTTATAGGAAAAAGAAGGGTCTAGACCCCAAATTAGACCAGAAATAAGGTTGTCGATCGGGCAGAGCTTGCTGGGTGGCTGTAGGCTGGCTCCGCGCAGGTTAAGCGGAACTGAAACCGGCCACAATCAGATAAACGACTGACGTGTAGGCAGCAACCAACCAAATTCTGCCTCGGCCCTGCTCTGGAGCATGGCCCCCTGGGTCTGAAGATGCTGGGAAATGGGATTCCGTCGTGTTCCTGAGGCTTGGGGGAATTTCTGTGTCCTCAGAATTTCTGGGGAATGCAGGTTTCTGGAAGGAATGGAGGAATTTGCCATTGTCCAGATCCCTGAAGGTGGGGCGGCAGTCTGGGTTGGAGATTAGTGATGCAAAACAATGCCGCTCCGTGCTGTCCCAGAGGAGCCGCCCCTGTGGCAGCAGCGGGAGCTGCCGCCCGCCGTGGGCTGGGACGCTGTGTGCAGGCGGCGGCTCTAAGGCCACTGGACTCCACGTTCTTTGTACCGGCTAGTCCCACAAAGGCTGGTGGGCAGGGCATGGCTTTCCCCGTGGGGTCTGGCGGGTGAGGGAGGAGTAGGAGGGGAGCGGTGCCAGCAGGTGGCAAATTAACCAAGAACCATCACAGGCCTGAGTGGAAGAGAGCCTTGGAAGTCATTTCGTGTAACTCTTTTCTAAAATCGGGGAAACTGAGGCTCAGAGAAGGGCCCTAGGCCACACAGTGGGCCAACTGCAGACAAGTACAGCCCTGCTTCTCTGAACAGAGGTGGCAGTCAGGGGGAGGGGGCATGCCCACGCACCCCAGCTGGCACACACCAGCTACCACGCCCCAGCATGCAGCCAGTCCCACCGCCTTGCACTAGGGCTTCCCCCAGGCCACCCCTGCCCTGGGACATTCTCTGGGGACCTACTGGCCAGAGGCCTGGAGATAAAACCAGCATTTTTCCTCATTAGAGGAAGCATCTTCTTTGTACAAAAAAATGGATCTCCCTAAGAGCCCCGGGAAGTGTCAGGTGAGCCAGTTTCCCGGCCTGCAAACTGCACCCTTGCACAGCCTGTGCTTCGAAGGGTCTCGCGCGGGGTTTCACGCCCGCTGACACCATCCTGAGATTCCACATCGGTTTTGAACAGAGGGCCCCCACGTTGTCATTTTGCATCAGGCCTCACACACTGAGTCCCTGATCCTGGTTTCAGGTAGGAAAACAGGTTCCACAGGCTGCTGGCTGGCCTGCGGGATTCCCAGGGGGCTGCCCCCAGGAAATGCAAGAAAGACCAGTATCCGCCTCTGAGCTGGGCCTGGGGGGGGAGGGGCTTTGGTGGCATCGCTGGCCACGTCGTCCTCCGAGCGAGTCAAGCCACCGGGAGACCCTCTCTGTGCCGCGGTCACCTCCCACTTACTCAGCCCTGGCCAGTGCCCACCGGAGGCGGCGCATTACTGGACACGGGCAGCGGCACGGCAGCCCGAGGGCTGACGGCTCGGAGCCTGGGCAGTGGGCTGGGGCGGCCTCTGCCCCCGCTGCCCAGACTTGGCACCGACATCAGTTGGGGGTGGCCGGCGGCCAAGGGGCTGGGTGATTCCCAAACAAGCAGGAATCGATTTCCCTCGAATGACCCGGGTCCCCTTTGCCAAGAGGAGTTTGGCAGGAAAAGGCGACAGGGAAGGGAAAAGCAGTGGTGGGGGCCTCAGGGAGGCCCGGGGCGGGTGAGGCCCAAGGCTGGGCCAGCTGGCGCGGACCGTCCTGAGCTGTGAGCTGCCCCAAAGTGAAGGACAGACGGCCAGAGGGGAAGGAGGAGATAAGAGGGGTGGGTCGGTTAACAACTGCCGGGCGAAACCAACAGGAGCCGGCACACCCTGCGCACGTGTGTGCGTGCGTGTGCGTGTGTGTGAATGTGTGAGTGCGCGCGCGCGTGTGTGTGAGTGTGTGTGAGTGTGCGTGAGTGTGTGTGTGAGTGTGTGTGTGAGTATGTGTGTGAGTGTGTGTGAGTGTGTGAGTGTGTGTGTGTGAGTGTGTGTGTGAGTGTGTGTGTGAGTGTGTGTGTGAGTGTGTGTGAGTGTGTGAGTGTGTGTGAGTGTGAGTGTGTGTGTGTGTGAGTGAGTGTGTGAGTGTGTGTGTGAGTGTGTGAGTGTGTGTGTGAGTGTGTGTGAGTGTGTGTGTGTGTGAGTGTGAGTGTGTGTGTGAGTGTGTGAGAGTGTGTGTGTGAGTGTGTGTGTGTGTGTGAGTGTGAGTGTGAGTGTGTGAGTGTGTGTGTGAGTGTGAGTGTGTGTGTGTGAGTGTGTGTGTGAGTGTGTGTGAGTGTGTGTGAGTGTGTGTGTGTGAGTGTGAGTGTGTGTGTGTGAGTGTGTGTGTGAGTGTGAGTGTGTGTGTGTGAGTGTGTGTGTGAGTGTGTGTGTGAGTGTGTGTGAGTGTGTGTGTGTGAGTGTGTGTGTGAGTGTGTGTGAGTGTGTGTGTGTGAGTGTGTGTGAGTGTGTGTGTGTGAGTGTGTGTGTGTGTGTGTGAACATCGCTAACTGCCAGCGACAGGTCCACGTTTACTTAAAAGGGGAGCAGCCAGGCGCCACCACTGCCAGGAGCCTCTGCTTATCACACGTGGACTCTCCCGTCTCTGCCCCCGGCCAGCCCCAGGCGGACACGTGTCCTGAGGACGCTCGGCCACCTCGCTGCTGTCAGAGCCACCCAGAGCTCTTCCCCTCTATTTGGTGTATAAGACGCTCAACGCCAGGAGCGGACACGCAGGCTCTTCCGCCAGACACAGCCGCGGGGTTTAGACTCCCTGCCCCAGGACCAGGTTCTTCCTCCCGCCCCCCTTCTTTCCTCCCTCCCCCCTTCCTCCCTCCCTCCTTCCCTCCTCCTCCTTCCTTCCTTCCTTCCTTCCTTCCTTCCTTCCTTCCTTCCTTCCTTCCTTCCTTCCTTCCTTCCCTCCTTCCTTCCTTCCTTCCTTCCTTCCTTCCTTCCTTCCTCCTTCCTTCCTCCTCCTTCCTCCTTCCTTCCCTCCCTCCCTCCTTCCTCCTTCCTCCTTCCCTCCCTCCCTCCTTCCTTCCTTCCTTCCTCCTTCCTTCCTTCCTTCCTTCCTTCCTTC
>NC_137091.1:1993224-2141817 GCF_951640355.1 Cnephaeus nilssonii
CTTCCTTCCTCCTTCCTTCCTTCCTTCCTTCCTTCCTCCTTCCTTTCTTTCCTCCCTTCCCTCCTTCCTTCCTTCCTTCCTTCCTTCCTTCCTTCCTTCCTTCCTTCCCTCCTTCCTTCCTTCCTTCCTCCCTCCTTCCTCCTTCCTTCCCTCCCTCCTTCCCTCCTTCCTTCCCTCCCTCCCTCCCTCCTTCCTTCCTCCCTCCTTCCTCCTTCCTTCCCTCCCTCCCTCCCTCCTTCCTTCCTTCCTTCCTTCCTCCTTCCTTCCTTCCTTCCTTCCTTCCTTCCTTCCTTCCTCCCTCCTTCCTCCTTCCTTCCCTCCCTCCTTCCTCCTTCCTTCCCTCCCTCCCTCCCTCCTTCCTTCCTCCCTCCTTCCTCCTTCCTTCCCTCCCTCCCTCCCTCCTTCCTTCCTTCCTTCCTCCTTCCTTCCTTCCTTCCTTCCTTCCTTCCTTCCTTCCTTCCTCCCTCCTTCCTCCTTCCTTCCCTCCCTCCTTCCCTCCTTCCTTCCCTCCCTCCCTCCCTCCTTCCTTCCTCCCTCCTTCCTCCTTCCTTCCCTCCCTCCCTCCCTCCTTCCTTCCTTCCTTCCTCCTTCCCTCCTTCCTTCCTTCCCTCCTCCCTCCTTCCTTCCTTCCCTCCTTTCTCCTTCCTTCCATTCCAGTACCTGGTTCTTTCTCCCTTTCTTCCTTGCTCCCTTCCTTATTTTTTAAAGTATATTTTTATTGACTTCAGAGCGGAAGGGAGAGGGAGAGAGAGATAGAAACATCAACGATGAGAGAGAATCATTGATCGGCTGCCTCCTGCACGCCCCGCACTGGGGATTGAGCCCCACAACCCGGGCATGTGCCCTGACCGGGAATTGAACCGTGACCTCCAGTTCATAGGTCAACGCTCAACCACCGAGCCATGCCAGCCGGGCTTCTGCTTTTTTTTGGGGCCCAATAAACGCTTAAAAAAAAAAGACTTCAGCCCTGTGAAGTTAAGACTTCTGTTTAAGGGCACCCGGGCGAGACTGTGGGGCAGACACGGCCCTTCTGCTTCGCGGGGGAAGAAGGCTCAGGTCCCAGCAGGGCCACCCTCCCGGCGCCAGGCCCTCTGCTACTACCACATGACCACGAGCGCAGCGTCTCGGGAGTAATCCAGCAGGATCTCATTCAGCCGCACCTGCCGCAGGGACTGGGCGAGGGAAAGCCAGGGTCACGTCCCAGGTCCTCAGGGGCAGACCCACCAGCCCGGGGCCTCTTCAACGATTCGGACAGGATCCGTCTCCTGCCCTCCGAGGAGGAAGCCGCCCGGCTGCGCGAAGCCTCCTTGCCTGACCTCACGACCACGGGGGGGGGGGGGGGGGGGGGAGGGGGGGGGAGTTACGGGGGGGGGGGCACCTTACGTGGTGTTGGGCAGCGGGTAGTTCAGCATAGAGAGGACCCACCGTCTCCATCTGTGAAATGCGCATGCGGCCACCCCAGGGGCGCGGGGAGAGGGAGTGAACAGGCACCTGATGCGGTGGGCCGAGCAGGGTGGGACCACCCTCCATCACCGTCCATCACCTCCTTTGGACTCCCAGCTTCCCCCAGGAGCTGGGAGCTGGGTGTGCCTCTGGCAGGGCCTCTGGCTGATGGGCCAGGGGATCCCCAAAGCTTGTGTGGGGCCGGGGTGTGGGGGAGACTCCCGCCCAGCCCAAGCCTGTCTCCAAACTGTTCAGAAGTGATTGGCACCTGAGTCTGGTAGCAGACGGACACCCATTTGAGAGAATGGAAAATTGAGGGTCGTGAATGAACCTAGTCAAGGCTCCCGGGCCTCACATTACTACACGAGGGGAGGAGGCATTCCTGTGGGCGCTGCCCTGTGGCCTGAAGGGTGTTCAGCATCATCCCAGCCCTCCGCTCACCACGTGACAGCAGCAATCCCACCCCCCAGGGTGACACTGTGATCCCCGAGCCCCTAACCTCAGAACAGCCACGTGGCCACCCCGCTCCTTCAGCCCTTACGCAAGTCCTGAGGGTGCTGTCTGGGGAGGGGGTGGCCACGGCTGTGGCTGCATCTGGGGCGGGGCCTACAGGCCAAGGGGAGGAGCCAGGCAGCTTCGTGGGCTGCCCAACTCCCTCGGCCTCCCACCTGTCTCACTGCCCACCAGGCACACAGGTTCGGGGAAGAGAGGGAGACGGACTCCGGGCCGTCCATCGCCATGGCGAGGGGGCGTCAAAGTGGGCAGGAGGACCAGGACCAGCCCAGGATGGCTGTGAGTTCCACAACCCACAACCGGTTACCCTCAGCGCACCCCAGTGACTGTGGCTTGAGGATGCCTCCAAGGCTGGGTGTGAGGGGGAGGGGAGCAGGGCTGGGGGCAAGGGGAGGGCGTTAAGGAGGCTCAGGACGCCTGGGCCCAGGGTCCTGACCCGGGAAAACGCCTGACACCGCTCCCCAGCAAGGCCCTGCTCCCTCTGCACCTTGACCCTATTCTTGTTCATCTCCTCGTCGGAGATCTTCCAGGGGCAGTCCCGCCGCATCTCGGCCACGGCGGCCTCGTCCTTGAAGCCGTCGTTCAGGCGGAAGGGCGCAACCATGTCCTCAAAGCGCTTGGTGCTGGGACAGAGCGAGCAGGGAGACCCGGTAAGGGCCTGCTTTCCATGCCCCAGTAAGAGCTCAAAGAACAGTCGGGGCACCTGCTGGAGGCAACCAGTCGATGTGTCTCTCACTTCGATATTTCTCTTTCCCTCTCTCTTCCACTCTCTAAACATCAATGGAAAAATATCCTCGGGTGAGAAGTAACAACAACAATAAAAACACAAAAGAACACTGGCTCTGAGAAAAGCACCAGCGGCAGCTTTCGGCGCCTCCGCCCAGGTGGCCTCCGCCCGCCGGTGAGCTTCCGGCAGAGACCAGAGCTCTGATGTGCAACGGAAGGAGCCAAACCGGAAAAGGAGCCCCTGCAAACTCCCACCCTCCTCTGCTGTTCCAGGAGCCCGGGCTAGGCGGGGAGGACAGCGCCCTGCCCTTGGCTCACGGGAGAGAAAGGGGCGATTGCAGAGGGGTCACAGGGCATAAGCCGGCCCTTCCGCCTGCCCCCCCCCCGCCCCCGCCCCCACCACTCCCTGCCCCAGAGGACTCACTGCTCAGCCCGCGGCTTCTGGTTGATGTCCGGAAGGATGTGAACTTCCTGGAATCCCAGTCGGAACTTGCTCAGAAGAGAAATGATTCTGGAAGATGGAGATTTTAAAAAAATATATTTCTTTTCATTGATTTCAGAGAGGGAGAGGGAGAGAAAGAGAAACAGCAATGATGAGAGAGAATCATCGATCGGCTGCTTCCTGCACACCCCACCAGGGGATGGAGCCTGCAACCCCAGCATGTGCTCTGACCGGGAATTGAAGGCCGCTCCATCACGCCCGGGCAAGATGCAGATTTTTTTAAATATAGAAATATTTTTTAATGTATCTATTCATTCCACAAATTTTTATTGCTTGCCCGCTGAGGACACAGCAGTGAGCAAAACAACGCAAATCCTGCCCTGATGGACTTTACATTCTAACCTGAGCAGGGGGTGGGGGAGCGGGTGGGGGGCAGACAATAAATAAATTCTGATAAGGCAGGTCAGCTGACGACGAGTGACATGGAAAAGTAATTGAGCAGTACCTGTGACCAGCTCTGGGCTAGCACACCTCACATTTTAATGTGTCTACACATCTGATCAAAGAGGTGACCAATAAAACCCAGTGTCACCAAATTCTGGCTGGATGCCGGCACCTGCCAAGCCCGCAGCCAGGCCCGCCCTCTCGGACTTAGGTAGGAGATAAGCATGGGCCCCGAGCAGAGAGCCCTTCTGCAGAGTCAGCCACCAAGTCGGAGAACTGTCGCTATTCCATAGAATTTGCTGCCCAATCTCCTGGCCACTGCAGTCCCTCGTGGCCTGGCTGTGGTGGCTCAGGGGTTGAGCGTGGACCTATGAACCAGAAGGTCACCGTTTGATTCCTGGTCAGGGCACATGCCCAGGTTGCAGGCTCAATCCCCAGTGGGGTGAGTGTAGGAGGCAGCCGATCAATGGTTCTCTCCCATCATTGATGTTTCTGTCTCTCTCTCTCCCTCTCCCTTCCTCTCTGAAATCAATAAAGATAGATTTAAAGTCACCTCTTGTCTCACTAGGGATGGCAACCCAGCCGTGGCGGGGACATGGCCCTGCGGATTCTAAGCTCTGCCTCATTTCCCAGGAGGAGGGGTCTTTTCCAGCCTCCATTTCACACAGGTTCCTCCTTGAGCAGATGTGCATTTTAAAATGTAACATCCCTCCCTGTCATGGCCGGGACTGGGGCGACTGCATCTTATCAAGGGGACACAGCCCGCTCCCCACTTACGCCTTCCTCTCCTGGTCCATCCTGTTGATCTGGCCGCCCACGAACACTCGGATCCTACATTTGCTCCATCTCTTCTTGCGGCCCAGGAGGTAGGGGATGAGGAGGGTGAGGCCTGGCAAGGAGGGTCCCGGGAATCAAGAGGAAAATGCTCTCAGGGTGGAGCTCTCTCTGGGTTCTCACCAATTCCCATCTCCAGACCTCAGTTTGCCCATCTGTGTAATGGGCATGCACACAGGGCTCTGTGGGCTCGGGTTTATTTGGCCTGCACTATGTTTTCAAATAAGTGAGCTGGCATGCAATAATTGAGGGATTTCACTTAAAGTCAGAATCTTGGGCGTTTCTTGAAGATTGAAAATTTGACCAGTGGGTGGGGGCCCTCAGACCTCCCTGTCATCTCTCCACACAAGGCCAAGGACCGGCTGCCACTGGTGACTGCGTAACCTCGGACAAATTACTTCACCACTCTGGGCCTCGCTCCCCTATCTGTAAAGGGGGTTAATAATGGTTCCTACCAGGGGCTGCCTTAGGGGAGGTGAGTGCTCAGTCAAGGTGGCTGTCACTCATAGCACATAGTCTATTAGAGCAGAAACATCAGAGGGTGGGCCGACAGAGCTGAGTCATGGGTTTTAAGAGAAAATGGGAGAGAGCGTATTTCTGTGGGAAGTCAATATTCCCGAGCTTTCCTGGGCACCAGCCCCCTCCCCACTTAGGTCGTGTGCTGCGACCCCTGAGCCCATCGAGCCTGAAGGTTCCAGCTCACGTTGACGTGGCTCCTCCCTGTAAGTCCCACTTGACAGCTGACAAGCTGGGGACCAACAGAGGAGCCCAACGAGGCTCCCCCCAGCCCAGGGGCCCCGGTCCCCCCTTTGCAGGGCTCTGAGGTCCCACCAGAGGCCGTGTCAAGAGCGGCCAGGAAGGGCAGGCCAAGAGACAGAGGGCTGCGGAGGGAAGACGGCTGGGGAGAACACGCGTGTGTGTGTGTGTGTGTGTGTGTGTGTGTGTGTGTGTGTGTATGTGTGTGAGAGAGAGAGAGAGCAGGGGCGCTGACCTCCGTCGTCGAACAGCCAGTAGATGTCGATGGTCTTCTTGCCCTGCTCCGACTGGAAGATGGTGCTGGCCTGCTCCTCCCGCACCAGGGCCTCGGGGTCCACTGAGGAGCGGAGGGGCGGTCACCAGGGGCAGCTCATTCACACTGCGTCTGCCTGCACAGCCAGCTGCCCGGGGCGGTGGACTGGCCGTCCTGGGGGCTGTGCACCCTGCTGAGGGCATGCCTGGGGGAGGGGGTGACTCAGAGCACCCCCAGTGATCCCTCACAGATGCCCCCAGCTCCTGCCCTGTGGGTTCCCCTGCCTCCCAGAGTGGTGTGGGGGTGGGAGTGGGGAGGAGAAAAGACTGAGGGGGAACCCTGTCCCTCCCCTGACATGTGAGCATGGCCAGAGAGCCTTGCAGGGGTGGGACACAGGCCCCAGAGCCTGCTGGGTGGGTTCCCACGATGCCCAGATGCCCAGACAGGTCTGCAGTCATCAGTACTGCCCAGCCACCCCACCCCCACAGTTACCGACCCCAGAGGTCTCCGGGGCCCCTGCCCTTGGCCAAGCTCCCCTGCGGCCCCCACTACTGCCCCCCAGGGGGGAGCCCTGAGCCTGAGCGGGCTGGGGACTGACGTGTGCCAGAGACAGATGGCCGGGCCCTGCTGGCGCTGGCTGCCTTGCCGTCCTCGGCCGGGTCAAACACGGGGTTAACTGCAAGAGAGGGACCGCACTGTTCCAGACTGTCCTCCCTGGGACCCCGGTTCTTTCTCCCCCTTTTGCAAGGAAGCAAGTCCTGACACCCCACCTTCCCGATCTGACCTGACTCTTCCCGCCCCCGCCCCACCCGCTTGCCCTGTCCCTCAGGCAGCCCCCTCCCCGCAGCCCTGGCGGTGGGTGCCCCGAACCAGGAGCGCCTTCCCCCGGGCCCCTGCTCAGCAGAAGGCCCCCAGCTCAGAGAGGCTGCTGGCCCCGCCTGCGGTGGCGACACTGCATCTCCCAACAGCACGTCTGCTCCCCAAGGACCGACTTAGTTTTGCTCCCTCCGCACCCCCAGCGCCTGGACCAGCGCCTGGAGCCCGGCTGCCGCTCCGCGCTAACGCTCACTGAGTGCCCGGCCCGTGCCGGCCTGGCCTCCGTGACAGGCCCCAGGCCCTGCCTGCGAGAAAGCGGCCACCCCTCCGTCCCCTGGCCCGCAGCCCCCGTTTATTTTCATGCATGTCGTTTCTTTCGCAGGAACGGAGTCTGCACAGTCATCCGTGACTTTAAACGCTAAGCACATCCCTACTCCGTGCCCAGCGATGGCCTTGGAGACCAAAACGTCCCGTTTCCACGGCCTCGTGTGTGTTTCCTATTCCGGCGTCACCCGGGCACTCCGCTCCCCTGTCCGGTCCCCTCGATCAGGTCCTTCTTCGCCCGTCGGGTCACTGAAGCACTGACCGGGCTCAGGCAGCTCGCAGGCTGGTCTGCCCCCAGCGGGAAGCGTGACCTTGAATGGAACACGCCCCCTCTCTGGGCCTCAGTTTCTCCATTTGGAAACCGGATGAGCTCTAAGGGACCATGAAAAGCCCACTCTCTAGGAGCCCGTGGCCTTCATTCCTAACTCACGTTCCCCTCTCTTCCCACTACCACGTAAAAGAAAGTGGGTTCTAGAACTCTCTGGGGCCCTGTTCCGGAGTTGGCAGGGCGCCGAGCCGCGGGGCGTGCACTCACTGTGTGCCTGCATCACCTCCGAGACGTTGAGCCCCTCGCGCATCCTCAGGACGCACACTCCGTAGTTGAAATCAAAGGCGTCGCTGGAAAGAGAGGAGGTGGGGTTAGGCTCCTGCAGCCCCGGCCCCCAGCCCCCCAAAACCAGAGGTGCGGAGCTGGCCTGCCTCCCACCATCCCTTTCTCCTCCCTGGGCCTCAGTCTCCCCATCTGTGCAGTGTGCAGGCAGCCTGGAGGGTCCCCGGGACCCACTGGCTCTGCGGTTCGCACTGTGGATCCCAAGGGCCCTGAACTCGGGGAGCGGAGTCAGACCAGTCTTCGGGCCACACCCTGTGCTCCTGATACGTTTGGCAACAGCGGTGGGGGGGATTATTACCTCATTTCACAGCCACAAAAGCCCAGTTTCGGGGAGTAACCTGCCCACTCTCACACACTAAAGAAAGGGTTGTCCATATGGATCATGTACACTTAGTGCAGGTGGACACAGCGCCCCCGGCCCCCATTAGGGCTGATCTAACAGGCTAAGCCCCGCCCTCTCTGGACTCCTCTGCTCGCACGTCTCTGGGACAGGGACCTTTCGGGGGGTTGGACTCGTGGAATGCTGACGCCGGGGGGGGGGGGGGGGGGGGGGGGGGGGAGCGGAGAGCAGGCGTCCCCGCCTCCTGCTGTAACTCTGAGAGGCGGCTGAGAGGCCGGCTCAGTCTGCAGCTGGCTCTGAGCAGACCTGGGACTCAGGCTGCCCAGGACTGCACACTGCCTCTCGGCACCACATCAGTGCGGGAGAGCCGCTCAGACGGGCATTTCCTGGACCCTGCACAGCAAGCGCTCAGTGAGGGAGGCTGTGGCGTCACCCCCGCCATCCCCACGCTGCCGCCTCCACAGAGGCCTGGTTCCGCCGCCGGCTCCGAGGTGCTGTCCTCAAGCCGGCTCGCAGGCGGGCACAGGGTTTTCACCTGAACACCCCCCGCTGCGGCTTCTCCGTGAAACTGGGGGGTCTGGCCCCGCCGGCCGTGTTGCTTCCTGGGCACACCGCCTGGAGCCGAGGCTGGCTCCAGCTAGCCAGTCCCCACGGCTGCCGGAGTCCCGCCCTGGGCCGCTCTGCTCCTGTGTTACCTGCTTAACCCCTTTCTCAGCTTTGAACCGTCTTACGTCCCCACTGCTCCCTCCACCTCCCAAGGCCCAGAAACCCCGCGGGCCCAAAGGGACAGACCCCGGCCCCGCCCCCGCGAGCCCTCACTCACTGCAGGATGCCGATGTAGTCCTCCACCGCGGCCGGGTGAGCCGACTGCCAGTTCGTCTTGAACCCGACCACCAGGACGTTGGGCTTCATCTTCCCCAGACCCACGGCCTGCGGCAGGTAGGAGGGGGGCGAGGCGGGGCGTCAGGCTCACCCCCGGGCCCTGGTCTGTGACTAGGGTGGGGCTCTGGGCCCGGCTGCTCTCTCCACCACGTGGCACAGGACCCAGGAAATACACGCCCTGGTCCAGGGTCCTGTCTGCCTGGACGCACCCTGAGAAAGGCACAGCGGCCGCACAGCCATCCCTGCGGCCTGTCCCCGCCTGGCTGGCCACTGGACTGTCCCATTGGTCCTGGATTATCCAGCGCCCGTTTCTCTCCCCAATTATTTCTCATGATAAGGGACTTGAACTAGGCTGTCAAGCTTGGCATAGTCCTGGGTCATCTAATCCATGTGTCTTTGATAGTTCCCTGTTTTTTTTTAATGTTTAAAATATTATATAATATTTCGAGGTGAAATTCAGGTAACAAAGTTAATCATTTTAAAGTGTAAAATTTGGTGGCATAACCCCAAAAGAAGATCCTACATGTTCTTTTTTTTTTAGTTTTGAGAAATCTTTAAAACGATGAAAAGGGATTTCCATATATTGAGTCAGAATTAACACCTGTCATTTATCTATGCCGCCCATTTCACAGATGAGAAAACCGAGCAGTAAAATGACTGGCCCACGGGAATGTTCTCGACCTTGATCTGCGTGGTGGTTTCCTACCACTGAGTAGTGTCTGCATATGAAAACATTTATCAAACTCTGCACTTAACATTTTTTCCCCTTTGCTGTTGGTAAATTATATCTTTAAAAAAACACTCAAGAGGATCCCAAGGCAAGAAAGGTGGGGCTCCTGTTGCAGCCACGGGGTCCTCAGCCAGCCCCCGGCCGTCCTGCTCCGGCCACACCGAGCCGCACCTGCATGAGGACCTGGACCCCGCCGCGCAGGTCCTCGGCGATGACGTCCGAGTAGAAGGCCTTGATCTTCCTCTTGTTCAGCCACTTGGTGTGCCCGTTGGCGATGGCCCGCAGCTCAGGCATCCTCTGCTTGCGGGGTCCCTGGGCGGGGGGGGGGGGGGGGGGGGGCGGGGCAGGTGACATCAGGAACTGACTTTGCCCCTGGCCTGAAACTCAGCCCCTCTCTTGCCCTGGAGGCTGCCCGCTGGGCGGGACGCAGGGGAGTGAGGGGGGGAGGGGGGAGGGGGTGTCCCGTGGGTGGACACCCCGCCCCAGGCCCTGAGGAGCACAGCCCCACCCCAGCCCACCTCCAGGGGGCACTCACGATGAGCACGTGCCCGCAGACCATCAGGCTGAGGTTCCGCGTGAAGGTGCCCACAAAGTCCACCAGGGCCGGGCGGAAGTTGGGGGGCCCCGTGAGCACCAGGCACTGGGGGCTGAGGAGGGGAAGGGAAAAGGGGTGAGCCATCCGGACAGAGCCCACGGGGCCCGGATTCCCACCGCCTGCTGGCCTCCCTCCTAGAACCACTGAGTGGCCTCCGGGACGCCCCTGCACAGCGGACCGCATCTTCCCGCCGTGGCCCAAGGGTGGCTTTCGGGCCCTGACAGATTCCGTGGTGGCCGCCACCCCGGGTCTCCTTCGTCCTTCCTGCTCCGGCACCAAACGCTCCACTTGGCAAACCACCCTTGTCACTCCTCCCCCGGCGCTCCTGCCCAGCCCAGCGTGGTGGTGGGAGCGTAAAGATGGAGGGGGCGGCCTGTCACGTACCAGCCCCTGTGTCAGCACCTGGGGGGGTGGCTCAGCCTCTGAGTCTAGAGGCAGCCCAGGGTCATGGTCAAGGGCCGCTACCAGACTCAGTCAGACAAAATTGGCCACTCCGCTGTGTGACCTGGGGCCAGTTGCCTAACCACCCTGTGCCTCAGCGTAGGGCACTTGCGCAGCAAAGCAACATCAATAGAACCGATCGATCGATCGATCGTTAGCATGCGATCTGGCGGGAAGGGGTGGGGGAGGGGGCCCTGGGGGCAGCATGCTCCTCACTGAGGAGGGACCAGCTTTGCAGAGGCTCGTCAGTCAGCCTCTCGGATCCTGTGTGGACATCCCCCGCCTGTCGCCCTGACGGAGCCCTCTGCACTGCAGAGCATCTTCTGAGACACAGAAAGGCCACCCCTCTCGCCCGGTCCCCTTGGTTGGCAATGTCAACCCCGTCCCCTGACCCCAGGCGGGGACCTCTGCTCCCTCTCTGGCGGGGGCTGTGCCCACCCTGCGTCTGCCCTCGTCAGCGGACAGGTCTCGGCCTGGAGCCCCCCAGGCAGGGCTCGTGGCGGCCCGGGCGCCCGGCGCTGTGCTCACCGGTAGTTCTTGACGTGCTCCTCCGCCTCGTTGAGGCCCACGGAGCAGCTCAGGGCCATGTTGTAGGAGCCGGCCTGCACGGAGGAGCCCCAGTTCACCTCTGGGGGCGGGGGGGGGGGAGGTCAGAACCACGGGGAGAGGCAGACACGAGGGGAGGCGGGGGCATTCTTTAGGACCCAGCACCCAGGGGAGCAGGGCCGCCTGGCACCTGTTCTTAACCTTTGCACATGCCGTACGGCTACCTGCTATACATCAAGTATTAAACTCTGCCGAGCGGTGCCCTCCCTTGACAAACAGACCTTGGCAATGGCCTGAAGGCCACGTTCAGATGTAGAATTTAGGTTTCCCTGGAGCTCTGCACCGCCCCCAGGTGGCGGTCACCCAGCATCCTTGCCCGCAGGCACGCAGACACCCCTGCACACGGGCCACGCCCTCGGCCACGCTCAGGCCTAGTGTGCAACCAGGGCCCACTCCCAGGAGGACGGGCCTGGCCAGGCGGGGTCCTGGGTGCCCAGGGGCGGGTCCAGAAGCGAGGTGTGGCTTTCAGTGGGCACAGTCCCGTAGGCCCCTCCCGCCACGGGGAGCCCGGAGCCCGCGGGGCCCTGAGCTGGGCTGAAGGGCCGGATGGCCTGCTGGGGGGCCTCGGGGGAGGGGGCCCTGGGCCCTCGCAGCCCGACACGGCACCTGGCTTCTTGTAGACGACGTAGAGCAGGAGGGAGAGGACCACGCCGATGGCGATGAGGGCCGCCCACCAGGTGAGGAGGAACATGATGACCACGGAGATGACCGCCCCAAACAGCGCCGCCCACTTGCTGTAGTACCGGAAGGAGGGCCGCCACCCTGAGCGGGGACGCAGGTCAGTGGGCACGCTCGGCGCCGCTGGGCAGGCCTGGGTGGCAATGCCAACAGGGCCCAGGGCCGGGGTCCCAGCCTGTGCCCACCCTCCCACCCTGCCTCCTGGGGCTGGGCCTGGGGGGCCCGGGAGGACCCCATGCCGGCCTTGTCTGCCACGTCAGTAGGCGACACCGAGGAGGCAGCCAGCTCCGGCCACAGACGGCCACGAGACATCAGCGTCAGCAACAGCACGGCTCCGCGGGTGGGATGTGCTCTGCCCGGCTCCACACCGCAGCCCACCCAGGGCCACCGCGAGCGACAGCCGCCGGGCACCACGCTGGGCACCACGGCCCAGGGTCTGTAGAAAAGGCCGCCCCGCGACCAGCCCACCAGCAAAGTGGGGCTCATTAGCTAACGTCTTCCTCGAGACTCTTGACTGCCATCTGCCAGGAAATGTTCATCATCAACACTCAAACCGGGGACACCTGCGAGTGGGGGCCCCTGGAGTTGTGCAACGTGCAACCTGCAGCAACCTCGACTGTGGCCGGGCCAACCCCCTTCCTTTTCTGGGGCTCAGACTGCGGGCTCGGGTGAGACTGGCTATCCATTCACCCAGGACGGTGCACGCTGTGAGGCTTGGTCAAGGGCGGCTACTATGTTCTGTAAATGGTGCCTTTCATTGGTTTGGATTTGAGAGGCGACCTTGGTCGGCCCACCTGCATTCAGGACTCCTATCCCCTCCCCTACTCCGTCCCAGAGCCCCGAGTGCCGCCTCCGCTGGAGGGTGAGGGGCTGCTCACCGGGTGAGTTGGTGATGGAGGCGTGGAAGCAGCTGAAGTTGATGAGGGCGTAGGAGCACAGGAAGAAATTGGAGATGATGGGGGCGATGGTGTTAAGCTCGGCTTCAGGCACCCAGGGAGAGAGGACAGCCTGTTGGGCAACTCTGCCAAGGAGCCACCTGGCACCACCCTCCAAGTGTGGGGCACCCCAGGCAGGCCTCTGAGGCTCAGCGAGTCTCAACCTTCTCATCTGTGGAATGGGCCCAGCCTTTGGAGAAGCTCAAAGGGCCAGTGTTTTGTTAACTGTCGAGTGCCAGCTTTTAAGGAGATAGAGAGCGACGTGAGAGTAGCCCCCATCCTGAGATGGGGCGACCAAGGACAGGGGCCGTCACCGTTGTGTGACCACAAATGACGGTAAGAAATACATTTCACAGCGTGACCCAAGACACACGCCGTCTTTGACCTGAAACCCTGAGACCGCATCACGGTCCCCCCACAGCGGAAGCTGCTCAAACCCGCCCCCTGCATCCCGGGCACCTGGGAATCCTCGTCTCGGGCTGCTTGTGGGGATCCCCAACAAGACAAGCACCCTGCCTGCACAGGGTCCCACTGAATGGCCACAGGAGCCCCGCCCAGAGCTTCTGAGGCCACGTCCTCCGCCTGAGGTCCTCCCGGACCCCCCAGCTCAAAGGACATCAAGCCCCAAGCAGGGTGGGCTGCAGGGGGACCCCTCAGGGCACAGCCAATGCACCGATGTTTCTCACGCGGACACCTGCCAGGCCGGCTGGGCGCGGGGCACACGGGTGAGCAGCAGGGAAAGGAGCCCTGCCCGTGGCCCTCGGACCCCGGGCAGCCGCTCACCAATGATGATGAAGGCCACGGCGATGGCGTAGGCCAGCAGGTAGCCGCGGATCGGCTCCTTGTTCTTGCCGTAGCCCTTGCCGAAGAAGCCGATCAGAGGGTACAGCTGGTCCTCGCACAGGCACTGCGGGCACAGGACACGCGCTCAGCCTGCGGCCAGGACCCCTCCTTCCTTCCTCGCCCGCCTCTCCCTGCGGCCGGGACCCCTCCTTCCTTCCTCGCCCGCCTCTCCCCTGCAGCCGCCTGGACCCAGTGCTGCTTGCTCCCTGGGACCTGGCTTCCGTTAAAGGAGTGACCCGCCCTCCCGCTCCCCAGGAAGACAGTGAAAAGGGAAGATGGGAGGGTGGGTGGCTGCGGTGAAGCCTGGTGGTGGGTGGCAGACAGGGTGCCAGGCTGCACAAGAGAGGGTTTGAGTGGGAAACGCACCCCCTCCCCCCGAAGGCGCTGCTTCCTGCAGGAGCTGGCTCGCCAACCCTTTACTCCAGTCTGGACGCCTGTCACCTGTCACCTCCCGCCTCTGTGGCATCACCCGGGGACCCTGCACCGGGGCCTCCTGGGTCCCGACCAGCCCCCCTCCGCAGCCTCACCTGGAAGACTTTGGCGGCCGAGACGAGGCAGGCCAGGGCAGAGGAGAGGGTGGCCCCGAAGATGCCGGCTGTGATCAGGGGTGCGAAGCCGGATACCATGCTCATAGTCTGCAGGGACACGGGGTTCAGGGCAGGCATGGTGGGGGGACAGGCCCGGAGCCCCCACCTGGGCACTCCAGTCGCCTCTTCTCACCAGGGCTGGGTCCTGACGCCTCCATCTGAGTCCACAACCATCCCCCGGGACCCCAGTGTCCACCCAGGCGGGGACTGAGCCCAAACCCCTTCCCCCCATGCCCGGGCCCCAGCCCCCCAAACCATGCCGATCCTCGGCAGCCCCTGTGTCCCGTGGGGCAGCCCCTGTGTCCCGTGGGGCCCGGCACCTGGTAGTGGTTGATGAGGCCGTAGTGGCAGCTGCGCTGCTGGGCGCACTCGGTGAAGTTCCAGCCGTAGCCGCAGGCCAGCCCCTCACAGGCGCCCAGGCCCGGGGTCACCGTGTCATTCAGGTTCCCGGAGGCGTCACGAACCACGCAGGAGCCTGAGGAGGGAGGAGGGCTGGGAGTCTGTTCCCTTCCCTTTGCTCTCCTCTGTCCCACCCCCAAAATGCCAGCCACTCTGCAGAGAGGGAGATGCTGCGATGTGATATGACGATGGAATAACAATAACAACAACAATAATAATAACGATAGTGAAGACACTGATACTTGCTAACACACAGGAGCACCTACTGTGTGCCAGGCACAGGCCTGGGAAGCAGGTGTTACTAGCACTTTTATTGTCTCGCTCCAGAGGCACAGCGCTCAGGTGACCTCTCTGAGGTCCCAATGTCCTCCTTAAAGCGGAGGCCCGGGCCCCAGACCTGCCTGGCTGTGACCTGGCCCGCGTCCCTTGGTCATTGGTGAGTAGCTTCCCTCACAAGGAGCAAGAACCCCCTGGGGGTCTCGGGGAGAGGCAGGTGACAGCAGCTCGGGCCTGGGGCGAGCCCGGCTCCACCGCTTCCTGTTTCTGCTGCGGCCAGCACCTTCTCGCTCGCTTTCCTGCGCTTTGTCCTCCATTGAAATCTTCCCTCCAGAGGACAAGAACTGTCCCCTCGCCGCTACGTGATTGCTCTTCCCGCCGTCGGAACATGGTTTCCACACCCGGGGATCTGTGACCTCGGACTTGAAGGAACTGAAGGGCCTGGTCTGACACCCCCCTCCCCCCCCGATGGAGATGTTCTGGTCACCACAGGTGCCCTCAAAAGAAGGTCCATTCCAGGCCGGCGTGGCTCAGTGGTTGAGGGTCGACCAGGAGGTCACGGTTTGATTCCCGGTCAGGGCACAGGCCCGGGTTGCGGGCTGGATCCCCAGTGTGGGGTGTGCAGGAGGCAGCCGGTCCATGATTCTCTCTCATACTGATGTTTCTATCTCTCCCTCTCCCTCTCCCTTCCTCTCTGAAATCAATAAATATATATATATTTAAAATAAAATAAAAATAAGGTCTAAGCCTCTACTTCTTGGGGTTGCAAAGTCCTCCCAGCCCAGGTCTCCCCACGCTGTGACCCCCTCCGCAGCGCTCCGGGCGCTACTTACCGATGGTGGCCGAGATGGCCAGGTAGGAGACGGTGGTCCAGAAAATGGCCATGAGTGTCCCCTTGGGAATGGCGATGGCGGGGTCCTGGGAGGGAGGCAGAGCGGCATCAGCGATCCCAGCCCCGGCCCTTGTCTGAGGCTCGGGATGGGGCGCAGAGGAGCAGGGACTTTGCAATTGGGGGCTTACAGGAGGACAGGCCACTGCCAAGGTCAGAGGGCTGAGACCTCATCCAGGCCCCGGGAGCCCCGGGCGGGGAGAGGACTCCAGCCGCTCCAGGCCGGTCCTTTCTGTCGGCTGTGGCCACAGGCCCGGCGGGAGGCAGAGCGCAGGAAACACCCGCTCCCAGCTCTCGTGCGCTACGTCCCCACTCACCGCTCCACACACACGTGTACTGAGCGCCTTGTGTGTGTCTGAGCCTCAGTCCTCCCGAGACAACTAGGCCCTGACATCATTACTCTAGGGCAGTGGTCGGCAAACTGGTTTGCCGCTCTGTTGACTAATGAGTTTGCCGACCACTGGGATAGGGGCTTAATCACAAGAACAACAACGGCCTGTAATTATTGGAATCGAGAGTCTAGGTCAGTGGTTGGCAAATCGCAGCTCGCGAGCCGCATGTGGCTTGTGAGCTGCAGTTTGCCGACCACTGCCCTAGGACCATGTGCTGATGGCGGCGCCGGGACAGATGTAAGGATGGAGGTGTTATTTGAAAGCGGAACAGACTGGCCCTAGCTGGTTTGGCTCAGTGGAGAGAACGTCGGCCTGTGGACTGAAGGGTCCTGGGTTCAATTCTGGTCAAGGGCACGTACCTCAGTTACCGGCTGGATCTCCGGCCCTGGTCACTGTGTGTGCAGGAGGCAACCAATCGAAACGTCTCTCTCATCGTTGATGTTTCTATCTCTCCCTCTCCCTTCCTCTCAGAAATCAATAAAAAATATTTTTTTGGAAAATGAAAGAGGAACAGACTTTGTGAGGTAAAGAAACAAGGGCAGGGAGTCTAAGAGGGCAGGGGCAAAGGCGAGGAGCCGGGGGGGGGGGGGGGGGACGGACAGGGCAACACAGCAAAGCAGCAGATCCTGGGCTGGGGCGGGGTCATGGCGGTGGCGACATTGACCTTGAACACCGAGCTGAGGAGCCTGCCTGCAGCTAGACAGCGGAGGGCCCTGGGAGGGTGTCAGCCCAGCAAAGGTCTGTGGGACCGGCCTGAGTTTTGGAAGGTCAGGCTGGGTCTGTCCTCCCCTTGGCTGACTCCCAGGAGCGAGGGAGGACAGTAGCCCATTTTGGGGGTGGCCCTCAAGGCCTGGAGGGTCATTGATGCCAACCGACAGCCTGAGAACTGAGCGGAGTGAGTGGCATTGACTTGGCCTGAGTTGTGTTGGGCTGGACTGGAGGTTAGAGGGTCTGCCCCGTGGTGCCAAGCTCAGCGCCCAGGGAGACGCGGGTAGGCAGGGCCAGGAAGAGGGAGGGGCGGGCGTGCTGCTACCTTGAGGTCCCCGGAGATGTTGGCCCCCGCCAGGATGCCTGTGGCCGAGGGGAAGAAGATGGAGAACATCCCGAAGAAGCTGCCGTCCGGGCCCCGCCAGTCGGGCACCAAGTTCTGGACAAAAATGTCCCCTAGGAACCAGGGCTGAGTCAGGGCTTCGCGCGCACTGGGCCCGGCGGGAAGGGAGGGCACGCCGGCGGCCGCTCCTGGCATGGAGCCCGGGATCCCATCCTCCCGGTGCCCACAGAAGAGGCCGGCTGGGTGGGCAGACTGTCCCTGTCCCCATGGGCAGGGCCCCAACCTGCACGTACCCCGGTAGCTGAAGAAGCCCCTGGAGGCCTTGTCCTCGGACGGGGGGATCAGCGTCCCCACCAAGTAGTTGGCAAAAGAGACCATGATGACCATGAAGAAGAGCACCTGGGCCTGGGGGCAAAGGACCAAGAGGTCAGATGGCCTGCCCCCCCCCCACTCTTGAGGGCACCCCAGCAGGGAAGAGCCTGCTCAAGGTCTCTCTCTCTCTCTCATTCATTCATTCACTCATTCACTCATCACCCTGCTGCAGGCTCTCTTCTAGGACGTGATGCTCACACAGGCCCTTGTCTTGCTGAGAGAGAACATGAATCTAGAGTGAGAACAGGTCTGTGGCGGGGACTGGTTTGAGCAGGGTGGCCTGGGAAGGGGTCTTGAGGGTCCTGAGGAGGGTGATGGGGCAAAGCTTGGTGCACTCAAGGGGCAGCGAGGAGGCCGGTGTAGCTGGAGGTCAGAGCGAGGGGGAGAGAGGAGAGAAGGTGGGGGCCAGGTCTGGCCAGGCCTGCCAGCTGTAGCCCAACATCTGTCCTCCCCCATTTCCCCTGCTAACCCTCTGACTGCTGGCTGGAGAGGGGTCAAGTGAAGACCACGTTCGCCCAGAGCCCCTGCCGCTGGGGTGGCCATGAGGCCGAGTTCTGGCTGGTGGGAGACGAGGGGAAGGGATATTTCCTTTCCTGCTGCCTGACTGTGGGCGTGGGGGGGGGTCCTCATGGACCATGGGTGAAGGTCACACCCCAGGGGTGGAGAGGCCACAGGAGGGAAGGAATCTGGGCACCTGAGCCCCAAGAACCAGGGACACCGGGGCTGTTAGGAGAGAGAAATGAGCGCCTCTTGTTTAAGGCCCCGTCCACAGGGCTGCACAGCGGCAGGTCTTAACGCCTTGCTGATACAGAGAAGAAGAGGCAGGCCCAGATGGCGGGGCTCAGGGGCTGAGCGTCGACCTATGAGCCAGGAGGTCATGGTTTGATTCCCGGTCAGGGCAATGCCCGGGTTGCGGGCTCAATCAGGCAGGAGGCAACCGATCAATGATCGTCTCGCATCATTGATGTTTCTATCTCTCTCCTCTCCCTCTCCCTTCCTCTCTCTGAAATCAATAAAAACATATATTATAAAGAAGAAGAAGAAGAAGAAGAAGAGGCTCCCACGTGACACCCAGGTCCCCTCTCCAACACCCAGGCCTCACCTTGGACTCCCACTCCATGCCAGCCAGGGAGATGGCCAGCAGCACGGTGACGGTGACCACGCCGATGATTCGGATGTCGTTGACGGGGTCCACGATGGGCGAGCCGTACTCCTGGGGGAGGGGACAGGCCGGCCACGTGCTGCCCTTGAGCACCCCGCCCAGACTCCTCCACCTGAGTCACCTCACTCTGGGTGACCTCTCCCAGGAAGACACCGACCCAAACACCTTCCCTGCCAATAGACCCCCCAGAACAGCTGCCGAGGGCCTGGGCAAGTGGCCCTCCAGGCAGCACGCAGCCCCGCAGGGGACTTCTGGGGACGGCCTTTCTCCGATGGCATTGTCACGGTCACCCACAGCCATCGACCGTGGCCTTGGCCCCTGATGGGCAGACGGGCCAAGGAAGGCCCAGCCCGCTGGGGTGAGGAGACGGCGAGGCGGGGCTCCCTCCGCCCGGGTCAGCGCTGGCCTCACCTGGAGCAGGTCCCGCACGGTCTCTGCGAAGCCCACCGTGTGCATGGCCACGCCCACAGCGTTGGCGAAAGCGAAAATGAGGCCGATGGAGCCCCCGAGCTCCGGGCCAAGGCTCCGGGAGATGAGGAAGTAGGTGCCACCTACGGGGACAGAGCCCGGGGCCATGAGCCCAGCGGAGTCAGCTGGCTGGGAGCGGGGACCAGGGGCGGAGGGGACCAGGGCGGAGGGGACCAGGGCGGAGGGGACCACGGGCGGAGGGGA
This sequence comes from Cnephaeus nilssonii, assembly GCF_951640355.1. Taxonomy (NCBI): domain Eukaryota; kingdom Metazoa; phylum Chordata; class Mammalia; order Chiroptera; family Vespertilionidae; genus Cnephaeus; species Cnephaeus nilssonii. The sequence goes on from NC_137091.1 coordinate 2,012,236, forward strand.
CCAGGGCGGAGGGGACCAGGGCGGAGGGGACCAGGGCGCAGGACCTAGCCCGGGCCATCCCGTGGGTGGGCAGAGCCCGGAGGAGCAGCCTGGGTGCCGGTTTGGGGTGGGGGTGGGTGAAGTCGGGGGATCTACAAGAGGGGGGGAGGGAGCAGTGGGGTGGGGGCCCACCTGACTTGACCTTGCCGTTGGTGGAGATGGCCGAGATGGAGAGGCCCGTGATGGAGGTCACCGTGACTGACAGCAGGATGATGATCCAGGTCAGGACTGTGGGGGTGGGCGGGGACGTGGTCACCCCAAAGCTCAGTCGGGGCATTTCCCAGGCAAAGGAGCCATGTGAGAAACCTGCGTCAGCCAACTGATCTGCCGTGTCACTGAAATCACGTCCCTTCTCTGCCTCTGTTTACTCATCTGGAAAATGGGTCTCTGCCCACCTCCCTGGTCTATCAGGGAGCTACTGAGCCAACATGTAAAGGATCATTAGGTATGGGAGGGAAGGTACCCTCCTTTAATAATAAAAAATAAGGTAATAGTTACCATTTGACGAGCACCTCTGGGTGCCCGGTCCTGTGCTGTTCCCGTGCACCATAGAAACCCCACAATAGGTCTGTGAGGTAGAGACACTTACCACCCCTTTTACTGATGAGGAAACCGAGGCTCAGAGAGGTTAAGAAACTTGTCCAAGGTCACACAGCATGGCACAGAGCTAGCATCTGAGCCTGTTCTTTGCAGAGTTTGAGCTTCTAACCCGCATGCTCTGTAGTAGAATTTGGCTCCCAGAGGTTAAGAGACTTGCTGAGGGCAAGAGCCCTGGACTTGCTGACTCCGTGTCCCGCGCTCCTCTGCCACACCACCCTGCCCTCTGTCCCTGCGGGGACCAGGGTCTCTGCAGCCCACGTTCACGCTCACCTTCCCCTCCCGCCAAGGCACTCACCAATGCCCGCCTGCGCCGTAATCCACGGGAGCCGCAGGTAGAGGATCACACCCCAGATATTGAGCATGCAACGGATCTGGGAGGAGAAGGGGAGTCAGAGGCCACGGGGGCGGGGGGGGGGGGGCGCAGAGACCCCAAGGGCAAACACACAAGTCCCTGTCCCCAGTCAGGGCACGGCATCAGGCACCTGGGCCGGGGGACATGGGTCCTTCCTTTGCTTTAACCACCTCAGTGCCCTTCTGGTTTTGTGGGGCGGGGGAGGGGCTGCCCACCCACTTTCCTGCCTCTCACTGGGGCCTGAGCATGGGCCGCAGCATCACCACCCTCCCTACTCCAAGCCCAGGACCCGGTGTCTGGCAGCGCCAGCCATGGCCCCAGGGCCAGCCGTTGGTGCAGGGCCTGGCGTTTAGGGGGAGATTAGCCAATGCCCCCCACACAGGCAGAAATCGGGCCTCGAGCTGCTGTGACTTCAGCCTCCAAATTTAAAGCAGCGGAGGCCTTGGCTGAGGCTGAGTCCCAGGGGGAGGCGCTGCCCGGCCAAGGCTTGGGTTGGGGGGAGCTCTAAGGCCCTCCATCTGCTCGGAGCTGCTGAACGGGCCGGGCCGCGTGGGGCTCTGTTCTCCACGGACTCCACAGTCCGGGAGGGAGATCCAGAATCTCCGTACGCGCCTCTGGGGTGCTCACGGGTCCGACGGAGAAACGGGGCACAGCCAGCAGGCAGCTTGGCAGAGTGAAGGTCAGAACCCAGGCCCACTGCCTCCCAGAACAAGACGAGAGCTTTGTCTTACATCTCATGCCACCCCCTCCATATGGTCCCCTAGTGTCTTCCAAAGCCAAGTTCACGTGTTCCTTTGCTGTCTGGAGACTTCCTGGTGCTCTACACTACAGCAAACCGGCCCTTCCCATCATGGAAAATGGGAAAAACACGTTTGTGGATTTGTGTGTTCGGTGCTGCCCTCTGGTGGCCTTTTGGGGGAAATGCCATTTCTTCTAATATCTCCCAGACGGGCACTGCTCCAAACACTTTACATCCATTAACAGGTTTAAGGCTAATTATTTCACAAATAAGGAAACGGAGACACCGGTTAAGTAACGTGTCCAAGGTCACAGGACAAGTAAATAGCCAAAAAGAGATCTGCCCCAGGGAGTAAATGGAGGTCAGGAAGCACAAAACCAGAGAAAATGGGCTGGGGGAAACATGCAGATGGGGAAACCGAGGCACGGGATGGGCTTGGGGCCTGAGGGTCAGAGCTGAGGCTGGGCGGAGCTCCATCCCCCACCCTCGCCCCCGGACACCCCGTTTGCAGCCCACTCACCATCACCCCCTTCACCCACCCTCGCCCCCGGACACCCCGTTTGCAGCCCACTCACCATCACCCCCTTCACCCACCCTCGCCCCCGGACACCCCGTTTGCAGACCACTCACCATCACCCCCTTCACCCAGCCGAAGCGCACGGGCTCCTGGGGGCTCTCCTCGCTGCTGGCGCCCGCCCCGTCCTCCACCAGCCCGTCCGCCGCCTCAGGGCTGGGCCGTCCGTCCACGGCCAGGGCGTGCAGGTGGCTGCCTTCCTGCTGGGAGCCCAGAGGCCGCGGTGAGCCGGCAGGGGTCACAGTGCAGCTCCCCCCCTCCGCCCTCCACAGCCCCACCTCCCGGGTGCAAACCCAGCAGGGCTCTTCCCCCTGCAGACCTCCCCCTCCTCTCTCCTCTCTCCATCTCTTTCAGGGGTGTGCAACCTCTACTTGCACGCTTCCACGGACGGGGAGCTCATCACCTCTCTAGGCAGCCCTCGTCGGCGTAATTGGGTTGCCGAGGACCGGGCAACGCACCTTCCAGGTACCCTGACCTTCCCACTCCCATGTCCACGGCTCATTTGGGCCTCTCGACCCCTGAGGAAGACACTGATCCTCATGGCATAGGTGACAGAGCTGAGGCTCAGAGAGGGTAGGTACCTGGGTCAGGTCACACAGCAGGGAAGCGGCCAGTCTTCTGAGGCGATGCTTACCTTCAGGAAGGAGTGCAGGTCAGCCAGTGTGGGCCGGACCTTCCGGGGCTGGCCGGGCAGGGTGCTGTGGGCATAGTGCTCGTAGGCCGGCACCACATCCATGGTGTTGTAGCCAAAGGTTCGCATGTACAAGGTGCTGCCGTGGGTCAGGTGGCTGGGGTGGCTGCTGTCGTAGGCAGCCGGCGGTGGGGACTCATCGCTCCCCAACAGCGTGCTAATGGTGAAGCGCCCACTGCACAGAGTGGGGTCCCCCGGCGTCTCCGACCCCGGCAGCTCTGCCATGGTGGCTCTGGGTGGCAGGGGCGGGGGCCAGGGGCGGTGGGGACACGCAGGGTGGCTTTATAGGCTGGGCCTGCAGCAGGGGGAGGCAGGGAGGTTGGCCTAAACCGCCCACGGCCGGCGAGCAGGGTCCCTGGACTGGGTGGGAGGCAGAGCACGTGCCCATTCTGTCCTGCCCACCACGTGACCTCGGAGGTAGCGCCCCGCCTGGGCCCCGAGGGCTGGGTGTAAAGGCCTGATGCCCCGCCCCGCGAGGCAGGCTCCCAGCTCCCAGCTCCCAGCAGCAGGCCTGAGGCTTTGGGTCTTCACAGCAGCCCCCTCCGCCCACTGAGCCTGCTTCCTTCCCTGCGCCCAGAGGTCCCGGCCCCAGAGCCCCCTGGGGGTGCCCTGCACACTCACTCTGTCCGTTTGCACCCCGGGCCTGGGGGCCTGTAGGCTCACAGAAAACCACGGTCTGCCGTCACCCCGCTGGGGTTTGCCTCTCTCGGCCATTCACCCAACCAACCCTTAAAGCCCACCCACCCGCCACGGTGGGACAGGAGCCGGGAACAGGGGTGGCGGGCACTGTGCCTGCGCGTCGGGGGGATGGAAACTGACCAGGCGGCTGTGCGGGGAGGGCGCCGCAGGAGAGAGCACCCGGACCGGACCGGGGCCAGAGAGGAACCGGGGCCTCAGGCCCCCACCAGCTCCAGGCATCTGAGCTGGGCTGAGGCTCAGGCTCGGCCCTCCTAGGGAGGGACAGGGAGGGACACACTTTCTCTCCGTCGCTGCCTCTCAGACCTGGGTTCTCAGAGGTCACAGAGGTCACCGGAGGACCAGCCCTGAGATGCCCAGCGTCCCTGGGACGCCACGGCTCCGGCAGCAAGTGGGCACTGCGGACTGAGGACCTGCAGAGGGCCCGCGGCCCGCCTTCGCCCCTCGCTCCCGGTCAGAGGGCCAGCCCAGCTGTGCCAGCTGCGAGCCAGGACAGGTGCAGGTGGCAGGCTCAGGCGGTTAGGGCAGCAGCTGTGTTAGGGCGTCGCCCTCCAAGGCGAGATGTCTAAACTGGAGCCCGGGAGCCCCACAAAATTGTGGGCCTTTTTCTGGGATTTCATCCAACGTGCTAGAAGGCCGCCCTCAGGGGCGCAGGTCTGGGCCTGTCACATTCACGGATGACCCCAAGCAACTAAAGAGCACCGAGTAGGTCCTCAAAAAACGCCTGTTGAGTGAGTAACAGAGGGGACCAGGCCACAGAGGGCAGAGAGCAGCAGCCGCCACAGGGGCCCTCGGCGGACAGAACCACCCCGGGGGGGGGGGGGGGGCAGTGCACGGGGCAGCTTCTTGGGGGGGGCCTTCAGCCGGGCGGGGGGATCACAGGGTATGGTCACTGGGAATCTGTTTGCAGTTTGTATATTTACCGTAGGTGTTAGTTTTTAAAAAAGACTTCTCAGGGGCTCCTCTCTGTGACCCCCCGGCTTGCCTACCCCCTTCCCGGGAGTCCTGCCCCTCCTCGGGGAGGCTCCGCCGGAGTGTGTCCCCAGCCGCGTGACAGCTGCCGCTGGGGCTCGGCCCCCAATCACGGTCAATGTTCCACCTTCCCCCCACCCCGTCTGGTGGGGGAGGTTCTCATTCCCCCTGGGCCTCGGGGCAGATCTTATCGCCCCTCGCTCAGCTGCCCGGCACCATTCCTCCACACCCGGCCCGCAGACGCTGTGGAAAATTCCCGATTAAGATCTCAGGAGGGGGCGGAAGGCCAGGCCGTCTCCAGCAGCCCTGGGGCTGTGGGCAGAGCGAGGGCAGATTTGCTGGGTCACCCTGGTGGCCTCTTCCTCCCTCCGCAGTGCTCAGGCCGCGGCGGCTCCAGGTCCCTCAGAGCCCGGGGGGGGGGAGGGCGGGGGGGGCACGTGTGCTGCTTCGAGGGGCCTTTCCTGCCCCCCCGCACCCCCCGCACCCCAGCCAAGGGCTTCTCAATAGAACAAGCTGGTGGGACTGCAGGAACCCCTGTGCCAAACCACAGACCCAGGAAAGGGGGTTCCTGCATGTGGTGTAATCTCATTCACTGGAGACCTGCTCACAGACACACTTTCTTTTAAATTTCATTTTTATTGATTTCAGAGAGGAAGGGAGACAGAAACATCAAGGATGAGAGAGAATCATTGAGCAGCTGCCCCCTGCACACCCCCCACTGGGGATCGAGCTCGCAACCCGGGCATGTGTCCTGGCCGGGAATCCAACCTGGTTCATAGGTTGATGCTCAACCACTGAGCCACACGGCCAGGCAATTGTTTTTTCCAGACCCTCTTTTTGATGGGGACACAGTGCTGAGTCAGATGCAAGTCCCAGGGCTTCAGCTGCCAGGGGCCCCAGCGCCCTCAGGCCTGAGACCCGGACCCGGGACCAATGCACGGGGCTGAGCGAAGCTGTGACGGGGCCGTGGGGCGTCTCAGGCTCCGTCTCAGCTCTCAGTCTTACCTGGCCCCAGGGGCCTCGGCTTTCTCAGCAGCAAAAGGGAAATGCCACCCACACCTGTCCGCTAGGGCTCACCTGTCCGGGGGGCACCTGCCCTGGCCGAGCGGCGAGGGTCCCTCATCACCTCCCACTTCTCAGCAAAGGAACCGAAAAGCCTCCTGGTCAGGAAGCCCCTAGAAGCGAACACCCTAGACCCGGGGCTCTGGCACGTGGAGCGTGGAGGGCAGGGCCCTGCTGCCACCTCTGAGTCCCAGCGGCCCAGCGGCACCTCAGCATTGGCTGTGCCCCTCCTGCATACCAGGCCCTGGGACTCACTGCCTAGCCTGGCAGACCAGCCGGCAGAGGAGGCAGGCCCTGGAGAGAGAGGGGAGCTGGGAGGGGAGAGGCTGGGCACCGATGGAGAGGATTCTGGGGCACGGGGTCCGGGAAAGGCGTGGTCAGTGCCGGGGAAGAGGTGGTGGGGTGGGAGAGGAGGGCGACATGGTGGGAGCTGAGGCTGAAAGGGGCCCAGTCGTTTCCTCATTGACACATTTATTGAGTGCTTACTGCATACCACGCACAGCCGTGCTGGGCAGCAGAGGCCCTGCCCGCCTGGAGCTCACATTCTGTGGGAGACCCGACGGCAGACGAAGGAGCAATCCCTGTGACAGCCAGGACTAAGTGCTACAAAGAAAACAAAGCTTGCTTTTTGCTGTTGCTTTTAGAGGAGGGGCATTTAGGCGAAATTTGAGCTGAGCTCCAACAATGAGAAGCCACCCGTATGCCAGCAGGTGCTTTTTTGGGAAGGAGAAAGGGCATGTGCAAAGGCCCTGGGGCAGGAGTGTGGTGTGGGTGGGGCTGCTGTCGCTGGAGCAGAGGGATGGAGGAGATGGGTCTGAGACATGGAAGGGGGAGCATTGGGCCTTCCAGCCAGCGGTAGAAGTTCCATGTCCTCTTGTGTGATGGTCAGATTTATATTTTCTGATCCCTTTGGCCATTGTGTGGGGAATGGACTGAGGGAGGTAGGGTCAAGGCAAGACTAGTCGGGGCCGGGCAGGTGGGCGGCGGTGCCGTCGGCCGGGGGCAGCTGTGGGGCAGTCGCTGAGAAGCGGTGGGCAGCGGAGCCCACAGAGCCAGCCCATGGATTCGTGTGGGGCGGGGCTCTGGAGAAGGGAGCGGGGAGGACGCCATGGGCAAGCAATGGCCTCATGATGGTCTCACTTCTGGGTAGGGCACCGGGGGGAAGGGCCGTGAATGCCGAGGCCGGAGCCCGCCCTGGTCCTGGGGTGTGGCATCCCTTCTGTTCCCGGGAAGCTGCTGGGGTCAGCGCGGTGTGGCGAGCAGGGCAAGGCCGACAGAACTGGCCGGGGGGGCCGGAGGGGCTACGGCGACAGGCAGCAAGGACCACACACGGACTGCGCACGGACCTGAGCTCCGGGGGCCGCCCCACAAATGCTGGCCCCGGCCCCGGCCGCGGCGGGAGCTCCTGTGGCCCCGGGCGGAGGAGGGCGGAGGGACCACGTCGGCGTTTTGGGAAGCTCCCCGCGGACACTCGCCAAAAGGACGCTCTGTCACAGACTCCCAGCCCACCCCGTCCCCAGGTCCGTCCTGGTCCCACGAGGCTCCTGGAGAGGATGGGTATGATGCAACCCTGGTGTCGTGAAATAGCCGGGTAAGAGGAAGCGCTGCTCGTCGGCCTGATTCACAACACCAGCTGCAGCAGCCATACCAGAACTCCGCGGCTTCCTCCTCCGGGCGAGGCTCCGGGCTTCCGGACAGCGGCGCTGGGCAGACATCTCCCCCGGCGGCTGCCCTGGACCCGCACGGCAGGGCCCGCGGGGAGCGACGACGGCCGGGTCCCTGCCCACGGGGGGCTCACAGGCTTGCTGGCTCCGGGAAGAGGGGAGCAGACACACACCTGTGCAGGGCAGCGGCCGGGCAGGGCACACTGGGGGGGCCGGGCCCTGGGAAGGCCGGGGAGCCGGAGGCTGGACTGCAACCTCCCCAGCAACCAGGACCAAGACACGGGGCTTCTCCTGAGCCTCGCCGAGTGTGTCTACGGCATTCCCGGTCCTCCCACCTGGACATGGTGTAGCCGTTGGACACTGAAGGTCCTTAAAGCTACTGGCAGCCAAAGCCAAAAGGTTTGGGACCGGGCCTGATGAGTTAACACATTTTCATTGCTAACGGAAGGGCCCCTGGGGTGTGTTTTTCTCTCTCCCTTCATGGTCAGACTTGCTTTTTAAAACCTATGTAGCCGACATTCACTCCACAGTGTGACAGTGTCCACAAGTAAGTGCAGGCGCTCATCACGGAGTGGGCGGTTCCGGGGACACAGAGGGCAAGGCGTGCTCACTCCCTCCCCTCGGGAGCACCGAGTTCAGCGGAGGTGGCAGAGCCAGCAAGAGCCACCGCCCAAGGCGTAAAGGCTCAAGTTCTGGGTAAGATGCTACCCGGGTTCAGAGAAGGGGTAGGTTCCTCTGGCCGGGAAATGGTAGAATGGGGTGGTAGGATAAAGGCAAAAGGAATAAGCATTCATTTCACGAGGGAAGTGGCCAAATGTTAGCTTGGAGCTTCCTGGCAGCCAAGGCAAAAAGTAGATTCATGATCAGTGGTCACTCTCTGATAAAAGAGTGAGGTTTCACTTTTTCCCCTTCTTACTCTTCTGATAAAGAAATCTCCACCACACCTTCATCCCTCCATCCCAGCTGAGAAAACTTTTTAAAATTATTATTTAATATATTTTTATTGATTTCAGAGAGTAAGGGAGAGGGAGATAGAAACATCAATGAGAGAGAATCATGGATCGGCTGCCTCCTGCACGCCCCCCACTGGGGATGGAGCCCGCAACCCGGGCCTGTGCCCTGATGGGAATCAAACCGTGACCTCCTGGCTCATAGGTGGATGCTCAAAGGCTGAGCCACACCGCCAACTGGTCCCAGCTCTTTAGCTACCAGAAAAGATGGGAGGACACCACTGTTTAAGACAATGCTTTCTGTTAGGGCAGGTGCTAACATTTATAAAAACAAACAAAGAGCTGGGGTGTGGGAGGAGCTGCTCAGAGCGGAGAGCAGAGAGACCCCCAGAGGGAGCTGGCGGTGGCCCCGTGCAGTCATCAGAGCGCGGGCTTTTACAGAGACCCACCTTCAGAGGGTCCTAGCAGCTCAGAGGGGCTTTCCCACGTCACCTGCTGACCTCAGCAACATCCCAACGCAGAACCCCAGGGCATCCCAGGGTTTATTTTATTATTATTATTATTTTTATATATTTTACTGATTTTTTACAGAGAGGAAGGGAGAGGAATAGCGAATTAGAAACATCGATGAGAGAGAAACATCGACCAGCTGCCTCCTGCACACCCCCTACTGGGGATGTGCCTGCAACCAAGGTACATGCCCTTGACTGGAATCGAACCTGGGACCCTTGAGTCCACAGGCCACGCTCTATCCACCGAGCCAAACCAGTTAGGGCGCATCCCAGGGTTTAGCTGCAAGATGACACTTGCCATTTGGCTGCATTTGTGCTAAAGTGGGGGAGAGGGGTGGGTCCAAGGGGAGTCTCCCCTCCAGACGGGGTTGCTTGGCTGGGGGTGCAGGTCCCACAGGACAGGAAGTCTGAGGAGTGGAAGTCGGGTCCTTAGCCCAGGGGAGCTCCGTTAGCAGCAGCACTGAGCGCTGGAGGCTCCGGACAAGCCTCAGGGCACGTGGCCGCCAACGGTGGGCTCAGGGAGGCGGGGCGGTTGGACGTAAGGAAAGAACGTCCTAGCTGAGGGGCCAGGGACTCCCCCACAGTTGTCAGAGGTCATTCACTTGTGATTTCCTGGGGAACGTGACACTAACCCCCCAACATACACACAGTGGTACTCTTCAGCTGGAGCCACTTTTACTAGTTAACCAGCTACATCAAGGACCGTGCAGGATGACCGGCTTTGACCTTGGTGGGGGCACAATGGGCAAGCTGACGCAGTGGGCCTGGGCATGGTGCCTGTTCTTCCTAACCAGTTAGAATCTTCATCTTCCTGCTTAGTGCACCTCAGACACTGATTTGTGGACAACCCGCGGAGGAGTGCGGAGGGGGTTGGCGCTTAGAGAGGCCCAAGGCCTGCCCCACTCCCCGCTCTGGTCAGAACAAGGGGTCTTGACTTGACTCAGGCATGAAAGGTCACCTGGGGAGCTTCAAAAAAAGTTAATGCCAATTAAGCCAGAAGCTCAGGGGCAGGGGCTTGGCAATCAGTTTGTTTGGTTTTTTAATATGTTTTTACTGATTTCAGAGAGAGGAAGGGAGAGGGAGAGAGAAACATCAATGATGAGAATCACTCATCTGCCGCCTCCTGCGCGCCCCCTACTGGGAACCAAGCCTGCAACCCGGGCCTGTGCCCTGACCGGGAATCAAACCGTGACCTCCTGGTTCACAGGTCGACGCTCAACCCCGGAGCCACGCCGGGTGGAAATCAGTATTTTTTCAGAGCTCCCAGGGCTGAGAACGAGCTCTGGGCAGGAGGGAAGATGCGCTGACTGAGGCTGCGCACAGCACAGTCTGGCTTCTTCGTCAAGGCAGTGCTGGCTTAGCGTTTCTTAAACGTTACCTCCCACGCTGTGAAAGGCTTTTAAAGGAGCTCATTTCGCCTGGGGAGACATAAATTCCTACCTGGCCACCAGCCCTTTGTGCTGGATTCCTTGCCCAAGGCCCACAGGCAGCCTTTAATTACTGATCTGTATGGGCCCCCAGCTCGGACCTCCCCTCCTTTCTCTGCCTTAAGGACCACACCTCCCCAGGGTACCCCACGCCACACACGCACCTCTAGAGCAAAGGTGGAGACCCTGTTACGGTCAGGCTTTCGCGTGGCCAGGAAGGGCTGCACGTGCGGCCTCTGACCCCTGGCAGGTCCCCACCTGGCTCCAGGGGCCCTGCACTCACCTGAGTCCTGCTGTCTCTCCTGCTTCAAGGTCGTTGGTGGTTCACAGCGGCTCGACACCAGGGGCCAGGCCAGGAGCGGAGCCGGGCTCCGGGACGGAGACGGCACACCCACAGCGTGCCCCGCGGCTGCAGGTCTGAATCCCTCACTCGCTCACGGCTCCCTCACCCCGCCCCGCCCCCACACCTGCCCTCTCACTCATTTCTTCCGGCTTCCTAGTTCATGATGGTTTGTGTGTGCCTGTGCACACTCCTGCGTCTCTCTTCCCAACCACTCCTACGCTTAGGGAAGCAGGGGCTGCGCTCAGTCTCAGCAGCACCCGAGCTCGTAGCCCTGCGGCCTGGCGGCTCCGGGCAGCGCCGCTCTCGCACTGGCACAGGCAGAGGCCGTGCTGCCCGCCCTCACCAGGGAGTGCACGCTCCTGAGGGCAGGGGCCTCACTCCACCGCTGTCCCAGCGCCTGGCACCGGGCAGGTGCTCACACCGTGCTGCACTGCCTTCTCCCCCTGGCGTCACGGAATCAACAGGAACCCCATCCGAATCTGACATGCCCATATCTGTCCCCTAACGGTAAATTTTTAGCCTCACTTCCTTGACCTCATTTTGTCTCGAAGGGAAAAAAGCCAAACCTGGGGTAGGGGTCACTGATGCCGCTCTGTCCCCACGGGAAGGGCCTACCCCTCTACCAGGCTCGGAGCAGGGCGGCCCGAAGTGACCTTTCCTGAGGGCTCGCGGGGTGACAGGTAATGGGGGGGGGGGCGCGATTTTAGAAATGGACTTAATCTTCCCAGTTGGCTGCTGGAGTAGGAACTGGCACCCTGCTTTATACCTGAGCTAACCGGCTCAGCGAGGACACTTAACTTGCCCTCAGTCCCAGGATTCCAGGGGATTCTCAGCCCAGCCCAGCCCCGCGTTGGTGGCTGTCTCTTGGAAACTCCGGGTTCTGAAGCGTGGGCTGCTGGCTCATTCCACTCCGGGCTCTGCTGAGAGCCTCAGGTCTCAGCTGGTCCCCACTCCGCCCCCCCCCCACCCCCCATTGGTGCCCAGTTCTTTCCTTTCAGAATTCAGTCTCCAAATCCTTGCCGGTCCTGTGCTTACCACCCCTGGGCCTGCCACCAGAGGGCCACCTCTCAACCGGCGGGGCTGTACGGGAGGAATCCCAGTGCCCTTTTGGTTTAATTGTTTTTTAAACGCCAGGCAGCTGATCCATCAGGCTGCCCAGCACAGAGGCCCAGCCCAGGGACCCACACCGCGGCAGGAGGGCCCGCTGGGTGCGAGGGTGACGGGGGCCTCCGGGCGGGGGCACGGGGGACGGAGGCCTCGGCACCCACCAAGGAAAGCATTTCCGGCCGAGCTCCTGGGGCCTCCTCTCCTGGGAATGTCCTGAGCACGGCTGAGCTCCCGGGCGCGGGGCCTCACTGCCCACCATCCGCCCCACGCGTCTCTGTGGCTGTGGGCTTCCTGGGGCACCTATGGAAACCTGGCCTTTCTAGGGGACCACTGGGAACCCCTCGTGTCGGGGTGAACACCTGGCTGGCATTTTAAAAGGTTTAGCTGAGGACACCTCTGAGAGGCCTCCAGTTTGGAGAGCTGGTAAACCGCCCACTTGGCCACAGCGGCCACCGCGCCCGCCCCAGCCCCTGCCCCTGCTCCTCAGTGGTTTCCCCTCCCGGCCACAGGCTCGCCAGTCCCTGCCCCAAAGGCACTGCCATCCCAGAAGAGACAGTGAGACCATACCACAGCGGGTGGGGCACTCGTAGGAGGCCCCAATTCCCAGGTGACTCACCAGGAAATGGCCTCGCCTGGGCCCCAGCTGAGGACTGAAGTGCAAAGGGAATGGGCTGAAACGCTTCCAGCCGCTCCCTCAGGCCACCTGGTCCCCTCAGCGCTCCTCAGCAGGGCCAGGTCCCCCAGGGGAGAGAAATGGACACCCCTTCCTGCCCAGCCATCAGCATATCCCCAAGCAGGATCCCATGCCCAGACCCTGAGGACGCCTCCACAGGTCAGAAACAGGCAGAGACGGTCCAAGACAGCAAGAGGCATCTGTCCTGTGATCAGGCCACGTCTCTCCCACCATTGGATCAAAGCAGTCCCCCAATCCAGAGGCTTTCCAACCCAGGCGGCGTGGCTCAGTGGTTGAGCATCGACCTATGAACCAGGAGGTCACAGTTTGATTCCCAGTCAGGGCACATGCCCGGGTTTCGGGCTCCATCCCCAATAGGGGGCGTGCAGGAGGCAGCCGATCAATGATTCTCTCTCATCATTGATGTTTCTCTCTCTCTCTCCCCCTCCCTTCCTCTCTGAAATCAATAAAAATATAAATAAATTTTAAAAAATAAGATGCTTTCCAGTGAGTGTCCAAAATGCATGCTCACAGACTGCACCCCGCTGCAGCCTGGGGTGGATGCCACATGCTGGGTTATCGCCAAAATGCTCCGCCACCCTCCAGCTGGGCCTGGCTCTCCCAGCCCTCCGCAGGGGACTGCCTCCCGGCTGGTGGGGGCAGAGCAAGCCTTGGGGGCCGGGTTGGGAATCCTGTACTTACAGAGACCTGTGGGCACTTCGCAGACCCGGGCACGGGCGGCCTGAGCCTTCCTTGCAGGGAGCGGAGAAGGGGCTGGCTTCAGGCACCACAGGCTGGGAAGAGGCCCTCTGCCGCCCTCGGAGGAGCCCGGGCTGTGCTGAGGACCTTCCCAGGAGAGGAGGCCCGAGCGGTCTCTGCTCCATGGAAGGACTGAACAAAGGGGCACATGGCACTTGGGGAGAACGTTCCAGAAATTTACTGGCTACAGACAGGGGTGCTGGTGAAGGAACCATCCTAAACAGAGTAAATGCAGAAGTTACTGTACAGAAAGGAACAGGCAGACGCGTACACCGACTCTCCTCCCCCTCCCCACACCGGCCCTGCTCCCCACAAACACCACACGGAGCGACAAGGTCAGAAAAGCAAAGACATAAGAAAATAATCGGTCAACTGAATGAAGCAAAGAATGCTCCCCACTGCGTTCCTAATAAAAGTTACTGCCCAAGGGGGGAGGCTGTACTGGGCACATTGAAATTCCTGATGGAAACCCCGGGAGATGACAGCAGCCGAGGCCGGCTGGGGCCGCCGGGCTCTGACCTGAGTGCCAGGTGCTGCCCTCTCCCAAGTGACTGACCATCTCGCTGTCATTTCCGCAAACCAGGGTGACCCATTCAGCCGGACAGCCCCTCGCAGCCGGGGGGGAGGGCGGGCCAAGCCTGAAGCCGCTGGCAGCCAGCGCCAGCAGAGGCAGGCTGCACTGGGGAGCCAGGTAAAACGGAGACATGCTCATCCGGAAAACTCACTCGTAGTTTATCTGAAAGTCCCATTTATCTCGTGTCATATATATATATATATATATATATATATATTAATATATTTTATTGATTTTTTTACAGAGAGGAAGGGAGAGGGATAGTCAGAAACATCGATGAGAGAGAAACATCGATCAGCTGCCTCCTGCACACCCGCTACTGGGGACGTGCCTGCAACCAAGGTACATGCCCTTGACCGGAATCGAACCCGGGACCCCTCAGTCCGCAGGCCGACGCTCTATCCGCTGAGCCAAACCGGGTAGGGCGTCGTGTCCTGTATTTTTGTTTGCTGAATCTGGCCGATGAAGGAGCCTTCGCTGCAGCCCCGGGTGTCACCTGAGAGCTTGTCTGGGCCGGCTCTGCTGGGGCCACAAAGGGGCTTGGGTGTCTGTTTCTCTGCTAGAAGCCTCCACGGGGATCACTGGCTCCCCAAGTTCCTCCTCTGAAGCAAACTCTTTTCCCTCCTGATCCCCGAGAAACAGACTCTCAAAGGACCCCGAGGGCAAAGGCCACAGGGGGACAGAGGTCGCCCGGGCAATGTTGGCCTTCCGCCAGCCCTGCTTGCACCCAGTTTTTTAAAGACCTGGTCTTTATTACAGTAAATCCCATTTCCACCCCTTCCTCCAGTCACCTCCCTGCAGATGGTGCAGCTAAGTTTCCTTCTTGCAAGAACCCGCCCTGTTACATGGACCCCAAGAGACACTCCTCCCCTCCTCCCTTCACACGTGCCTCTAAGGACCCCAGGCTGAGTCTGAATCTATGTGGGGAGCCGGCACAGAGGGCGTGGGGGGCCGGCACAGAGGGCGTGAGGGGCTGGGGAGCTGGCACAGAGGGCGTGGGGGGCTGGGGAGCTGGCACAGAGGGCGTGGGGGGCTGGGGAGCCGGCACAGAGGGCGTGGGGAGCCGGCACAGAGGGCGTGGGGAGCCGGCACAGAGGGCGTGGGGAGCCGGCACAGAGGGCGTGGGGGGCTGGGGAGCCGGCACAGAGGGCGTGGGGAGCTGGCACAGAGGGCGTGGGGAGCCGGCACAGAGGGCGTGGGGAGCCGGCACAGAGGGCGTGGGGAGCCGGCACAGAGGGCGTGGGGAGCCGGCACAGAGGGCGTGGGGAGCCGGCACAGAGGGCGTGGGGAGCCGGCACAGAGGGCGTGGGGAGCCGGCACAGAGGGCGTGGGGAGCCGGCACAGAGGGCGTGGGGGGCCGGCACAGAGGGCGTGAGGGGCTGGGGAGCTGGCACAGAGGGCGTGGGGAGCCGGCACAGAGGGCGTGGGGAGCTGGCACAGAGGGCGTGAGGGGCTGGGGAGCTGGCACAGAGGGCGTGGGGTGGCTGGCACAGGCCAAAGCAAAGAACCTGCTCACTCAATCACTGGCTGAACGTCCACTGTGGGCTAGACAAAAGCTATTTCAAAAATCCAAGTAAGGACAGAAAGTTCTTTCTAATTCCCCTCAGCAACGTGGCACCACCAGTACTTCCACTCAGGTGGTCCCGGCAGGAGAGGGCTGGAAGAAAGCCCACTTTTGACTTATGCCCAACTCTGGGGCGGGACCCGATGACCTGGCCGTGTCCAGCTACTGCCCTGGGCCATGCAGCGGCCGAACGGAACTCGGGCTGGCACACCAGCGGGGCCTGGGCCGTCGCCCTGGACGGCCGCCCGCCACAGCAGGTGGATGCAGAGCAAGGAGCAGGGCAGATCGTTTGTCACTTCTTTTCAGAATGTTTTAGTTGGTGGTTTTCAGCTTTTCCCTACCAGCCTGTGCGGTAAGAAACGAGTGGCAGGAAGACAGGCTGGCTGCTCGCGCCTGCCACCTGTGCGAGGTCCTAGAGCACTACCAGCCAGGAGACCCCTGGCGGCCCGGGACTGCTGAATTCAGCCCCGGAGGATGAAGGGTGGGGGACATTCAGGACCCCGAAAACAGCCTCATTTTGCTGACCTCTGCCAGTCCTGAAATGTAGGCATAAAGGCTGTATTTTACTGGTCGAGTAATAGCATAAATTGCACGTCCGTTAGAAATTTCATAGGTAAAGCCTCCCGGCTTGCTGGACACAGGGTGCAACCTCCGTGGCTGACCAGGCTCTCCGGTGGGAACCCTGTCTCCAGGTGCCCCGATTCCACGGGGCGGACTGGACTCATCCCTGGAGGATGAAGGTCCCTCGGGGCCACGGTCTCGGTTTCTCTGGGTAAAAGGTAAGATCATGGACCAATGTCGAGGGACAAGACTCAGTTCCCCAAACAGGTGAGCTGCGGATGATGCTGAAGCCAATAACCTGCCACAGGATCATGCCTCTGGGCTCACAGCGTCACCTTGGAGACACAGAAGCCCTGCACCCTCAGCCTGTCTCTCCGCGTCCTAGACCAGCCACCGAGGAGCAAGCACGCGTCCCATCCCTCTGCAGTATTGCCCAGGCCTCCAGGTCTGGGGCGGGAGAAAGCCACTGCTGAGGGACAACCTCTCTCAGGACCACCGCCCACAGTGACAATGCCCAATGGGGCTGTGAACGTGCCCAGCCAATCGGCTTCATTATCAAACGAGGTACTGACCACCAGAGAAGGGAATGAGGGGCTCCAAGTCCTCCTGAGGGGAGCACCAGGCCACCTCCAGTGGGACTGCAAGAGCACAGCCTGCAGTTAATCCTGGAGTCGGAGCAAACGATGTGGAGGGTGGTCTTAGGTCACCTGGACCCCAAGCCGCACCTGAGAAGAGAGGGAACCCCGAGTGCCCGGTGATCCCTGATCTCAACGCCCCCAAGGAAAGGCTGGCTTTCCCAAATAAAAATGTGAAAAACGAACCGTGACCCCATTATATGAAATATTATATCTGAATAAAAGTAACGGCCAAAGCCTTCATTTCCTTGCTCATGTTGGGTTAATTTTTAATCATTTCAGGTCGACCTGACCCAAATCAGACGCCTATGGCTACCTAAGCCTGTCATTCTCTGGCCCAACACTACTGAAGACATCTCCTCTCATACAAATAAAAATTTAAACAAAATTTCAAAGGAAAAAAAGAAAAGAAAAGAATGTGAAAAGAAATACAAATCAAAGAAATTTATTGGTGTTGACAAAAAATACATAATACAAAAAACAAAACAGAACACAACAGAAACAAAACCAGAAACCCCACCCCGCGGCCCAGGCGCCCGAGGTACTGACAGCGTGCGTCCGGAGCCTGCAGAGCCCGCACTTAATTCATGAGGACCTCCATCTGCACCAGCCTCGCGTTGGTGTCCCCGGACGTCCGGTAGGGTATCATCCCAGCAAAGGTAATCAGGGCCCGGGCTTGACTTCGGAGTTGCTGAGAAAGGGAAGACGAGAAAGCCGTTACCTTTAAGTTGGGTGCTGTGCCGGGACCACCAGCAGGGTCTATCATTTTCTACCCGCTGGGACCAGGGGCAGGTTCCAGGGGCGAGGAGGGGGGAGGAGAGCGGGGAGAGACAACCACGTTCTTCCGCAAGGTACAGAGTTAGCACAGCCCGTCCCAGGGCCCAGCTCCAAGCTCTCCTAAGCCAAGGCCAGCTGGGTCTGCCAGGCCAGCTGCCCCACCTGACAGGTGACCAGCTGGGACACAGGCCTGCGCTGTAGACCCTGCTCCACTGGCCCGGCCTCTCCCCTGGCTGGTGCCTGCCGCTTCCCTGGGGAGCAGAGACAATGCAGCCCCAGGCCAGCTCTCTCTCCCCCGTCTTTCCTCCCACTCCTTCCTTCCTGACATAAGTGCTTGGCCCTCGTTCCCTTGGCAACAACATTATGGGATTCCATGGATTGTTCCAGGAGGGGAAAGATTTTAACTCAGGTGTCTCTAAAACAGTAGAAAGACAGCCGTCTCTGATTTCTGACAGATGATTAATACAGAAACTTTGGAGAACAGCTTTGTGTGGCCCCAGTGAGATACATGAGATGCTTGTAGCAGCGAGAAAGGAAACCGCCCGGAAAGAGAACGGGGGAGTCCACAGACATCCTCTGCCCAGTAACTGGGCTCTTACTCCTAGGCTCCTCAGGGCCATCCAGGAAGGAACTGAAGGCAAGTGCTTACCTGACACATACAATAAACTGGCGAGTATGTGTCCTCATGCCCAAATCTAAAGAAAAGGTTACTTTATGATGAGAGTACCTGTGAGACTTTCGTTCAACGCGCATACCAGTGCCCGGGCCCTCACGGCTGACTGTAAGCTACTCTGCATGAGCCCAGGGGTGTGCGGGCAAAGGGCCGGGCCCCTGGCTGGGCAGCACTGCACATGAACCATGAGGCCACGGCCTGGGCAGGCAGCGTGTACACCTAAGTCTACTCTGTCCGTCTCTACCCCTAAAAAAGAAGAGTGATGGGCAGGAGGAACACAGCAGAATGGCTTTACTCATGACATGCAAAAACTAAGTGCCGAAAACAGAGAGATTAAAACACAGAATGTGTTCCGCCCACCAGGCTAGCAGCCCCACAGGTGAGCAGGGCCTCCGCCGACCTGGAGGCAGCACCCAGCGCACCGGGAACGTCCGCCTCCGCCCTGGCCCACAGCAGCCTGCTCTGGGTCTTCCGTCACACACACCGACAGCTGCCCAGGCCCCGCGCAGGAGCCGCCGCTGCCACACCTCCTGACGTCACTCCTGAGGCTGTGCAGCTCTCGCTGCCCAAGAGCAGACAGCGGCCAGCAGCTGCCTTGGCGCACCCTTCCCCAGCACTGCTCCCTGCGCGGCCGGAGGGGAAACGCCCACCGGCGCTCACTCACGGTGCAGGTCTGTCAGCGACAGAGCCCACAGACAGCCCCGGAGGCAGAAGACAGGATTTCTAAAGCTCCAGTTTCTTGACTGTCAAAATCAGGTATGGCTGTTACACACCATACTGAGCCTCATCCAACACTGGGTGGAGAAGGGAAGGGAAAGGTAATTTTCAAACACTAACGGTTTTGATGGTGTAACTGGGTCAAATGCTTCTGCCCTTTTGTCAAGTCAACTGGACATCACACACTGCATGAGTCCTAGGATTCTATCGGCCTGGGCTCTGCCCGACCCGCAGAACACCGAGACCCCACAGCAGCGGAAAGGCATTGGCTCGGGTGTCAGACCGATGGCTCCTTCCCTACCCGCCGAGGGGCCCATAAACGCAAGTGGCTTCCCGACTCCAGGCCTCGGTTCCCTCTGCTGTGAACCGGGTAACAGTGCCTGCCCCGGTCCCTGGGTCCCTGTGAGGCTCCGATGAGAGCAGAAGGGCTTGCATCGAGGTAATGTGGTGACCAAAAGTGAGGATGGTTTGATGACAGTGCTGAGCTGAGACTCACAGAATAACCTGATATTTTAAAATGAGCTCAGGAAGTTCTTACGGAATCACTACAAATTAGCCTGCTATTTTGTATTTTTAAAAAGGTGATATTCGCAGACTTAGCACAACTTTTTTGTTTGTCTGTCTGCTGGTCTGTTTTTAGCTGGAGAAGAACAGCAATCCCATTGATGTGTGGTTCCTTCCTGGAGCCTCCTGACCCGGCTCCCCAGGTTTGCCCGGCTGCCGGGTGGAACGGGCAGGGCAGCCTGGGCTCATGAGCATGGGCTCATGCGGCACGATGGGCGGCAAACCAGAAAGGCGGCTCTCCGCCATGGCTCCGGCCCACGTGGGGATCTTACAGAGTCGTGGTCCTCGATGACGCGCTGGGGCCTGGAAGCCGAGGAGGGACTCGTCCCCTTGAGCCGCTTAAACTGTGTGAACAGGATGTTCATGGTGGCGAGAAGCACTTCTGAGAGGTTGTGCCTGATCTGCAGAGAAACACAGGAAGTCAGGAGAGGAACCCAGCCGGGGCCAGCAATGGGAGCGGGGCCTCCGGGCAGGCCTGGGCACACACATGCCCACAGCTGCCGGGTGGAGAGTGAGTCACCAAAAGGTAGCTCACGGCACTGAAATGTCAAGTGTGAGAGCGAAGCCCAGTTGGCGCCGCTCAGAAGGTGGGTCCCTCCTGCTGCCTCCTTTATGCCACGGCTCCTGGGCAGGCAGCGAGCCAAAGCAGGCTGAGCCCATCTGACCGGCGTGTGAGCTTGGACTGGCCGGCAGTGTGATCACCAAGGAAAGTGTGGATCTGAATGTCAGAGGCGGGACACTTCTCTCAGACTCATCAGACCGTCTCCTCAGCCCCTCAGCCCCAGCAGAGCCCTTGGGAGCACCTAGAGGCAGACGCAGGTGCACTACGTCACCCATGACACAGCGAACGATGCGTCCAGAGGAGGCACGAAACAACAAAGACCAAGTGGCTTGCGGGGAGAGGGCGGGGAATGACAGCAGCAATGAAGGGAAGGCTGTGAGCGGCAAGACCCAAGCTGTGCGGACCACAGCAGGCAACTGCCCCACCACGTGTGCAGAAGCCGGCCCTCCTTGCTCTGCAACGGAAGCTGTTTTCATGAGGGATTGGTTCTGAGTACCAGTTCTAACGGAAGCTCTTAGTGACACCGGGACAGGCGGCTCCAGAGAAGACTCCTAGCCCGGCTGCGCATGAATGAGGGGAGCTCTGGGCCGCAGCCTGGACCAGGGGAGCTGGAGTTTCTGGGCACAGGGCCCGGGCATGAAGACTTCTAAAGCTCCTAGCAATTCCAGCGTGCAGACGAGCTGAGTGCTCTGGGCTAGATGGTGGCCATGTGCTAGAGATGCTGCAGAGACAGTGGCTCGGGGCTCCAAGGCTGAGAACTGGTCCATGGCCGCTGCACCTGCTTCTCAAGACAAAACAGTCCGAGAGGCCGGGAGGAAGTGGGCCGCGATGCATGTGCTATGCACCCAATGGAACTACTTAGAGAGGATCCCAGAGAAGCTCCAACACACCTTCTAGAACAAGTGGATAACAGAACTACCCCAGACCTCACAGGGTCAACCAGAGACCTGTTTCTCCCAAGAACATGTCTGATCACTGACGTGACTGTATTTTCTGAGTCAGAAACTCATCTGATGGAGACATGTACTCACAGAAAAACCAGCCCAGGATGTGGGAAGCTGAGCTCCTCTCAGAAAAGCCAGTCTGGGCGGTGACGTCCTCAGACTTAGTCACTAGCTACACCCAAACAACAGCTCTCGGGGGAGTGGGAGCAGAAGGCAGGGCTCAGCAAGAGGCCTCACCTCGTCACTGAAGTTCCTGAAGGCGGCCACTCTCTCTTCCACACTGTCCTGATTCAGGGGCACCAGCTTCAAGCGATCAATGATCTGTTTAAAACAAAAACCCACCAGCCCGTATGACACACGCATCACCGTCGTGCCAGCTCCTGAAACACAGCATCCAGCACGCTCACCACGGGCTTCTGAGAAAACGCCACCCTCCCACCCAAAGGCTTTGCTCCGACTTGCTGACTAACCCATTCCGATCCTCACTGCCTGAGGCCATTTTAAAACTCAGATTTCAAATTGCTCCGAGAGCTCTGTTTTCAGACTAAAGGGGAAAGGAATAGAAAAAAGGAAAAGGAAGCGAAAGCAACACAGAAATCCCCTTGAAATTCCCGGTTTCACACTTGTCCTTCAATAGCAGGCAGACTGGTGACACCTCCTTAGTTCTCAGCGACTCCCAGGAAGTGTTCTGAATTTTTCAAGGGCACATATTAACCTGCACTTCAAACACCCCTCCTGACACTCACATCAAAGGCTCTGTCAATGTGGCCACTGTGATATTCATCGAAAAAGGTAATCAAATCCAGCAGGAGATAGAATGTGGAGTCCACGAATTTATTTGCACTGACCCCCTGAGCCCTGTACCTGAAAGAAAGAGAGAGGGAAGGGGTCAGGGCATATTATGAATTCCCGTGCAATCTGGAACTTTAGGACAGCATCTGAGAACCGTCAGACCCTCCTGAACTCTCTACGTGAGGGGAACGGAGGAGTGGAACATGGTGTTTTCTTTTTGAAATGGCCGAGCTTTTGATGGTGGATTTGATAGGAATCCTCCTACAAATAATCTGCACGAAGCAATGCTCTCTAGCTTCAGCCACCATCTCTGCACCCACATATCCAGGAAGGATGGGGCGCCCTGATGGGCCAAAAGCCCAGCGGCCATCCCTGGGGACGGTGTGCCGAGTGGAGATTCCTCATTGGCCAAGAACGTCGTCCTGCGCTGCCCAGGAAGCACCGCTCAGCCTTCTCTGGGCCCTTTGTCAGGAGCACCTGCGGAGGCTCGGCGACGCCTCTGCTCAGCCTGGGCGTTCCCTCGTCAGTCCGACAACTCTGTTAGCTCCCGGGGGAAGGTGGCCTCTGAAGCGCTGGCCACTCCCCTCTAAGAACTGCCCCGTCTGGCCATCACTAGCTTTGCTCCCAAACGCCTCTGAGATGGCTGACAACAGTAGAGAGTGCGGGATTAAATGCTGAGATACGCTTTCATACCCTTCTCTCTGGGAAAAACGTTAAGTCTGCCAGTACCCAGTGCTGGTGATGGTGCGGGAAACAGGAGCCTGAGGTGCTGCTGGAATGTGAGTCGGGGCTGCTCGGGGCATTGCTGTTACTAGCAGATTTGGTGGCTCTGGCCCTGGGCCTGGTGCCGGCGTTGGCCTTACCGTTCCGCGATGGAGAGGGCCATGTTCTTCAGCCTCTCCTTGTTGGACTGCGGGGCGCTGATCTGGGGCACGACGGGGCTCAGCAGTTTGTTCATCAGCTCCAGCACCTTATCAGCATTCTGTTCGATGTTTTAAGGTAAGGAAGGAATCAGATGATCAACAGAAGGCACTAAGTAACCACACAAAAGAGGGGACGTTCTGGGGTGGTGGGTGGACATGCTCTGAATCTTGATCTGGGGGGTGGTTACACTTACAGAACCATCCACACTGGGCTACATCTTAATTAGACCTCAACCAAAACATCTTTAAATTAAAAAAGAAATGAAGTATAACCCTCTTTTTGTCCACTCTTCTGTTGATGAAAGGAGATAGTGTCATCTTTTCCTGGCCACACCATCAGCAGCAGCCATCATGACGTGGAAACCCTTATTCCCGCTCTCGGAACGCCTCAGCTGCCGTCCTGCTCCCCACCGCGCCTTGATCACCGCGTGTCTGCGCTGCCCGAAGGGTAGGCACCAAGGCATTTTCACCAGCAGCTTCGCCATCAAAATGTGACGACACTTATTCGGCTGCCAAGTGAGACTACAGCTCAATGCCTGCAGGACGTCCTTACAATACGCCACTCTTTCTTGGCCAGAAAAACGTCACGGGCAGAAATAATTCTGTAGAGCGATCTCACCCTGATGGGACCACGGACGCCTAAGCACCAGGGAGCATGCCTCGGCAGGGGCGAGCACCCCCCATCCCCGAACGTCTGTGCGTGTACCGCCCAGCAGCGACAGATCCATTAAGTGCAGGAGGAGGAAGGGCGCACGGTACCTTGGCAAGGTCGTAAAGCTTTGCAGCTTCCTCAAACAGTCCTTTATTTTCCGCCACGGAAGCAACTTTGTTGATAATAGGCTTCGTGTCATTAGTAAACTTATCTATGACTCCAGGCTGACAAGACAGATGATGGACGGGGAGGGAGAGAGAGAGATGGGTGCATGGAGCTGTTACTGTAAAAGCCGAGAAGCAACTGGGATCTGAAAACCACTTTCACTGAACATGCTTGCCCTGGGCAATACACGCATTTCATCGGCTGGGCTCTGGCTTCGTGGAAACATAGGGCTTGTTAAACATACGAAAGGGACCAAGGAAACTGCATGGAGAGGGAGCACAGAGAGTCGGCAGGAAGACTCTGGGCTCTCTCATCTTCCAGAACGACCCTGAGTGTGGGTAACATCACCGATGATTTTAACTTTGCTGCCGAGTAGGCACCATGGGAGGGGAATCAGAAAACTCAGGAAAAATATCCGAGTTTTAGATTTGCTTTCTAAGACAGATGGCAAAAGAAACGCAGTGCTCAAATATACCCGGCAAGGGGTATCAGAATTTTTTTTTTAATTTTAAATTTTCAAATCACCATCATCACTCGACGGCAACCAGATGGTCAGGAGAGCATGAGGCCTTAGGGACCACAGAAAGCCAGGGCGGATCTCGTGACGTCCGACTGGCCGTTCTGATTCTCCATCAGCACTGGACCAAGTCAGGGACCTGCACCTGCCACCCGAGAGGCAGCACAGATCAGGGAGAGCAGGAGCTCTGGGGTTCAAATTCTAGCCCCCCTTCTTACTACCGGTGTGATCTTGAGGAAGATAATTAGCCTCCCTTGGAAAAGACAGGTAACAATGCCAACCGTGCGGAGTTATTGTTAAAAAACCCGACACACTCAGCACAGTGCCTGGCAATCGCCCCCCTTCTTACTACCGGTGTGATCTTGAGGAAGATAATTAGCCTCCCTTGGAAAAGACAGGTAACAATGCCAACCGTGCGGAGTTATTGTTAAAAAACCCGACACACTCAGCACAGTGCCTGGCAATCGTCGTGCTTGGGCAGCATGGCCATCGCCATCAGCCTGCCGCTGGCCTCCCTTCTCAGCTGGATGGTGTGAGCACTGTGGGCTCACCTTGAGATCTCTGGGTCCTAGCCACCATTTTACAGGTGAGAAAAGTGAGTCCCCGGGAGAGGCAAGCGGGAGTGTGCTCGAGCGGGGTCAGGACAGGTCTCCAATGCAGGGCCTCTGTCCCTGCTCCTGAGCCACCCAATGGGCACGATGGGTCTCGGAATCGCTGAGGCTCACGGGAGCAGCTGCACCTCGGGGTCAGTGGGGTGCTGAGCCCTCAGAAGTACCTTCTGAGAGAGGTCAAGCGTATTTCTAACTTTTCCATCTGGGAAGAGTAGGTGCAGTAATCAATCTTTTTTCTTGCATATTTTCTGAGCCAAGAAGAACAGTAAAGTAGTCTTCTCAGCTCCTAAGTGGCAGGCGTGAACAGATGAGTACTTTGAACATACTAAAAAGCTACCTAGTCACCAATTTACATATTTTAAGGAGAAACAAATGTATGTAAAATCAAGGTCATCATTTGGGGCCTGTAACAGTCATTCTTTGTGTTTTGAACTCAGCAACTCCATTCATATCTACACCTTTATTTAATACCTTGAAACCTAAAGTCTAACAGTAATCTTTGGACAATTACAAATCTCAACTGCAAACTAGCACATCTCCAGGGGCGTGTCTAACCCACCTTTCTACTCCCATCATTCTCCAGCTTCCCAAGGATCATGTCGAACTGCGGAGACAAAAATGTTCACTCAATTTACTGGACAAGATATACCCATAATCCATAATTCTTTGGGGACAAAAGAGGGGAAGGAAAGAGGGGAGGTGGGAGAAGGCTTACATGAACTTGCAAACAGTGGGACTGAATCAACATTTTCACTGTCAGAAACCAAAGAAAATGAAAAACCCCTAGGTCTTCTCCATCGGAACCATGCTGAGGGTACCGGTTAGCGTGAGACTGTACACTGACAGCCATGGGTGAGAGAGGGAAGGAACCAACATACCTCTCGGCTTTCTATCACAAGCTCGCTCACACAGCGTAGGAACATGTTTTCTCCTTGACTGTCTTTCTCGTCCCTGTATGGGGGCAAAGGCAACATGGTTTCTAGTTTGGACTCGAGGTCACAACCAGCTGAAGTGACGGGTCAAGAGCAAGTTTTACCTGAGGAAGTAAAAGTACTGGAGGGCCTCCCTCGGGTCCGTGGACTCAAACTTCCGGGTGTAGAGCATGAGGAGGCGCACGAAGTTCAGCCGCCGCATGCAGGGGGGGTCGCCAGGCTCGTGGCTGACTGCACCAGGGGGGACAGAACTGGTCACAACCACGTTGCCCCTCTGACCCAGGCAACGACGGACTGTGGGGGCTGAGTCCAAGGACCCAGCAGCACCTAGTCCTGCAGCCCAGCGAATGCCGGCCAGCTTTGGCCAACCCCGCCAGCACCTGTCCTCAATTGCTTCCCAAGCGCAGAGTGGAGACAATGGGACCCAGACTCACGGCTCCAGGACCTGCTTCTCCTGCCGGACCGGCCACTACACCAGCACCGTGCACGGCACCGTCGTCACGGTGGGCGCCATCTGCCCCATCCTCGTGGGCTGCAGGGATGTGTCCACTGCCACCCAGCGGGGGACGGTTACGCTGCTGCCAACAGATACTCACGGAGCTGCGCACTCTGTCCCGAGGACTTCAAAAGCAGCTTCAGCTCAAAGAGCACGAGGGCCACGTGGACGGCATGGCAGCGCAGCCGCTCCGTGCGGAAGAGGAAGGCGATGGCCGCCTCGAACTGCGCGGTCAGGAACAGCACTTGGAAGTAGAGGAAGGGCTGCTGGTTCACTGTGAAGTGGGACTCGCCTGAGGGGGAGATGCAGAGCGAGTCAGCCTCCACAGCCGGCCCCACGCAGAGGGGGTCAGCCTCCACAGCCGGCCCCACGCAGAGGGAGTCAGCCTCCACAGCCGGCCCCACGCAGAGGGGGTCAGCCTCCACAGCTGGCCCCACGCAGAGGGAGTCAGCCTCCACACCGGCCCCACGCAGAGGGAGTCAGCCTCCACACCGGCCCCACGCAGAGGGAGTCAGCCTCCACACCGGCCCCACGCAGAGGGGGTCAGCCTCCACACCGGCCCCACGCAGAGGGGGTCAGCCTCCACACCGGCCCCACGCAGAGGGGGTCAGCCTCCACACCGGCCCCACGCAGAGGGGGTCAGCCTCCACACCGGCCCCACGCAGAAGCCTGTGCGCTTCAAGGACCTCTGGTGGGTGGAGCGGCCCTGGACACAGAGCGCTGCCACGTGAACCCAACCTGGTTCTATGACCTTCTCTAGACCCTACAACACACTGGCAAGTAGGGATCGTGTGTGAAACCCAAGCTGCTCGCAGTAGGTGGGAGAGAAACAGAGTTCAAGACCTTAAAAAGAAATGCAAAAGGGCTGCTGATCTCCTTATCCTGATGCAGTCCCTCAACAAGGCGAGGGATGAAGACTGCAAAGGGGCTTCAGATCACTCAGATTCGCAGTAACTGAATTCAACAACTACTGACCACTAGCTGGATTCTTTTCTTCCAGGATTCTTAAATAATGTGTGTGTGTGTGTGTGTGTGTGTGTGTGTGTGTGTGTGTAGTTATCCCGCATTTGTGCTCTGATACAGCCACTACGAGATCTATGAGAAAGCAATAGGCAAGTCCTCTTTACGCCTCTCCCTGAGCAAATGTCGATCGGAGCAGTTCTAGGAAAACAGCTACTGTATAGACCAGTGGTCAGCAAACCGCGGCTCACAAGCCACATGCGGCTCTTTGGCCCCTTGTGTGTGGCTCTTCCACAAAATACCATGGCCTGGACAAGTCTATTTTGAAGAAGTGGCGTTAGAAGAAGTTTAAAAACTTTGGCTCTCAAAAGAAATTTCAATCGTTGTACTATTGATATTTGGCTCTATTGACTAATGAGCTTGCCGACCACTGGTATAGACCGTAAGTCACAACACTGCTGAAGGCCACATGGCCTCGACTGCGATTTGAAATCGTTGTGCTGGGCTGTGTTTTGAAGATCCACGGGGTCTGGAGGAGACAGAGTTCAGAGGTGAAGGATTTTCCCAGAAGAAAGGTAAGTAGTGACCTTGGGTGAACGCGGGAAGGAGGTTAGGTTCAGGGTATCTTACCGTAGTCTTCCAACAGCTGTTTCTGGAACTGCGAGAGAGTGAGCCTGTCTTGTGGGGAGCTGGTGCCGTCATCATCGAAACACACCTGGTTCAACTAAACCCCCAAGAGAAACAGGTGCATTGGCACAGAGTATGTCCTGAGCCAGGCGTGCAGCTGCAGCCATAACTGATCAGGCGCTGTGCTAGTGGCGTGGTTACTGGTTGGGAATTACACAATAAAAAATGGAGCCAGGAGACAGGAAATCCACTAGCCCGGTCGCCTTATTGGGTGATACATTAAGCAGGTAAAATCTGCTGGTAGAACTCGAGCAGAGGGAAAGGGCTTGGGCAAGAAAAGCAGCGCCTGCCTTTAACCACAGGTAGTCCTCAGTTTTGTCGGCCACTTCGCTCTGGTTGTCGGTGACATCACATCTGCCAATGACACAGTACACGGCCCGCTTGTAGGGGTCTGTGTTGTTCCTGAGGGCCCGGCGGTAATGCAGGCGGAGCTTGTTCTCTGTAGCTGGGGACAATCTAAAGACACAGGGAACAGACAGAAACAGTCACTAAGATCCTCAAGGGCCTCTGAAAGCACCCGTCCCAAAGGCGTAACAGAGTTAGAAACTCTGCCTTCACCGCGGTCACAGACACTGTCCTGCCACCCCCTGGGTCCCGTCACTTTAATCTGAAGGGTGACCGCCTGCCAGCTTCCTCCAGTAGAGGCCTCAGGGCGCTCCTCCCCGCTCCCCATGGCCCTCCAGCAGTGATGGACAAGCAGGAGTCCCTTATCCACGTGGGATCACATCCCAGATAAACACCTGCATGCAAATCCTTGCCTCCGGGTCTCCCTCTGGGGGAAACTCAAGGACATTAACCCTACTTTACTCCCTGATACAAACAAGACAGGGGTTTATGGCTTAAAACAATCTCTGAACAAGGCATTATTAACATTGCCAAACAAATTCTTCTGCATAATGTCCATATATTTAAACTAACTTCTAATTCTAGCCTTTGAGCTATGGAGTGCATGGCAACATACTGGGCTGACCAGAAAAGCACTAAGTGCTAATCAGTTAATCATTTTGTCAGCACGCTGCTGTGCCTGGGATTTGCAGAATAAGTCAAATCACGCTCCCACCACAGCCTCTCCCGCACTGGAACAGAAAATTCCTCAAACACAGACACATGAACATCTAGAAATGAGAACCGCAACGGGGCTGGCTCTTCTTCTAAGGTTTTCAGCGGTTGCTCTGCAGAGACTCCTACTCGCCTTCTACTTGTTACTTTTCCTGAGTAGAAACGTAGTGAGCCACGCGGGCGGAGAGCACTGCTGTGGCCGCGCCAGGCCGTGGCCGTACCTTCTGTCCTTGCTGCTCATGTACTCCTGGAACCAGGCTTTAAACTCTCCCAGCTGGTGCTGGGCCAGGTTAACCACCTGCGAGGCAGCGAGCAGGTCTCCGCAGCGCATGCAGTAATAAATTAACGCCCACACAGGGTGGCCTTCCACCTCTCCATCCTGAAAGAGGAAAGATGCTCAAATAAACACACAACAAAAGCCTACCGACAGCTTTCTGACATGCTGACCCTCAGCTAAGTCCTCTCCTGTATTGGGTCCCTTAATGTGGACCACCCCATTAGGCTGGCACCATTCATGACCCTCAGCTAAGTCCTCTCCTGTATTGGGTCCCTTAATATGGACCACCCCATTAGGCTGGCACCATTCATGACCCTCAGCTAAGTCCTCTCCTGTATTGGGTCCCTTAATATGGACCACCCCATTAGGCTGGCACCATTCATGACCCTCAGCTAAGTCCTCTCCTGTACTGGGTCCCTTAATATGGACCACCCCATTAGGCTGGCACCATTCATGGCCTCCTCCTCCTCCCTGTTTTACAAACAAGCACAATGAAGTGGCAACGTGAAGGATTTGCTCAAGGTGCGCTGACAAGTGGCAGTCTGGCTCTGAAGCTCCTCCTCTAAATCACTGCGCCGCCCCCCCCCCCCCCCCCCCCCCGATTCAGAGCCAGCCAGTGGTTCCTCCACGGAACCCAGTAGCCTCAGAAATCAGGTAACATGTTCTGTGACAACTTAGACCTGCACTCCTGCAACCCCCACAAAGAGGGCTAAAGACGTTCACTGACCAGTAAGAGACCCTCTTTTTCATTCTGAGTTTATAAACTCCTCCAGAGAGATGAGCCACAGACCTCGTTTCTGGCTTCTCCATCCACCCCTGCAGGACTCTTTCTAAAAGCCAGATCTTATCGTATCACTTCCCCACCCAAACTCCTTTGAGCTGTTTACATCCGAAATGCTTAGCCTGGCACTCAAGGCCTTCACTAGCCGGCTGCAAGCTTGCCACGCCTAGCACATAGCCAATACTCCAGATACTCTTTCCTGCCGCCATGCATCTGTTCCTACTGTTCCCTCCTTGTGGAATATTCCTTTCCACGCCCCAGGCTGGTGAGCCCGTTTATCAAGCACAAGTGTGAATCTCACCTCCTTTATGAAGCCAGCCACCTGTGTCCCCAACACCCAGCAGCACTTTCACACGGTATGATACATGATCAGGTAATTCCCCCAACGGGACTGTGAGCTGAGCAGAGGCCACACCCTAAGAACCATATCAAACTCCATTCTTCCAGCTGTCAGAGCCAACAAGCTCAGAAGGCATCCCTGACTCTGCCTCCCACACCCACTTCCAAGTTCTTCAAGTCCTACTGGCTCTACTTTCAAAACACATCGGGGACCCAGGACATCCTATGCCCCGGTCCCACACACACACACCCACACATACTGAGCTGAGCAAGTGCCACCATCACCCGGACTCCTGCACTACCAGCCTCCCAAGGCCTCCTAGCTCCTCTCCTCTCCCTCCTGGTCTCTTTTCTACACACAACGCCATGTTAACGGGAAACTCTGGAGGTACAGATGATCACACAGAGGAAACTGCCAATACCTGAAGTCCAGGCAAAGGAGCAGGCAGTTTAATGTTCAGGAAACTTCGAACCAACTGGTAAGTCCCAGGCACGCCGCCCAGCTGGGCCTGATGCAGATTTCCAAAGACAGTCACGAGGGTGTAATTCTTATAACTGGAAAAATTAAAGGAAAAAACTAAGGAGGCTGAAACCCCTATTACACACATCTGTGTCCATATCCATGGCAGAAGATAGACTGTGAACTCTGCAGGGCGGGGCCTGGACTCCAAGCCTGACATGGAAGAGGAAATGGTGCATATTTAATGAAGCAAACCGCATTACTTATGCAGTGGGCAGCAGATCGTCGTAACGATTTCTCATCACTGCAGATACTCAACAGAATCCCTGGAGGAACATAACTATGGACTTCAAATGCATTAGGGCTAATGTGCAGAATAATAATTGCTGCCGCTCACAGCCTAATGTTCTAGTGAGTTCTTTTTAAACTTTTTCTTTGGAAAAATGTCAACCTACAAAAATTTAAAAGAATAGCACCAGCAAAAATACTTTAAAAGTGAGTATAATTATTCTAAAATATTCTTTTTATCAACAGGTGACACTGAATCCTTTAAAAGAATGCCAGCAGGGAACAATGCCGCCAGAGTGGAAAAGAACATAAGTGACAATAATGTGGATAGGAAACTCCCAAACAGCTCCAAGTGCTGCTAAAGGAATTACTGGGACAAGATAATTCTAAAACAATAAATGAAAATGGTAATAATAATAGTAATAATATTAATAAAGGGGCGGGGGTGTTGCTCACCAGATCTAAAACCAAAGAACACAGCCTGGTACCACTGGTGGGGGCAATCACCAGTGTTATGGAGGCCAGTGAGTTCAATGTGCCTCATGGCGTTCATGTCGTGTAGCTACTGTACAACACCGGATCTGGTATAAAAACCTATTCTCTGCGGACCAAGTCTGAATGACCGCAGTTACACCCAGGGAGCCTGTGAGTTCCTAAGGAAGTATTATTCTGTTGATGAAGGGGACCGCTGCCAGGCCCCAGGCAGCTGCACAGGCCCCGTGGCACGGAGCAGTGTATTCACTCAGCGTGGCTTTTCTTCTCGAGCCGGCAGAGCCCGGCACCCTGTCTCGGAAACAAGCAGGGTCTGCTGCACACCATGACGACCCCTGCTGGCCAACTCAGAGCTGGAAGGAGTGTCCAGAGGGATGAACGGCACCAGCCCTCCCAACAAAGGGGCATTACAATGGTTAGGGCACAAGGGCACAGCCACCGCCCCTCGGTGACCAAGGCCAGTTAGTGAGGGCGTGGCCATAAATCCAGGCACAGATCACAGGCACCAGCAGCTGGGAAGGACTGGACTCCCAGGGTCAACCGACTAGAACCAGAGGAAAAGCAAGGACCAAGGGGCCTTCCTAAGGTTTAAAGGCGGCAAGGCTGCCGGGTGTGAAAATTAAAATGCTGAGCAAAACAAAGGAGCCTAAGGAGTCACTGCTGAGCCGCATGAGGGAACAGGATCCCGACCGAAGGCACTTGGGTCTAATAATCATGTTATCTCCACACTGAGGGGCAGCGAGAGGAGAAAGAGAAAAAGAGACGTGTAACAGTGCCCCCAGCTACCACGCTTTCACAGCGTTGCAGAACTAGTCCTGACAGAGAAACGCTTCTGAAAACAGGGTTATTCCCCTTGGACCTGCTCAACTTGTTGAAACTGTACCAGCTACAGAGCACTTAGCATAAGGACTCCTTGGCACGGGAGAAGTGAGGGACTTGCGGGCCCTTTAAAGCCAGCCCACTGTGCTGCCGCCGCCTTACCTCTGCTCCAGGTACCCCAGGGCCTGCCTCACCAACTCCATGCGCACTTCCACGCTGCTGCGGCTCTTCAGGGCATCCATCACCGGTGCCAACAGCACGTCTGTCATCTGCTTTACCATGGCCCACAGGTCAGAGGTGTTCTGCACATAAACAAGACGGCACGTGGCAATGCTGTGGGGCTGGAGAAAGTGCCTGGCTCTTGCTCGCACTGACCTGCTCACCGCAGGCAGCAGGACGTGGAGCGGGAGAGGCTAACGGCGCCTGTCTGAGGCCCCATGCTACGCCCCAGCACAGAAGGTGCGCCTCTGCCCGCCACCTGCCAGGCTTTCACCTTCCAACAAGCAGCCTGCCCCGAGCTGGCTTCAGATCCATGGCTATCCCAGGCCTGACCGAACCACCCACATACTTAAGACCACACAGAACTAACAACATTGGATCTCTGGGTTATCCCTTAAGAGAGTGAATACTTTTATAATCGTCCAACACGCTAGGAGTTTGAACTCAAGTAGCTGCATTTCAGTCATTACAAGGCCGTTTTAGTTTTTTTAAGACTTCAAATTAAAGCTTAACCTAAATAATGTTTTGTCCTCCAGAGACTCCCCAGGGCCACCGCTCTTACCCCATTTTGGGAGTGTCACAGCCTCCCCTTTTCCTTCCCACTCAGTCCCTTCTGAAGGTGCCTCCCGCGACAGGAGCAGGGGGACAGGAGCGGGCGTTCTCGCCCTTATTCCCACCACACAGCTGGGACTCCCGCTCACAGAACCCGCCTCGCTGTACATCCCTCCTGGGAAATGTGTTCCCTGAACCTCCGCACTATCATAAAGTTAAGAATCCTTGGACGAGTAGAGAAAAGCAGGTTAACACCTTTCCAAAGGAAAAAAGAAAGCCCCGTTTTCATTGTCCTCTCCAAAATTAAAACTGTAGAAAATCCACCCAAATGGGACTCTTCCTAGGTAGGTGAATTGCGTACTTTCTTCTTTAGATGTTTGTAGTGCCTTATATTTTACTATTTTAAAAAAAGCAAAGTTGGAAGCATTTTTGGAAAAAAAAAATCTGTGTATGCCTGCTTACTTCCATTATATCCTTCCTCTTTCCCCCTTCCTCCTGGACCCCTACCAATCCAATCATTCACGTAATTTATTTTCCCCTGGGGGATAAAACTGGCCAGGGGTAAGAACTGAGGGGTGGGAATAAAGAGGAGGCGGCAGAGAGCAAGGGAACCAGCGGCATATGAAGAATGTTCATGAAGACCCCACCAGCATCACGTTCAAGAGGCTCACGGGTGTGAAAACCACAAACATCACCTACACAACTCAGCTCCCGTTAGTCTGCCTAAGGAGGGAAACCAGTGAGGGAGGAGTTAAAGCCCAACAGGGCTTCAAAGCAAACACAGCTCAAGAACTCCTGTGGCCAAGAATTGATCCTGGCTGAACCTTCTGAAGATGCATTAAAAATACATGTATAGCACCATCATCAAAAAACCAACCCAAGACCTAGCCGGTTTGGCTCAGTGGATAGGGCATCAGCCTGCAGACTGAAAGGTCCCAGGTTCAATTCCAGTCAAGGGCACATGCCCGCGTTGCGGGCTCGATCCCCAGTACGGGGGCGTGCAGGAGGCAGCCGATTCATGATTCTCTCTCATCATTGATGTTTCTATCTCTTTCTCCCTCTCCTTTTCTCTCTGAAATCACTGAAATGTATATATTTATTTAAATTATTTACAATACAACTCTGAGGAACGGTTAACATTTTATCCCATGGAACAGTGTTTCTTCAGCCCATTTCTGCCAAGTCAGCAAGCTGCTAACCCCTCTGAACAGCGGCCCCCAGGTTCCTGCTGGGCCGGCTCTGGGCCTACCTTATCGTCCAGCTCTGCAACGGAAGCGCACAGGTCCACGAGGTTAGGCTGCAGGTGCCCGGTTACGATCTTCTCGTTGTAGATATAAATCTGAAATGAGGAAAAGCAAGGCACATTTCTATTTTCTTCTCTTCTTTTTAAAACCTCTTGAAACAGTGCTTAAGTCAGCTCCTGCCCCACAGTCAGCAAAGCTTTGGCCAACCTGTCCTTCTGCCTGTACGTCCTGCCCAGTGGGCAAGGCCACAGCCCTCTTCCCAGGTGTGTGGTTGAGCAACAGCATCCACACACAAGAGCTAACTGCTCCCCACCCTTCCTGAGACCTGAGAACTGGGAGCAGGGTGGTCCTGGGGGGAGTACGCAGGCCATTCTGTGCCTCTCTGCCCAGCAGACCCTCAGTCCCAGGGAGAGATGGACCATGGAAGGACGC
This sequence comes from Cnephaeus nilssonii, assembly GCF_951640355.1. Taxonomy (NCBI): domain Eukaryota; kingdom Metazoa; phylum Chordata; class Mammalia; order Chiroptera; family Vespertilionidae; genus Cnephaeus; species Cnephaeus nilssonii. Next base: position 2,046,664 of record NC_137091.1, read on the forward strand.
CCGCAGCTGCTCCCTAAGAACCCGAGGCTAAGTTTGGTAATCTTTCAGCAAAAGGACGGAATGGGCCAGGCCCAGGGCTCGGGGACTGAGTGGGGAGGGGGTGACCGCAAACCTCCCCAGGTCAGAACAGCAGCTGTTTGGAGTGCCCTTTCTCCTTAGCAAATGTTCCCAAGGAAAGGAATTATGTGATCTTTAAGGTATGGAGAAATCACTATTACTTTTAATGATATTTTAAAAGAACTAAAATAATTGTAAAAACTAGCAAACTCTAGTCTTTACATCTGAAGTCCTTGCTCTACCAGGAACCGAACAAGGTAGTGATGTTAGACAAACCAGGAACCCACTGAACCCAACTTCCCTCTACCAGAAACGGGGGGTGCTACCACGTAGCCTCTGGGGGTGCTGCAAAGATTTAAAATGGGTTTTAAACTGTGAGGTGGTGTTTATTCACTCAACGAGCATGGGGGCCCTCCCCGCTCTGCAAGGCACTATGTTCAATCTGGGATGTAAAGATTCCCTCCCACCGGAAGGCACAGGCCCTGGACAGCTACCTGACACTGTGGTGTCCTCAGTGCTGGGAATGTTAGCTCTATGCACCCCGGTCTTCACACATACAGAAGACTCCGGTTCTCGCTTCAGAAGCTCACTTGTTAGGCCTGAACTCTGGTGGTGGCTGGGGCAATGGAAGGAGTCAGCCAAACAATGAAGGTGAAATTTAAAGGATGCAGATGTAGGGGGGAGGGATCTTAAACTGGAGCGGAGGAAAAGAAATGAGGGTCGAGTAGTAAATAGAAGCTGAGGGATTTGGAAGGAGGGGGCTGGCTTTGGCTGCCTGGTCAGAAGTGGCCACGGTATACTGAGACTTTAAAAACTATTCAGAGCTCTTCTCACCAAAGGGTGTAAGAGGGATGGAAGTCTGCCACCCTCGATTCAGGAAACAATTTCCCCTTTTTGATACTTTGTGCGAGGAAGCAGCAAATTGGAATAAAACATACAGGTGGCCAGCACTGCTTTATTCAAAAAGTCAGTTCCAGCCCTAGCCGGTTTGGCTCAGTGGATAGAGCATCAGCCTGCAGACTGAAGGGTCCCCAGTTCAATCCTGGTCAAGGGTACATGCCTGGGTTGTAGGCTTGACCACCCCCCCAACCCCCGCCGTGGGGGGCTTGCAGGAGGCAGCCAGTCAATGATTCTCTCTCATCATTGATGTTTCTCTCTCTCTCCCCCTCTCCCTTCCTCTTGAAAATCAATAAAAATATATATTTTTTAAAAAGTCAGTACCAGGTACATAGTGTCCTCAGGGCCTTTTCAGTCCAATGAGTCCTTGTGATCCCCACACCCACAGTTACCTCAATCCATACCCATACGATTACATGGTCATGATACACAACTGGACCACAGTCCCACAATAGTGTGAGCTTGCCCAGGACAACATTAGAAAGTGGTGAGTACACAATGCTTATGAAGCAGAAAAGCATTTAGAAAATTTCTCAGCACAAGGGTGAAGAAGGACTTCCCATAATACCATCAGCCTACCAGGTAATTCAGTTAATAGAGAACTCCATTTGCTAAGCAGTGCAGTTACCCAAGGCTTTACTGTGCATGGGCTACTGCCAAATGCAAAATGAGATGCCTTGGCCATATAGAGGCAGAGTTCAATTTCCCTAAATCAAATCGGAGTAAGTCAATTAGCCAATCTGATAGAATTCTCCAGTGGCCTAGATGGTAAAATATTAACCAGTCCTCTGAATGAGGCTTCAGGGTTTGACTTTCACATGAAGTCTTTGCTCTCTTTTACTCCCCAGGGGGCCCACATTTTTCCTGGACTCCGTCTTCCTTGAGAGCGTGCTCACCTGCCGGGCATAGGCCATCTCGATGCTGTCCAGAGAGCTTCGACCAGGGGGTCCCACATCGCTGATGTAACTTGGCTGTAGACGAATACACATTCAGAACTGGTTAAGAACAGCATTCAGTCATATAAACAAACAAACAAACAAACAAAAATTATATAAACACATGCCTGTCTTTTTAAAATGTTTTTGAGAGAAAGGAAGGAAGAGAGAGATAGAAACATCTATGAGAGAGAAATATCAATTGGCTGTCTCCTGCACGCCCCCTACTGGGGAACTGGCGACCTCTTGGTAACCATATGCTTGCCTTTAACAAAGCTATGAGGAGTCTGTTTCCTAGTCAGACTTCCTCCAAATGATTTTAGGGGTTTCATTAGAAAGCAACTTTTTTACCATGAACATGAGAAGAGGGCGGCCATGGGACTCAATTAACTAAAAAATAATGGGAGGCGGGATAAGTTGTATGGATATCTCAGTGACCGTTTCTGGAAATGTACATTTTCCCAAATTCGGTTTCAATACCGAGCCCCCTCTCCACCTCATCGCCCCTCTCCCTGGCTGCAGGGCAGCGAGGCCAACGTTGTTGTGAGTGGGCGGGGCCTCCTGTTTCCATCAATCATCACACGCGGCTGAGGGAATGGAGTTTATAGGGTTCAACACTTCCAGCCCACAGTCCCCACTAAGACAACGGCTGCTGCTTAGTTCCCTGCGTCTGGAGATATGAAGCCAGTCTAGGTTGGGCAGTCCTTCAGCCATTCAGTGAGCATCCATCCCCACTAAGTGCCTGCCTGCCTTGTGCACCGCTGTGTGCACATCGGCCCCCACACGGATGACAGCAAGCCAGGCTGCAGATCCTGCCCTCAAAGACCTTACTGTCTGCTGGGGAGAGTTAGACACAAATATATGGGAAAGAGTAGAAGTATTTAAAAAAGAGAGACTAACATTAATCTTTAGCTAAGCTTACTCCCTACTGTAAACAAATATGGATCCAAATTAGGTGTATCCTATAGGTATATTCTTAAATTTCCAATACTTTGGTTTGTACTGTGCTGGTGCAGAAACCAAATTTTTTATTCACTTCTCTCATTTAAAAAGAAATAAGTGCTCTATTCTCTAAATTTAAAGTAAAGCAGTTTAAAGTAGGCTTCCCAGGAAACCAGGGGAAGAGAGCAGCAATACCTCCTAGCACTAGCAAAACTGGTCAACGGAAGACGCGTGTGAGCTTGCCCTGGGAGTTGGGTAGAGGAGAGAGGGCTGGAGGCGGAAAGGTGGGCTGTACACACTCAGGTTCTGGAGAATGAACTGGACTGTCGGGACACCTGGGTTCTAGGAAGGCCACTTTCTCCCTGGCTTTGGGGACTGCACATTCTCTTAGAGCCTCTGCTTCCCATTAGCTGAGTGAAGGGGCTGTCCCAGACAACCTCAGCGCGGACCTTCTGCAGTCACTGACACTAAAAGAGCTTTGAACACTTCACCTACCTTGGTGGAAGCTGGCTGGCCCAATGACTATTCCAAATCCCTACCTGTTATCTTCACCCCTGCTACCTTTCAGTCTGGCACATGTAGTTAAACTACACCCAATGGCCATTCCTATCTGAGTCACGCAATTACTGAAAACTACGAGGTTACAATAACTACACTCACTGAGCACCTACTAAGTGCCAAGCACCGTCTTAATGTCCATGTATTCACTCCGCAACCCTATGAGATATGTACCTTCACCGTATCAGTTTTACACATGGAGACACCAAAGCACACAGAAAGCAACCTGCCCAAGGTCACTCCTACAGGAACAGTGGAACCATGGTTTGCATCCAAAGTCGGCACCACGCTGCCGGCCAGGGCAGCTTGGCACAACTTTCCAAGGACAGCCATTGAACAACAAGAGTGGTTAGAAATGCTGACTCCACCACTCACTGGCGTGTGACCTGGACTGAGTGTATTGCTTCTTTTAGCTATAAAACAGGAGCAGGGATGAGATGCATCTCATAGGTCTGTGAAGATTAAGTGGGGAGAAAAGCAGTATTCACAACCACTGTTGTGAAGAATAAGTAGAATCAGCATAGTGCCCAACACTCAGCCAATAAATGCTAGCTGTTATCATGTTTCAAACAAAAAATAAACACAGAAATAAATCCCACACTGAACAATAGACATATGGACACTACAGAAACATAACTTAGAATGTTTTACTTTGAGCTGGCTGCAAATTCTCATCGGGTCTTTTTCTAATGAACACACGCCTGTACGAACAGAAGCCCCAGCAGCTCGTTTTCGACATCTGGACTAATTGTGAGTGTTCCCAGGAATGGAGTTGAGGGCTGTTCGGTAAGACCACCGTTCTGGAACAGCAGGTCTTTTTAAAGAACAGAGCTCTATGCCTGTTAATCCCAGTGACCTGTGGAGGAATGAGGCGGGGATGACAGGGGAGCAGTGCTAAAATATTTTTGCAAGGACACAGCTGTTTCAGCTAAATACACATAAATAGCCTTAAGAAACATTATCCAGTACTAAAAACCCAATTTTTAAAATTATCCATTTAAAAAGTCGTTGGTTTTCAGGCTTCAGATTTCCATTTAAATTAATTTTGCTTAATGCTCTTGTTTTCAAAAGCACCTTTCCTTCATTTGCCCTTGGCCCAGCCTCTCTGTCAATTAACACATAAAGTCAATTATCCGTCCACAGGATGTGTACGTGCACATTCCTGAGCCGAGGAACCAGCAAACGCTGTTGGAATTTCAAAGCCAGGGGCTGCTTGAGGCTGGGAAACCAGTATACTCTGTGGGAGTAACACTGCAAACTCCCCGTACTTATGGGTTTCTCTCCACGGGGCCCAGACTGAACCCAGGGGGGTGACAGGAACAGGAGCCAGGGATCGGAAAGGCAGGGAGGGCAGGTGGAAGGCGGGGCCAGAGAAGGGGCTCAGCCAGGAGCCTAGGGATATGTGGAGAGCAGCCACTCTGGGAGCACAGCCACGAGGCGGCCCTTTCAGGGCAGATGGTGTTCCCCGAACAGTCATCCTAAGAGAGCGTCCCAGAACAGGTGAGGCATGGCTGGAGAGTGGCAGGAGGGAATTACCAAGTTTTACTGAGCATCTACTTTTGTTCAAAGCGTATCCAGGGATGAATCAAACTTTTCCCAAGGAGGGCACATTCTAGTCAGGGAGAAAAGCATGGGAACTAACACTCCTAGAAAAACAAGTACAGAATAAAGAGGAAATATGGCGATACTACCAAAGAAAGGGAATTGGCTTTATGGGACCAAAGTGATGAATTTACAACGCTGGCTATGAAATCTGTACACAGAAACCAGTACCACTAGTGCAACTCAACACTGAATTTAAGACATCCTGATTTCAGAAATGTTAAAATGTGGGAAATATACACATATCTTTCTTGGAATTGATGAAATATGGCACTAAGTCAGTTATCAAAATCAGACACTATGTCCATTTACCCTGTTCACACATCACGTGTGGAATGTGACCATCATTATCTATAACTATTAAGCTACAACTCGCTTCTCTACTGAGCCTATTAGTGGCGAGGCTAAGTCCTATTCCAGACGATATGTTAAGGACCATCCATTGACTACGTCTAATTCCAACAGAGCCACTGGACCCCACTAAGGTTAGGTAAATGTACCTTTAAGGGCTGTTTTTAAAGTTGGCTGAGATACAGCGACTCCCAACACTGCTCATACCCCATGTGCTGTCAGGTCAGCAGCGCCACACGGACAGAGGCAGGAAGGACTAGGTAGGGTACAAGGGCTCTTTGCCAGGAGCCTCTTTCTTGCTGCAAAGTATATCCTTCTCATTCAGCCCAACTTGAAAAGTTATTAACAATCTTCCAATCGCTACCTTCCTTTAAGAAGTAGACCACTTTCTTCAATGATATCCTAAGGAGATTAACTTCCCAAACTGAATTTATGCCACTGAAGCACCAGTTCCCTTACTGGAACTTGCCAGGAACAGACATGAGCAATGTGTCACTGCTCTTCTATTATCAGACGGCTTCGGGGGAAATTTCTCAGGAACCACCATATCCTAGTTCATTTTTGCTTAAAAAAAAAAAAATAGCCTCAAGCCTCTCTCTATATTACATTACCCAAATTTGAACATTTTCCTCCAAATGTAAGGTCAGCTCAAAATGACTGGAAGTCTCCTTTCTAACTAATGACCCTATGGATTCCAACAACCTTTTCCCTGACAATAAACAACTTAAAAAAGAGCAGGTCCTATTAAAATGATTAAAATAAACTTAACAGTGTAGAGCTCACCAATTAATAACTAGGGCTTTATACATGCCCTACGTTCCTTCCAACAGTTAGTTCTTCAAGAGAGAACCTGGATTTCAAATGCTGTCTCTGGCTTCACACTATGTGGTTTCCTATAAGAGGGTAGAGAAAATGCCTGCCCAAGTGAAGATAATATTACCTTTCCATTATTTGAAGAAAATCACATGGAAAAAGCCTGTAAAAACACATGGTTCCACATATCCACCAGAATGGTTAAACTTAAAAGGACAAAATGTTCACAACAGCGCTATTTATAAAAGCCCCAAACTGGGAACTATCCAAATGTCCATCAACACCAGAATGGATACACAGATTGCAGTTACACTGTTCAGCCATGAGAATGAATGGCCTACAATGATATACAGAATGTTAAGCAGAAACAGGAGTACATATTGTATGAGTCCATTTACATAAAGTTCAAAAATAGGCTATATATATATATACATACACTAGAGGCCCAGTGCATGATTGAATCATGCACGTGTAGGGTCCCCTACATGCCTTCGCTTTCGATCACGTGGGAGCTGGGTGCCTGTCCGCTGGTGCACCAGGCCTTTCAGAAGCCTCCGGCGCCGCGAAGGCTTCTGAAAGGCCTGGTGCCTGAGCGGACAGGCACCCAGCTCCCACACTTTCTTTTGCTTTCGATCGCAGGGGAGCTGGGTATCTGTCCGCTGGTGCACCAGGCCTTTCAGAAGCCTCCAGCGCAGCGGAGGCTTCTGAAAGGCCTGGTGCCTGAGTGGACAGGCACCCAGCTCCCCCGCTTTTGATGGTCCATGGTGGGACGTGAGCTCACTGCCCCAGAGGCCCCTTCTGTGCCGCAGCACAGCCATGGCGCAGACGCTGAGCTCGAGCCGCCACTGGCGACGCGAGCTCAGCGTCCTGCCGGCCCAATCGGCCACCCCAGCCACACCGAGTCCCGCCCCCCCGCGCCTCCTGGCCAATTGCGGGCGTAGCGAAGGTACGGTCAATTTGCATATTTGTCTATTATTAGGTAGGATGGATATATATATATATATATATATATATATATATATATATATATATATATATATATATATATATATGCCTAATAAGCAAATTGTCCCCAAGGGAGTTCGGCCAGGAAATCAATTGCTCACTATGATGTGTACTGACCACCAAGGGGCAGTGTGGAATGAAGGGAGGCCCTGGCCGGCAGCCAGAAGGCCCTGATCGGCCCTGATCACCCGGCCAGGCCTAGGGACTCTATCTGTGCACCAATTTTGTGCACTGGGCCTCTAGTTAATCTGTGATGTTAGAAGTCACAGCAGTGGTTCCCCTGCTGGAGGCAGTGGGGGTAGTAACTGAAAAAGCGTATAAACGAGGAGGACTCTTAATAATGTCCTGTTTCTCCATCTGGGTGTGTTCCATTTGTGATCATTCAGAGTTGTATTCTTTTTTTTTTTTTCTTCACTTTTTTTTATTTAGGTATTATATGTGTGAGTTGTATTCTTAGGATGTGGGCTTTTCTGGACACATTGTACTTTAGGAAAAAAGTTCAAAACAACAGCAACAAACCATAAAACCCACAGGGGTTCATAAAGTGGCAATTTTCTGGATAACCTAGAGAGAAAGCCACCACACCATTCACTGGCTTTTACAGCCAACCCACCCACTATGCTAGGCGTCACAGAGAACAGCAAGTGCTGGTAACTCCCTTCCCAAGGGGACTCGAGGTCAGGGAAGAAGAGTCTGCTAAATAGACTAGTCTATTTTTAAGAGAAGAACAATCAAGAAAGAACATCTCATTAACAGCTTATAATTACTTCCAAATCCCAATACAGACCACAACCTATTAACACTATTTTAAAAAATGAAGTTTATAAAACCATGAGCTATTCTATTTATCTGCCCAGACTCACAAGAAATTGAGAAAGAAACATTAGGCTGATTAAGAGCTTTGGACATTAGTTCTTCCTTCCAAAGACTCTGATCAGAGTCTTGACGTCTCTGAGTCTAAGATATGTGAACAGAGCCCTAAGGAGTAATTTCCTAAGACAAATGACTTTAGCACCTTTTTATTTGGGGGCTAACTTAATAGAAAAACTGGTTTTTAAATCAGGAGTAAATCTGTAAATATGGGATGTGTGAAGTTATCCTGCAGGCATGACAAACAGTCAAGCTACCCACCCTCGACCCAGACTTCAACAGAACATGGTGTAGAAGGAGACAATCCTGGGTCTCACCAGCATATTACACATCTCTCTGAGCCCCAGCTATCCTAGCTCTTGTGGGAGAAGAATGCTAGCTAACCATAAAACAACTTCGGGAAAAATAACTTATCGAGAAGCATTGGTAAAAATATTTGAAATGTCTAACACTATAATTTTCATAACATTATAATTTTTAATCTGCACCTCTAAATTATCTGAAACTGCTTTTTACAAAATATAGTATGGGATGGCCATTATGGGTCAGGTTATCACTAATCTTCCCAATAATCACATTTCACCAGTGAAGACACTGAAGGTCTGCAGAGTTCAATAACTTGGTTAAATAACTTGGACAAGGTCAGTGGTGAAGCTAGAATTTGAACCCAGGGCTGTGCTCTCCCCACAACAGAACAGCAAATGTGTGGCAAGCCACAGCTTCTCAGCACAGGGCAGACATCACTAATCAAGCCACAGTGTCCCAGCACAGGGCAGACATCACTAATCAAGCCACAGTGTCCCAGCACAGGGCAGACATCACTAATCTAGCCACAGTGTCCCAGCACAGGGCAGACATCACTAATCAAGTCAGTGTCCCAGCACAGGGCAGACATCACTAATCAAGCCACAGTGTCCCAGCACAGGGCAGACATCACTAATCAAGCAAGACATTCTTCCTACTGATCCCAACATATAGTCGCAAAATCCATCTCAGGAAAGGTCTCTAGAATATATTAAGAGAAACAAGCAAGATACAGAACAGAGCATACAGTAAGCTAACTTTTGTGTAAGAAGGAGGAGGGGATAAGATATATAGTCTCATATACTTGTATTTTATAAAGAAACATTGGAAAGATGCACAAGAAAGTATTAATAGTGACTGCCTCTGGAAGAGGCAAAAAGGGAGGGAACAGGCTTTTGGGAACAGGATACTTCAGTTCTTGAATCATATAAATACACTGCCTTTTAAATAAATAAATAAGTGTGTGTGTGTGTGTGTGTGTGTGTGTGTGTATGTTTTGTGTTTTTTTTTTACTGCTTTCAGAAAGGAAAGAAGAGAGAGGTAGAAACATCCATGATGAGAGAGAATCATTGACTAGCTGCCTCCTGCACGCCCCCTGCTGGGGATGGAGCCAGCAACCTGGGCATATGCCCTGACTGGGAATCGAACGGTGACCTCCTGGTTCATAGGTTGATGCTCAACCACTGAGCCATGCCAGTTGGGCTACATTGCCATTTTTAAAAATTAGATTTTCAAGAAGAGAAAACCCTCAACCTAGTACTACCATCAATCAACACATCCTAAGGAGAGAAACAGACAACAAGCAATGAAAAGACATAGAACATATACAATGGTATATGGGAGGAAGTGCTAAAAAGAAAAATAAAGCAAGACAGGGGACTTAGGAGGTGCTGAATGCAAGAGGTTGGCTTGGGTCCCAGACAATAAGACCTTGGAAGGCCCCAGTGAAATGGCACTGGGTAAATATTTGAAGGAAAACTATTAGAGGGAGACAGCCATGCAGCTATCTGGGGGAAGAGCATTCTGGGCAGAAGCAACAGGAAGCACAAAGGCTCCGAGGCAGGAGCAAGCCTGCCAGGTTTGTTCAGGGACCTGTAAGGAGCTCATGTGGCTGGAGCAGCGAGAGCAATGGGGAAAGTAGCAGAAGGGGAGCTTGGAGAGACAAGACTGAGTCTGGCAGGGACTTACAGGCCGTGGTGAAGATGCTGGCTTTCACTCCAAGTGAGCAGAGGAGTGACGCAAGCTAACCTGTGTTTTAATAGCGCTACTCTGGCTGCCGTGTTGAGATTATGCAGGGGAAAAAGTGGGGAGACCAGTGTGGTTGCCAGCCTCTAAGATGGTCCCCAATAATCACCACCTCCTGGGACTCCAGCCCTTGTATAATCCTCTCTCCTTGACTAGATTTAGGCCAGGTTTAGTGACTGACTTTGAACAGAGGGGATAGATAGGATATCACTTTCAAGATTAAGATATATGAAGACTGGTTTTTGTATTGGGGGCATTTTAGCTCTCCCTCAGATCCCTCACTCTTGCTCTAAGGAAAGTGAGTTATGTTGTGAGCAGTACAACTGAGAGACCTATATGACAGGAAACTGATGTCCCCAAGCCAGGAGTTGGAGAGGACCTGAGGCTTGCCAAGAGCCACGTGAGTGAGGTTGGTAGTGGATCTGTCCTGAACTGAACCTTGAAATGAGTGTAGCCTCAGCCAATACCTTGCAGCAGCCTCAAGAGATCCTGAGCCAGAAATACCCAGCTAAGCTAAATGCTTGTTTTCAGCCTCTATGGGTTGGAGTGCTTTGTTACCTGGCAATAGCTAACTGTAACAACCAGTTAGGCAAGTTCAATAATCTGAGCAGGAGCTGGCAGGGGTCTGAATCGGAGTGCTAACAGTGGAGGTGGTTGGATTCTGGGTATGTTTTAAAGTAGTGTTGACCGCATTTACCAACATGTGCGAGAGACAAGGTGGAAGGAGAGGACAAAAATCAATCTGTGGTTTTTGATCGGAGCAAGTGAAAAACTGGAATTGCCATTTAAAAAGATGATAAACTCTGAGAAGAGAGGCTGGCGCTGGGAGGGACATGGGGGGCGGTTGCTATCTTGACTCAATTCTGTACATGTGTAGCTTGAGATGGCTCTGATACTTCCATGTACAGCCAAGAAGCCATCAGATAAATGAGTCTAGGGCTTAAGGCTACGATGCATATTTGAGTCTTCAGCAGATAATCATTATTCGTTTATTTATTAACATGCTTTTATTGATTTCAGAGAGAGGAAGGGGGAAGAGAGGGAGAGAGAGATGCAATTAATGATGAGAGAGAATCATGGATCAGCTGCCTCCTACATGCCCCCCACTGGGGATGGAGCCCACAACCCAGGCATGTGCCCTGACCGTAAATCAAACCATGACCTCCTGGTTCATGAGTCAATGCTCTACCACTGAGCCACACCAGCAGAGCTACCTCCCATTTTTATTAACAGTGTTTCATCTTCTGGGCCCAACCTACCTCACTTTCTTGAGTAAAGTCCAGGGCATCTTCTCCTGATGCCAGCAGTGTGTGGAGAATTCGCTGTTTCACTTGTTCCCACTCGACCAGCATTGACTCTCGATGGTACTCCTCAGCCATGCCAAAGGTCTGTCAGAGACAAGCAGGGAGAGGCGGCCCAAATGAAAAAAGCAAAGAATATGGTTTCCATTAAGGCCCCCCCCCCCCCCCGCCCATCGATCTACCATCTGTCCATAAGTAGAGATAAAGCAATTAACTTTAAAAATTACCCTTAAAGAGTTCACTGACACGTGTTTGCAATATACCATTTTATCAAATCTAACACAATAAAAATTTTTAATTGTGATAAAATACACATAACAAAATTTACCACCCTAACCTTTTTGAGTATAGTCAGTGTACTGAGTACATTCACACTGCTGTGCAACCATCACCACATCCATCTCCAGAACTCTTTTCATCTTGCAAAACTGAAATTCTGCACCCACTAAACCGTAACTTTCCATTCCTTCTTCTCCCTAGCCCCTGGCAACCACCATTCTACTTCTGTCTCTGACTCTGACTATTCTAGCTACCTCACAGAAGTGGAATCATACAATATTTGCCTTTTAGTGACTAGCTTATTTCATTCAGCATAATGTCTTCAAGATTCATCCATGTTGTAGCATGTGTCAGAATTCCCTTCCTTTTTCAGGCCAAATAATAATATTCCCTTGTATGTATATACCATAATGTGTTTATCCACTTATCTATTCATAGGCAATTGAGTCGCTTGTTTCTACCTTTAGGTTATTATGAATAATGCTGCTATGAACATAGGTATACAAATATCTCAAGTTCTTGCTTTCAATTCTTTGGGGTATATACCCAGAGTGGCAATGCTGGATCACATGGTAATTCTGTTTTAATTTTTTTTGAGGGATTGTTTCCATCAAGGCTGTACCATTTCACAATCCTATCAATAGTACACAGAGTAGAGTTCTAATTTCTTTACATCCTTGTCAATACTTACTATTGTGTTGTTTTTTTATAGTAGCCACCCTAAATGGGTGTTAGGTGATATCTCATGGTTTTAATTTGCATTTCCCTGATGATTAATGATGTTGAATATCTTTTCATGTGCTTATTAAGACAAATGTAGGGTAGAAAATAATATAATAATACAATAATAATGTAAGAATAAACTCTGTTTCACATACCCACAACTGTAAACCAACTTCTGCCTCACCCTGTATATTTTTAAAACCTCTGAAATTAGGCTACATATTACAACTGACAGTATGTCAGTTTATTTTCTCTGTAGTACATAAAATAATGATGGATTATAAAATCAATGCTACTTTAAGATTTAATAAGCATCTAAGAGAAGAAAACAGAAAAAACAAAAGTGTCTTCATTTTTTAAAGAAAATCAGATTTTCATAGGAGGAAGCAAACCAATAAAAGAAAAACAGAGCCTTCTACGGTGAGGTTTCCTACCTGTCTACGCCAAGTCACCACTGAAATGTCTGGCAAACCTCACTCCTGTCTACTGCTGACACTGCAGTTGTTACCAAAACAAAGGCACCCAGAAGGAAAAGAAAAGAGTGAACAGAAGAGAGAAGAAAGGAAGGAAAAGAGGGAGGAAAAGAAGACAAAATAAAACCTCTGAGGAGGAAATTAAAGCAACTTATAGAGATATACTGAATCATGACCATTCTTAGCCTGTTATTCTTTAATTGGCAGAGCAAGTTTCTATCAACTTAATCCCACTTTTCAAAAAGCCATTTCATCTACAACATGATTGCAATCAGACTGGCATCCAATTAGGCCGCACCGAGGGAACGAGCATCAGTAAAGCCTGCTTTATTTTTGGCAATGCAGATAATTTATATTGATAATAACCATATATGTGAGCTTTGGAAAACTGTCAGAAAAATTACATATACTCTTCCCACAAATGGGATGTCTGACTATGGACCAATATTTATTAAAATGTGAAAAAGAAGCACACTAGAGGTGCACAAAAATGACTAGGAAGAAGGCTGGCACATCTTGCAAGCTTGATCTATCAATGGATCCCTTTTTAATATGCATTCTGAAGACACAAGGAGAAATGACTATCGCAAACTTTAAAAACAGTGTCCCACCAAGTTTTCTTCAGAGAGCCAGGCGGAATGGACCACTCCAGCCAGTTAGCCTGGACTGAAAAAGTAGTTAAAGAACAATCTTTTTCTCTTGTTACATGAATGAACTCATATGTGAAAGCTATATATTTTGAATAGAGAGAAGTATGTTAGAACAGAAAGGCGGGGGCGAGAAGGGGGGTTTCCCTAGAAGATATCTAGAAATAGTGTACAAGTGAATCTCAATTTCTTCTAAAATTCTTCCTATTTAGTGGTCAGACCAACCACCTCCTCAGTCTTGAGCCTCTCTCAACAAGGGACAATGGAGGGCCATGAGGCACGAGGACCAGGGTGTGTAGAAATGAGAAGGCGGGGGCAAGGCTTTCCAAGCTCGCAACAGCCAGTGAGGCACTGACAAAGCTGTGGCACTAACCCAGAACGTACACAAAAGTTTTTCTCAAGGACAAGAATGGCAGAGTAGGAAAGGAAACTGAAGAAAACAGACAACACACCAACAGAGATACTGCTGATGAGGATGGTGGAAGCAGGCTTCCAGCATCATGTAAGGGTCAGAGTGACAACAAGTGGGGATTAACCATCCCATTCATCAGGCTGCCCACCTGTGGGCCAAGAACTCTTGGGTCTTGAATACAGGATGTACTCTGAAAACTGGCAGCTTTCTGGGCCCAAATCCTCGGATAGATCTGAGAGGTATGCCAGATTCTCATTTAGAAACAACCCTACAACCTGAATAAACAGCACTGTGGTTCCATTCATCATTAGTGTGATAAGAAGCCACAAATAAAAATGAATGGCCCAACATTAAAATTCTCTTCCCTTGACCATGCCGCCCCCAGCTTATCTTAATTACATTAGAGATAATGGAACATCCAATTTGTGGGCTAATCAGGAATGATCAGCCACCCATCTGCCCTATTTCAGCCTATTCCCTTTAGATCCACATGATGGATTAGGTGCAAAGAAGAATGTCAACTAGGGGAGCTCATGAGAAAATCAACAGTGCTACTCAACTAAAAACTATGAGAAGAGGACAGTGGGGGTTGGAGGCAAGGTGGGTGCAGGGAATAGGAACAAAAAGGAAAGAAACCCAAGGGAAGGAGGAATGAGCAGGAAGGGCATGCAAAGGTCTAAAATTAAAAGAGGACAGAACAAACCATAGAAAATGTTGAAGCCGTTATGTGTGGAAATACAGCTCTTTGAACACAGTTAAGAAAGGAGGGCAGGGAGAGGACTGGGCAACTGAATTGAGAACAGGTGGGGGCACTCAAACCCCTTTTTCATAAAGGGAAGAGGGCAATATGCCTTGACTTCACACCCGCTTATTATTGAGCTGTTGCTGGCTTTTAGACACTCTACATATGTTCTGATAATGTTGTTCTGTTTTTGCTGGGATGCACCAAATGGAAAAAGATAGGACACATTTGTGGTTTCGTAGCTTGTTTTCTTGGCATTTAAGTAGGACACTGGCATGTTATTCAAACATGAAATTACCACCAAAATGCCAGGAAGCCGCTCAGCCACTGTTTGAAAAAGGACTCCTGCTTAGTGGCAATTGCCCAGTGTCCGGCCAGGGGAAAGGTCTCCCCGAGGCTGGCTTCCGACAGTGGAACATCTCCCTCACAAACACATATGCACACATTTGCACTGTGGTATGTCACTGAAATGTTTTGGCTGGCTGCACATTTAGTCTCAGTATGGCACAATGTTCAGAGACTGCCAATTCTAGAAACGCATTCCGCAGGGTAAGTGGATTAATAAGGCTCGGTAGCATTCGACAGTCCTAATTTTATTAGTCCTTTACAGCAGGAGAATAAAAGATGGTGGCTCACTCAAAGTGTGAACAAAAAACAAAATTTTAAAAAATATTTTCAAATCCAAATCAAGTGAATGTCTCTATTTCTAAGAATTAAGTACTGTTGCCAAAAATATAATTAATAAAATTGTTGGGCATTTTACTCTGATAATTAAACGTGCCAGTCCTTTGGAACATTTTCCTATAAATTAGAGCTAGCAAGCCCCTTGCTGCCCTATCTCACAGCAACCCCACTGAGACACTTCTACCTGCATGGAACACTTCGATAAAGCACACTGAGAAGCAGCTTTTTTTCACTTTATTCCTTTTTACATAAATAAGACAGAAATGTATTTCACTTGATATAAGGATTATATAAGTAAACCGCAAAACAAAGTTCTCTTTCACCCCTACTCGCCTTTGCAGATGCACCCGTTGCTGGGAGACAAGCTGCACTTTTAGAATCAACTCCACATGATTGATAATCTTCCTCCTCCCTCCCCAAAAGACTCCGGTGGCCTGAAAATAGCTTACTCAATAATGGGAAATTTTGGAAAGGTTTTTATCTTTTAATCCTTGTCAGAAACAAGTAGAGGTAACTCACATGTTAGTAAAATAAGCAACCTTTGAGTATCTTGAGAGAATGCTTGTTGCAAAATATTGCTGCACTTGTAATGGCTGTCCTGGCTGACTTATTTACCACTCTTTCAAGGATCAAGCTAATTTGTTTTGTTTTTTCAAGAGCTTGGAGAAATCATTAATGTAGAAGGCAGCATAGAGAATAAGATCTTAAAAAAAAATAAAGAATGAGATCTTGTCCTGACCAGTGTGGCTCAGTTGGTTGGAGCGCTTTCCCTTACACCAGAAGGACATGGGTTCGATTCCCAATCAGGGCACATATGGTTACCTAGGTTTTGGGTTCAATCCCCAGCCAGGGTGCATACAGGAGACAACTGATTGATGTTTCTCTCTCATCTCTTTCTCTTTCTCTTTCTTTCACCTTTCTCTCTCCTCCCTTCCTCTCTTTCTAAAAATCAAAAAGTAAAAACACAATGAGATCTTGCAATTTACAACAATGTGGATGGACCTAGAGGGTATATGTAAAATAAGTCAGACAGATATAGAAATATCATGTGATTACACTTATATGTGGAATTTAAGAAACAAAACAAATGAACAAATAAGACAAAACAGAAACAGACTCATAGATACAGAGAACAGGATACAAACCTTCAGTTATTAAAAAAAAAAGTCATAGGTCCTGGCCAGTTTGGTTCGGTGGATAGAGCATTGGCCTGCAGACTAAAGGGTCCTGGGTTCAACTCCAATCAAGGGCACATGCCCGGGTTGTGGGCTCGATTCCCAATCGGGGGCGTGCAGGAGGCAGCCAATGAATGATCCTCTCTCATCACTGATGTTTCTATCTCTCTCTCCCTCTCTATTCCCTCTCTGAAATCAATAAAAATACATTTTAAAAAAAAGTCATAGAAATGTAATGTACAGCATGGGGAAAATAGTCAATATTACTGTAATAACTATCTATGGTGACCGGTTACTAGATTTATTGTGGTGATCATATTATAAGGAATATAAATGTTGAATCACCATGTTATATACCTGAAACTAGCATAATATGTGTCAACTATAATACAAATAACAATAAAAATAAAAGGTAGCATAGAAAGTCAGCTTGGGTGATAAAAGGAAAAGAAATTGAGGGAAGTAATCAATGATCATAATTGCCTCTCTGAACTGCTGATTCAGTAGAAACCAAAATACCACTTTTTCCTCTAACAATGAAACCAAAGAATTGCCTGGCCCTTACATTTTAAGGTTAAATTAATAATTACTCGATAGTCCAGTGTTTCAGATGCATTTCGGTCACTAAATACACATGGAAGTACAAGCATGATGTTTTCCTGCAAAACAGTTCCTGCAGAACTTCTGGTGAGCTCACTGTCTAGGGAGGAGTGCTGGGCCTTGGGCACAAGCTCCAGCTTCCAGAACCTGCTCCCGGTACCCAAGGCCACCCTCACCATAGCTGTACATTTACACTTAGGCTCATTTCTTACCCTCTTCCGGGACTCCTCAATGGCAGACAGCAGGGCATTGTCCTTCTCATTCTTTAGGAAGCCCTATGAAAGGGGGAGAAATGACACAACTTAGGTTCAAATTAACCTTCCAAACACCAAGAGTAAGGGAAAAAAAGTACCATTATGGATATCTTCCATCCTGCCCACCTTTACCCTCAAAAGACTCTCTCAACTCAAAAAATATCAAAGCAGATTTTTTTTAATAGACATTTCCTAGTTTCTTTCATTCTGGGAGCACATGATGATTGTCAGAAGGTAAAGTCCCCGTGAAACAGTAGTGTAAAGTCTCATGTCCTATAAACATACAATGTGAACAGTCAGGAGTGTCCTTCAATTCTTAAATGGCTCATATTATAGATATAGACATAGCTTTGGCTACGCAGCCAGTCATAGTGCCTCTAATGTTCCTTATCTATATTTCTATCTATCTACCTTTCTTTCTTTCTATCTATCTATCTATCTATCTATCTATCTATCTACCTTTCTTTCTTTTTAATGAAAAGGCCATTTATTTCATGCCTAGAACATTTATTTGTTATTTATCTGTTTGTTTATTTCTCAGTTGCTTTCAATTAATTTTCCCATTTCTTCCTAACACTGAGGCAGCCTCGCTATCTACTTGCCTGAAGTTTTTCACTTGTTGTCAATGGCTGGGACACCCGACAATTCATTTCTTCGCCATTGCCGCTGGGGCTTTGCCACATGTGCTCCCTATTTCACGCCCGATGACACCCGCTATTGTGTAATACAGGTGGCGCGAGGAGGAGACGGCCCAGTTTGGTTTAATATGCGCCCCTGCCTACATTGCAGCGGCCTCAATAAACCAGAGCATACAGCTAGGACCCCGCTTGTCCATGCAGAAGCGGGCAGCTTGTGGCCATGCTTCTGGCCACGGCAGGGGAGCCAGACAAAAGTGTGGGAAGGATTTTAATGAAGGATAATGAAGGACTTTGTGTATATCCTTCACAGCACATGACTACATCAAGTCAACAAACTGTTCTTATGCATTTCCTTTCTTGAGTGGTCTTCGGCTTTAGTGTCACAGTTGCTAAACAAAGCTATGGAACCACTGTCACTGAATGCTGGTCCTGAACAAAGAGCAGATACAGATTGTGCTTTGATGCACCTTATCATGGCGGCTGCTGCTATGGGAAGCAACTGTCACATCGGGGGAGGGTGCCAGGAGGGTGATAACCACTACCTGACTAGGCCTGGTCTTATTTTATTCTTTTTGGTTGGGGTGGGAGGGGCTATGCCAACTGCCCCACCCCCTCACTGGGCTTCCTCTGCTCTTCCCAATCAACGACCAGCCTATCCCATTCTTTTGACTGCACCCATGTCTACATATAACCCACATACACGTACACACCATTAAAACACAAATGCAAAGCAACGATCAGACACATTTGTTTTAAAGCAACATACTGTAAGAAAATTCTATAAGTTTTTTTAAGAAATTAAATTTTAAGAAGTAGTTATGAAAGAAAAAGAAGAAAAGATATTGCTCTGGGCAGATTATTTTCTTCCTTAAAATATTCATTACCATTATGTACCTCAACAATTAGGCTTTCTCTACAGCACAAACTGAGCCCACAAAAGATAGGGAATTTGAATTTTTCATCCTTTATTCCTTTCTAAATTGAAACACTAAATTAGACTACAAGTCACATTTTATTTTTAAAAAACACACTTTTGATGACTACCATTTGAAAAGAACCTTAAAATTATAGTCAGAATACCGCTGGGTCTGTGCGCCATCTAGTGGCAGTCTGTTTCTTTTCAAGGACAACAAGGAAAAGAACAAATTGAAGAATTAAAAAGTTGGGCAGAAAAATACCTGCCTCAGCCCATGCTTCCCACAGGTCTCTTCCTCAACTTCCCTTTTCCACCTGTTTCCTTTCCTCCCAACTGTCCTGTGAGACACCGCTCATCCCAGATAGATACTCTTAGAACTTATCCTAAGTGGGTTTTCTGGAGAGGTGAGCTGGCAGGGAGGGAGGTGCCTTCTCTCACTGGGTGGGGATCCCTGCCACAGTGAGGACCCCTGGTCACAGAGAAGGCCCAACCTTCCATGCGGAGATGCCAGTGGTCTACCTGGGACCCTGAGCTCCTCATCACTAACATCCCTCTTCTTGCCAACAAGCACGTTTTAACTGCTCACAGGCTCCCACCCAACCCTCCTACTACAGACCTACTCAATAAGCAACAGTCCATGGACAGCTGCAGGCCTGCGAGGTGAGCTAACTACTCCTGACGTCCCCATCTGTGTACTGCTGCTCACAGCCAGAGTCCTGGAAAGAGAACTTCTAACTGGCTCCCTGAATGGGTTTTGGTTTCAAGCTTTCTCTCACATATTATAGCTCCCATTCAGAAAGCAACTGAGGGTCAGACACTGCTCTCAGCAATTCAAAGACGTTATTGCTAATCTTTTAACAAATGCAAGAGTAGACATGATCACCCCTACTCCTCCCCCTTCCCCTCCTCTCCATTTTATAGGTAAGAAACAGAGGCAGAATTTTAACTCTCAAGAGTTTTAACTCTCAAGAGACCAACCATTTCTGAGATACTTAGGGAACAGTAAACTTCAAAGAAAAACCTTTTTATCTCTAAAAGGAGAGTCCAAGAGGGGAGCAAAAAAGCCTTAAATTGGTTTTCTTCATCAGTTATTACCCTTCATAGATGATGAAGTTGAAAGCTCAGAGAAGACTAATCTTTAAACCAGCACTAATAGGAGCTAACCCCCATGGGTATGGTGATTACTGCATTCTACATCTTTGTTACACACATCTGGTTATAGTCCTCTCCTTTAACCTAATTCTAGACTCTCAATACGACTTAACTGGACCATACTTCAAAGTGTGTTCTTAATATAGGTTCGTACTAGACTTACCGGGGTGATCACTTTGTAAATTATATAAATGTCTAATCTGAAACTAATATAATACTGTATGTCAACTGTAATTGAAAAATTAAAAAATGTTCTTTAACTTAAAAAATATATTAAACGTTTAAAAAACTGTTGATGGTTTCCAGAGCTTCTACCAACTATCAAATGATATTAAGATCACCTGGTTTGTAAGTAGCAAAGCTCAGACTTAAAATCCAAATTTTCTAACCTTTTTTCACAGTGGATAAACAGATGTAATGCCTGCGTTATTTATTTATTCCTTTCTTCCTCCTACTTCACATAGTAAAGTTTTTGGCATTTCTTTACAACGGTGCTGTTCAAAATGTGGGTCAGGACCCATAATTGGATCACGAAATCAACCAGCAATTTTTTAAATGAAATAGAATACTACAGAGATATTTGGTATGGGTAAATACTGTGTTGTGAAACTTTTCTTTCAATTCCATATACTTATGTGTATGTATGAAGTGGGTTATGCATAAAATGTATTTCTTACTATGGGTCACAGGCAAAAGAGCTGGCAATTACTGCTCTAAATATCAACTCTGTAGCATTCCGAAATATTAATATTTATTGCCATCGAACAATAAACACCGTACATCTGCCCAAGCAATATACTCAGTTACGTGTTCCATCTTTAACAGAGGAAGTGGACTGCCTTGCAATGTATACTGGCTGAGAACAACCCAGAATGTAACCACAAGTAAGTCAATTTGCCTATCAAATGTGTGGTCACATCTTAGGGACCTGGCCGCCAAACTGGCTTTAAAACAGCTCAGGTTGCCCTAGCCGGTTTGGCTCAGTGGATAGAGCATCGGCCTGCAGACTGAAGGGGCCCGAGTTCGATTCCCGATCAAGGGCATGTACCTTGGTTGCGGGCACATCCCCAGTAGGGGGTGTGCAGGAGGCAGCTG
Organism: Cnephaeus nilssonii; assembly: GCF_951640355.1. Taxonomy (NCBI): domain Eukaryota; kingdom Metazoa; phylum Chordata; class Mammalia; order Chiroptera; family Vespertilionidae; genus Cnephaeus; species Cnephaeus nilssonii. The sequence continues at coordinate 2,067,834 of NC_137091.1, forward strand.
ATCGATGCTTCTCTCTCATCAATGTTTCTAACTCTCTATCCCTCTCCCTTTCTCTCTGTAAAAAATCAATAAAATATATTTTTAAAAAAAACAACAGCTCAGGTTGAGAAAGATGGGCATGAAAATGCACTATTTTTAATCATCTTGCAGACTTTGGGTTCCAGAAGACAAGTGGCAGCTAATGCCTACTGAAGAAAAAGAGAATGAGCAAAAGGATGTTTGTTTTTGTCAAATGGCCAAATTCTCTTAGCTTATTTGCTTTCCAAAAGTGAGAACTGTAAGAAATAAGGGTCTCTGTGAGACAAATTTCAGTATACACTTCAGCCGGCACTGATTCTTTCACATGTCTGTTTCCCACCTACTACAAATAAGTGATTTGTTAGTTACATAAACGGTTTGAATGGAAGAACACACATTTCCTGATCAGTATTAAAAAATAAAATGGAAAAAGATAAAATAATGGGTCTAAGGTGGCCCAGGCGGAAGAGATGTTCATTGTTGGAATTTCTCAGGCGGAAGAGATGTTCATTGTTGATAAAACCCAAAAGATGAAGAGAGAAATTTTAAAACCAGGGCATTTTCAGGATTTGGGAAACTTTCACATTGTTTATAGCACGTTTGGTTATTATCTTAGACCAATATTTAATGTAAAAAGCAAAAGCCACAGTTTACGTGGCTCTCAAAAAAACAGAAAGGCCATTCCACGCCTCTTCCTCTTCAAGAGACCAAATGGCAACCCACTCTGTCAAAACTGAGAGTGAGGCACCCACCGCAGGCCAGCCTTTGTGCCGAAGGGATCTGACATAAGATAAAAACACACGGTGGGTGCAATGAAAGTCTTGTATCCTCTCATTTAACACATACACTATATACAAAATAGGAAACCTGTAACCAACTTTCCAAATCAAATAATATTAACAATTGAAAGCAGTAACAGTAGAAAATGGCCACTGTGGTTCAAAATAACCTTGCCGAGATACAAGCAATAGCTAGGACAGCAATGAGATGGAGTGAAAAAATAAGCAGAGGAAAAAAAAAAACTTTAAAAAACAAACACAGAATAATGAAGAGGGTCTGCCCCAAGATGAAACAAGAATTCCAATATGCACTGTAAGTATTCATTAGATTTTCAGGTGGTGAATGGAGAAATGTCCAATTTCCCTAAAGACAGAGTGAGTTACAGCCATTATTTTGCTTCAGCTCCTTCTCAGGAAAATGCCTACTCCCTTAACCTCTCCCAAACCTCCCTCCCAATTTCTGAACGAATGACCTCTTCTGCAACCTTCTCTTGGGTGAAATTTTTACGAAGGTAAAACTGTTACTTAAGGAGAAAGTTAGGAGGAAGGACAAAGCAAGATACTGTTTTCAGATGAGCACACAGAAATCGTGTGGTCCTGGGAGCCCTGGGCTTATCAGATGGTGTGGACACTCTTTCATTAGCTCGCTTTGTGGTGCCTGCAGAGAGCACCTCAAGGAATTTCTCAGGCGGAAGAGATGTTCATTGTTGATAAAACCCAAAAGATGAAGAGAGAAATTTTAAAACCAGGGCATTTTCAGAATTTGGGAAACTTTTACATTGTTTATAGCACGTTTGGTTATGAATACATAAGATGTCAGCTTAAAAGGCCCACGGATGAGGGCATGAGTGGGGGGATGGAGGGATAAAGGGAGGATAAGGACACATTTGTAATACCTTAATCAATGGGGGGGGGGGGGGGGCGGGGCGGCGGGAAGGCCCACGAGAGCCCTAGCCAGTGGATAGAGCGTCGGCCTGCAGACTGAAGGGTCCCAGGTTCGATTCTGGTCAAGGGCACATGCCTGGGTTGCAGGCTCAATCCCCAGTGGGGCGTGTGCAGGAGGCAGCTGATCAATGAATCTCTCATCATTGATGTTTCTATCTCTCTCCCTTTCTCTCTGAAATCAATAAAAAAATATATTTTTTAAAAAGGCCCATGAGAGACTGAATCTCCTTTTGCAAGGAATACAGACTGAATAGCAAATCAAGGCTTTATTCTCCCACTTAGATATTTAGACTAAGTCCCACTGCTTGTTTTCTGCAAAATAATAATAATAATAATAATAACAAATAAATAAATAAATAATATTTTAAATAATTTGTTCACAGATTCTATTAAAATATCTATCTTCAAAACTGCCCCTGCAGACGGCAGTGCTAAGCCAACTGTAGTCCATTTTTAACGCTGCCGTGTGATTTCTCACTGTGCCTCACGCAAAGGCCTCGCTGCTCTCAAGCAGCAGGTGGCAGCAGACCCTGCCAGCGTGGCTGTGGAGTCCCACCATTTGCCAGCTCTGCACATCCACCGGCCACAGGCAGCTCTGGAGCCACAGGTGGCAGACCCTGGCTCTGTAACCCGGTGCAGCATGGGCACCAGGCCATCTGTCCCTGCCAAGCTGCAGGGTCCCATTTTGTACATGGATTCTACTCCTGGGCTAAACAAAAGGTCACAAACCTATGTGATGGATTTTGGTTCATTAAGGCAAAATGAATCACTTGCTCTCCATAACTCAAACTGGTTTACAGGATGGTCTACAAATTCTCAGAATGAAGAAAACTCAAAGTGTGCAAGAAAATTCTACACCCAAGAATACACGGCTCAGAAATGCCTCCTCCGGGACCAGCATTCTGACTTAAGTATATTGGCGCCTGATCCCTTCAAAGGCATGCCAATATAGCCACGATACGATTCCACCTCAGCTGAGCCTTCTAGAAAAAGCCACCCGCCTTTGAGAAAGCCATTCATGTGAGTCCATCTAACTGCCTTTTGTGAACCCGTCCCTGTTATCCTCCCCATCCCAACAAAAATGGAAGAAAAGGGAGGGAGGGAGGATCTTATAGCAAAAAAAAAAAAAAAAAAAAAAAAACCACACACCAACTTTCCAAGATTTTCAGCATTGGGCCAAGAAATGGCCCAGAAGGGAAAGTCACCCTCGAGAATGGAGATGTGCCATTCCTGTGGTACAGGAGGAAGGGGTGCAGGGGTGGAGGTGGCACACCCCCTTTGTCAACAAAATGTGGGCACACAACTACTAGGTGCCTCTTCTCATCTCTACAACGAGGCATCAGGCGAGGGCTGCACCCTTGGGAGGGCCATTAGGTGTCTTGTGCTATTGCTGCAAAGCCATTTCTGCCCCTTTTAGGGGCCCAGGGCATTCCTGTTATCTGCTACCGCTATCTCTGGCCGTCCGGGAAAGAAAGGCAATCCATCCAGCTCAGTCATTGGGTAGGAGACCCCATGTAGAGGGGAAGCAAGTAGTAAGGGAATAATATAAATGAATAAAATAATCAATGATAGACATGTGGGCACGAGTGGGGGAATGCTTTTCCGCAGAACTCCCCGCCCTCCCAAATCCAAGGGGCCCTGAAATAATGGTCCAGGGTCAGCAAGCAGCGCTCCCTGCTGGTCACAGGCCTGGGAGCGGATGTGACTTCTCAAAGCTAATATGCACACTTCCACAAGAACTTAGCCAGAGCCTGCACCCTGGTGAGGAGCCATGATGCAGCCCAGTGCTAAGCTGCAGGGGCTGGGCTTGTGCCGGCCATCCTTTCTCTCCACCACTCCACTCCTGGAACTGGGGGGGGGGGGGGGGGGGGGGGCCTCGGGGCGCAGGAACACTAGGAGCCAAGAAGGGGGAGAGACCGCAGCCAGCCAACTGCTCCCAGACTGCTGAGGCGGCCCATGGGAGAAAGCAAGGACAGCAACTCCCAGCATTTTAGCTTCTCCCTGCCACCCCACCCCAAGCCAACATACTTGCTAGGGCTAATTTTGGGGGACACAAGATCAGAGAAGATTCTGAAGAGAAAACTTTCCCATCTAGCTTTGCCAATGGAACACTGCAGTGTGCCAAAGTATGCCTGGGTTCAAAGAGCAGCAGCAGAACCCTCTCCTCATTCACCCGAAGGCACGCACAGATCTAAAACACATTAATGCCACAGCCACTCTAACAGATGGAAAGTTAAAGAGGATATGTAAGGGACAATAAAAATGCTCTAATATGTCTTTGAGGAACTGATTTCCATCTTGAAGATGGATTAGTCCACATTCAAAGAACTTTGGGCACTAAAACTGCATTGCAGTATAAAAGAAAGGGAAATGCATCAATGATGGCCTTCACTGTGACCAACATCCCTCCACTGCCCCCAAACCCACTCCAGGACAACTCACTAAAACAACCCTGTATTCTTTTTTAAACAAACCAACCCACAGATCCCCCGCTTTGTCAGATCTAGTGTCCAAGATTTGGGGCTGTAAGAAGGGCAGACAGGAGGGGGGGTGTCTCCCAGCCCGTGAGGTGGGAGCTGAGCTGTTTTTGCCAGGCTGGTTTCTACAGAGCTCAGGATTAAGCCTCGAGCTCTATTTAGCGAGCACAAGGAGCCCTATTAGTCAAGACGACGTTTGGGCACCACGTGCCACATTCATTCCCTGCTGGTACGCGGTGTCAGCCATGTACACTGCAGTCGAAAATCACAGCTCCTCCCTCGATGCAGCACAGCGTATGCTGATGGGACTGGAGCACTGATCATGGCTGTCACAGCAAAGGGCACTCTGGTTTTCCTGCAGTTTCTTCTAGTTCAGAAATTCTTGTTTAATTTTAATGTATTTGTCTGGAGACCAGTAAAACAAACAAGAGTCCTTCTCTTTTATAGCTTCCCACTGTCTTAAATGTAATTTGTCACAGTACTCCTCTGCTAACAGTACTTGGGATTTCAAACTCTCTCCAAAACCTTCATTAAGTTTGAGAACGTCTGACTTCACCCTGTCAGAGCTAACTTTACCCTGTCATACTGCAGGATGAACCACTCACCAATGTCACCACGGGCACAGAAAACTCAAAACACTACTTAGCTGGAGTGACAAACACAAGCAACAGGAGGAGAGAGGGCAAGACCATTTTTCAAATACAAACTGCCCGAAACTGAAGGGAGCTAAGACCTTTCACCCAGCCCGTCCATATAGGAGGAGGAGGATAAACCCTGCGCTGTGGCACCCCGCACACCTAGAGTTAAAGGGCATATCAGAATGCCCACTCCACCCCTGCTCAGAACAGATGAATGTACGCCCATGCCCCTCCCAGGAGACTTTCGCCCTTCATGTCCAGCCAACACAACAACACAATGGACCTAAAAACTTGACCTGCAGGTTTATCTTTTTTTTTTTTTTTTTTTTAGATCCTCATCTTAGGATATTTTTTTCATTGATTTTTAGAGAGTAGAAGGGAAAGGGAGAGACAGAGAGAAACACCGATGTGAGAGAGTCACATCTATTAGTTGCCTCCTGCATGCCCCCGACCAGGGCCGGGAGCCTGTAACCCAGGTACATGCCCTTGACCGGAATCAAACCCAGGACCCTTCAGTCCACAGGCCAACACTATCCACTGAGCCAAACCAGCTAGGCAGTATGTCTTATTTTTAAATGTTTGTTTATAAGTGATAGATTTATAAATGCATATCATCTACTACCACACAGGCCCAGGAGGACTCCAGACACAGCTCAATGAGGCATTCTGGCCAGCTCAACCCATAGATCTATCAGTTACCAGTAAACCCACAAAAAGAAAGATGGAGTCAAATGCAGACAGAGGCACAGCACAGACCAGGAGTCAGGTGGCCTGGATTTAGGGCAAAATTGACTGTTTTCCAGATTTGTGACCTTGAGAAAGGTTGTTTAGCTACAGTAAACCTTGCCTCACCTAACTGTAAGATGAGCTGATTGTACTACAAAAACTCTAAGGCCAGCTCCAGAAATTCCAACTCCATGTCAGGTGGGAACAGGTAAGAAATTAGCACAGTCACTAACACTATGGCTATAGTTCACTTCCAAAATAATCCGTACCTTGAACCACAAAAGAAATACAATCAACTTTGGTTTTGAAAGCAGCAGACATGTGTTTCATATATAAAATTACCAAACGCACAAAGAATGAGAATGGAAATTAGAATCCAACATGAATAACATTCTCATAGGGATGCTAGTCTCATCTTGCATAAAGGAGCAGCATTCGTCTTCTGTCTTCTGAATATCCATCTTACACTGGAAGGAGTAAGTTTCTACATTTTAAAAAAGAACAAGGAAGCACAAAGCAATGGGTTGCAGAAGTGCTGATATGAAATATCTGTTTAAAATTTTACTTTATATTTGCCAACAATTTCTTAAAAGCATTCATCGGAAGCTATCTAGATATAAATGCTAATTAAGTCTTTACTTCAGGAACATCTCAAAATTTCTATCTTCTAACAGAATAAAAAGTAGCTGCTGCAAATTGGCAAGACAGTGTTACGAGGGTGACTTCAAACTAGACTGCAGGAAGCTAACTCACGCGCGGTCACCTGTCACAGAGCTCCTGGGGCCGCCATTTCCTTTCCTCCTCACTGCCATCTTAGTGCCACCACGATGCGTCCTAGCGGGCCGGCAGGCATGCTTGCTTATCTACATGATGCCACTCACTGCCAGAGCATTCAAAGGTTTGCTCTGAATATAGGTTTTTTTTGGAGCAAAAAGAGCCAGCCCCTGACTCTTTACTACCAGCCAGGCTAAAATTTCATGAGAAAACTGACGAGCTTAGAGTCAAGCAATTTGGGAAACCCCTAAAGTGCCAGAAAGGAGAGCCTCTTCCCAGCAGCCCAACTTGCGTAGCCCAAGGTGGAGGCAAAGAGAACGAGCCGCACCTGGGCCTCCGCTGTCTCCCCGAGCACCTGCTACACAGCTCCCACAAACCGGAGGGAGAAAAGCTGACCAGATCTCCCACCAAGTTTTAGTGCAGAAATTTCAGAGGCAGGCTGACACCTCTCATGCCATCCGACCAAACATTGTATGCACGCAAAGCTGCAAGTAAAATGGAGTTCTAATTTGCTGCCCTCACACTTTTATTTCAAGTGCAAGCCTTATAAAATCGAAGGAGAAAGACTCCTTTTGCATTTTATGTATCTATATACCATGTAGCTAAACAATTAATATATTAAATGTCCCTCTTGGGGTTAAAAAAATATACAGAGGTCTAGGCTTTTATGCTGCAAGCGTAAGGCAGATTTCTGCAAGCTTTATGGAATCTTTGTAGGATTCTAAACAGGACAACTGAGCCTTCGATTTCAATGAAAAGACTGATGTGAAAATCCTCCTCTGGTTTCAAGAGCATCTACTAATTAGAGAACAGCACTCAGTGAATACGGTGAACAGCAGCGAGTGCCACCAGACCTGGAAGAACAGCTGGCTTTATAAATCTGATATCAAGTTAAAAGGCTTCTCCAATAACCATTCTGTGAAGATTCAACTCCTGGAACAGCTACTAAGGCCTTTTGAGCAAATTCTTCATGGTACAGTTTACTGTAAATATACTTACTATAAATCTTGAGGGTTAAGTACCTTTAAAAAGATAAACACACAAATCAAAGTTAAAACCCACTTGTTTCCTCTAAGTAACAGCATGAAGGAACAAAGGAATTAGCCCAGTCAAATCCAATTAATTTTAAAAATCAAGATTTCTAAGCTTACAATTACAAACAAGAGTTTTCCACAAGTAGCTTTGAAGTGAAATTAAACAGAAGGCACTAAAAATTATCCTCATTAGTGAATGAAAGCCCTAATCTATTGATCTTTTAGGGCAAAATCTTGTCTTGTTAAAGCATTTTTTCTTGTATATTTTAATCAGCTGTTACAGATCATGAAAATATTTTCTTAAAAATAAACAACAACAGCAACAAAAACCAGCAATTTTCTTTAGGAATGGAAAATAAACTGACTGTAAAAGAGAGTGAAAAGAAGCCTGAACTCTTTTAAATATACCATATTTAGATTTATTTTTTTTCTCTCAAGTGTCATTTTCATCTTTGACTAGTGAAAAATTCATACCTCTCATTACCTTAAATTAACAATGCATAGTTAATTAAAAGCATGTGTTAAAATCTTCAATAAAACCTATATTTCAAGTATATATATCACACTTGGCTTCTAACACATACATAAAAGAATGTATCCAAGAACCTTTGTTACACCTTTAGCATTTGCAGCATTCATTTTAAAGTCTTTTTTGCCCATTCAACCAAAGGCAATTTTTCAACCTCTCACAGCTATATGAGTATGAGAAATACTTACTGTAGACAAAAGGATTCCATTTTCTTCCAGGGAATGTTCTCCACCCTCCCAGAGAACTCTTGTATGCAGTGTGCAAATTCATTTCTGAGTTTTCCAGTAACAAAGCTCTCGTGGCACAGACCTAATGTAAATGAAATGGCCCTGCAGCTGCCTTCAGAACCCAGCTCACCTCAACCGTGATACAGCTAATTGTTAAAAATGGTGGCTGAGACATTTTCCATACATTAAATTAAGGAGCGCTGATGAAGGCGCTGGCATCCACCCACTTCAGACAAAGGAAAATAATTTGCAACTGTACCGGGCATGGATAATTGAGTCATCTCCCATACAGGGTCAGTGTGAGAGGTTTCCTCCATCTTTACAAAATGCAAACCACAGCTCATTGTCTCATCTCAGAAATCAATTCTTTGCAATGCTGCGCTGGGTCAGAGTTTTAAAGGAATCCTGGTCTTGGGTAATCTAGACCTCCAACACCCAGACAAGCTAAATTCTCAGTCCCTCTCCCTTCCCTGAGCAGCCCTCCTCCATTCCCCACTAGACAGCTCCTCAAGTCTCCCCATTGTGAAGAGTACAGAAAGTCCCACACCTCCCGGCAGCTACATCTCTCCAGTAGGTGAGCAATTTCCAAGTCCCCATTGAGGAAAGAAGTCCAGACCTTACTGGTCCCACGACACAATACATTCCTGCGATAAAAAGCTATACATCATTGTAATATGCATATACAACAAGAAAGCTGCTTTTTAATGCTGAATTAAAAGCATTTTATCTCTGATATTACTCAAGGCATTAAAAGTGTTATAGGCAACATTTACAATTTTATTACCCTCTGGATAATGCTTGCATGACTTAGGAAGTTTTCATCTCACTTACACAAATCACATTCTCCACACCAAACGATCTGAAATATTTTTAAAGGACTCATAGCATACTCTTCCGAGGATGAATTTTAAAAAGAAAAGTAACTTTAAGAATCCACATCTTTGATGTTACTATTTCTTTTTCATGTAAAGCCTTATGCTAAAGCATTTCCTGGGAGATAATCCCAGATATCTCTAATTCCAATAGTACTTTTTCCCTGTAACAAAATATAAATGACTGAATTCCTTGGTAAGGTATCCTACACACACACACACACAATCATCTACAATCCCAAAGAAGGATCTGGTTTTAGCAATGAAAAGAAATTCTACTTTAACACTTTATCTCAAATAAGAATTGCACTTCACATGCATCTTTTTAAAAGAATCCTAAAGAAAGTCCCCACTTAAAGATGAAGTCTGCAAAAATCCTAAATAAACATTTAAATCTTTAAGCAAATACCTCTCTGCCCCACCCAACAGATTTTTTTTTTAAAGAAAAATATTAAAATGACAAGGCACAAATCTGAACAATTCTCAGGAGAATCAAGTACTTTTTCTATCAAACGAGTTAAATGCCTCTGAATTTTTCTCAACATTTTAAACAGACCAAGACCCTGTCTTCCAGAGGTCCTACAACATGCTGTCACTCTATTTACTAGGGGCATTTATTCTCGTTGCTTTGCAAAACACAGGCAAAGGCAATCCTACCTGCAGCTCTCCAATTCAAGGAGTTCCAGACCGGTGGCTGCTGTTGGTCACTGCAGCGCTCCCCTTTCTTCCCTGTGGCATGAGCTCTGTTAGAACCAGTGCTCAAGTTCTTCCCACTCTGAACAGCCAAAGTGGAGGGGAGAAGGAGAGGTAGGAAGAGAGAAGAGAGGAGAGAGAGAAAGAAGAAAAAGGAAAAGAGAACACCCTGCAAATGTTGACATGACTGAAGCACCAACGAGTCCAATTAGACAATGAGATTGCAGGGCCCCTGGGAAAAGGGTGCCTTGCAGCCCCCAGGGCACAGCAGCATCATTCCTTCCGCTCTACACAAATTCAGAGGAGTCAGCCATCAGTGTGAAGGCACAAACTGATGGGAGTAACAGTTTATAGGTTACAGAAGGGTATTTTATTGTTAACGGACTGTACCAAGTTAAGATTTAAGAGGGGGAGAGACAACATGTAGGCAAGAAATGCTATGATACTTTTTCCCCCCGACCCAAGCTACTGCAATTACTCTGATGTGAATTTTTGATGACTTCCGACATCTTGCATGGTTAGAGATCGCTTCAGCTGTCAGTCTGGCTAATGTGGAAAATGCATTTGCTGCATTGTGATGCAGTGCTATAGCCACAGACTGTTACCCCAGTTGTGAAGCTGGTCCCGTAACTGAGCAGCAGGAATTTGCACATGCCATGATGCTAAAATAAATGGTAGTTAAAAGATTTTATACAGCAGCAGGCAGATTCTGCCATTTTAGCCTACAGAATGTGTAGCATCTCAGATGACTGCGCCCTCGTCAACTGCACCGTCCTCCACACACAACAGCAAATTCACCATCTTAAATGTTTGGCCTCTCGGTAGTTAAAAGGTTTTGATACTGTTTAAATAACTATTCAGATTAATTATAGCTTTGAACAGAAACGAGATTATTTGCATCTCAGGAATATACAGCCAATGAAACTGTCAGTGACACAGGGAAATGCAGACCTTTTATTAACATATGCTCAGCTCAACTGTCACTTCTTTATACAACATTTAGGGGGGAAATACATGATGTGTAAGTAATGAATATTCCTATTATATGTAATGGTTTTTAAAAGTGTTCCTCAGAAGGAGATTTTTCCCTCCATGTTTTAATGTACAGCCTGAAACTTAAAGACCACATGAAAATACTAACATGTGTTTCTCGTTGTCGCTAAAAGAAATTCAGTGCCGCAAACAACTATGCAATTACAGGGAAGCTTGTGAAGAAGCAAAGATGAAACCGCACTAAGAAACAGGAGCCAGATGATTAAAGTAAGGCAGGCAGGCAGTGGACGGTCATTACGGTACAGACTGCAAAAGAAAAATCAAGAGAAAGACTCTTTCATCTTCAAAAACAAAATCCACAAACCCTATGATTGCAATCTGCTGGTTGCAGAACCAACGCCGATACTGCAGAACCCGAAGGACACATGAGGCTTGTAATTCCATAAAATATTTTAAACAAATATTAACTTGGCTACCTGGCATCTAGAATTTGGCTACTTAAGGTTCTTCTTCATCTACAATCATCGATTTGGTATTTAAAGCAGAGCCAAGTTACAGATTTCATTGCTTTAAAAGAAAAACAACTAATATAATTAACCAATATATCTTTCAACACAACTTTTGCCAATTAAGTGCTCCGAGTTGAGATGCTTCAGACATTTTATAAAAAACAAGAAAGCTATATGAAAGAGAAGGAACACACTGGTGTGTGAACAGTGAGTAACAGTGGAAGAACTTACGTTACTAACATAAAATCAACTCATGACTTCCTTTGTTTTATGACAGCACCAAATGCGTATTTGGAGGTGCATGTGCTACCAAGCTCTGTAAAGCTCAAGAGCTTTCTGGTTTTGTTCCCCTCACTGAACGTTAACAGCACCAACAGTGCTGCTGATGCCATAGCAGATGTCACAGTAGTTGTAGCGAACAGTCAACAATTCAAGTTTTTTTGTTCCAGACCCAATCAATACAAGGTCCCACTAGCAGCTGAGAAACTGCACAAGGAAGGAGGGAGAAACCGTGTGTGTTGGGGTAGCTTTGAAATTAACCAGGCTCGGCTTATGCTCCACTTACTGAACAAAAGACAATCCTGGGGGACCTCTTTCTGAACCAGCCCAAGAGGCAAACTCTTTTGTTTGGGATCAAATAAATACTGCATTGGAGCATAGTGGATATGCAGCAATAAGAGTTTCTGCCTGGGGATGGAAGGGGCAAGAAGAAAAAGAACCCAAAGACCCCAGAGTGGTTACAGTCAAACCATTTCACCGACGGTTAAAACCTATTCTCTGAGGAAGCCCTGTGAAGTTCACTATAGGTGAATGAGAAAACCTCCTTTAATAGCTAAGAAACAAAACAAAACAAAAAATATCTCATTGAATCACTCACTATTAAGACACTTTTCTTCGGCAGTACGCCCAACAAATAAATTGAAAGGATATTTATGCTAGAATAAATTGTACACCAGCTCAGACTCCATCTCCCTCCAATCTAGGAGTATCCCAAGGAAAGCAGATTCTACCTGCAAAGAACCTCGGAGCAGAAGGTACTGGGAGGTGTTAACTAACCGGCCTCAGACCCCAGGTGCCAGAATATGTATGTGAAGGCTGTAAACACTGGAAAGAAGCCACCTCATACCTCTCCGCTTGTTTTATCCTCAGCTGAACATAAAGTGGTAGTCCCTTGTTTAATTTCGTTTTGTCTTTATATAGCCCTAAGCACCAAAAACTAAGAGAAAAGGGAACAACTACTGAACTCAGCATCCTATATAATAAAAGGCTAATATACAAATAGATCGAAGGGTGGAAAGACAAGTAGCTATGATGCGCACTGACCACCAGGGGGCAGACGCTCAATGCAGGAGCTGCCCCCTGGTGGTCAGTGCACTCCCACAGGGGGAGCGCCGCTCAGCCAGAAGCTGGGCTCATGGCTGGCGAGTGCAGCGGCAGTGGCGGCAGCACTAAGGCTGTCCGACTGCCGGCTTAGGCCTGCTCCCCCAAGGCCTAAGCCATCAGTCAGACAGTCCCGGAGGGCTCCCGGACTGCGAGAGGGTGCAGGCCGGGTTGAGGGACCACCCCCCCCAAGTGCACAAATTTCGTGCACTGAGCCTCTAGTTTATTAATATAAGGAATAAAAATGGGCTTGCTTATACAAATGAAAAGATGACATTTAATCCTTTCTACCAAAGAGGACCAACTTTTCGAAATCCTCTGCGCACTGCACCATTCTGCATATAACAGCAGCTAACGTGAACATCACTTATACGCTATATAAAAAAAAACCTAGACACCCACAAGTGTAAAGACAGATGGATCTTACTGCTACAATGGCCAAAGTGTATTTAGGCCTCTGTGTATTTGAAAGATCTCCAAATTTCAGGTGAAGGCTTGAATTTTCAAACAGTATTCCATATAAAACTCCAACAAAGCATAACTTTAGATAGTTCCTTAGAATCCTCTGTAATCTTTCATAGAAAAGTTTCAAGTATTATTTCTATTTTCATTTCTCTATAGATTCTCCCCAATGAGTCCATTAAAGAACTTCCCAGCAAAGTACATGTATAGGACCCCCCAAAAAAAGTTTTCCTAAAAAGTAGGAACAGTTACTCCAATTTAAGATATTCAGATTCCAAAGACTTTCTGACCTTCTCCCTCATACAGTTAAGTGGTTTGAAAAATTTCTGAGTAGGAAGGAAGGAAAAATATTGGAAGATGGCTCCAGTTTCCATAGGCCCACACCGGAAACACAAGGATGAGGAGACATTTTTGAAGGTGTGGCATTAGTATCCTGCCTTTTTTACCTGTTATCATTAATAAACAAGATTACAGAATAGAAAAAAGGAAGCCATTGAAATTCTGTGGTTCAAGTAGAATTATAATAACCACCAGTGAAATTATGTTCAAGTGAACAACTGGAAAGCTCTAAAGTGCACTGACAATATGCAGGGCAGCACCCAGAAATCAAACTTTCACAGATCCCTGGTGAGCTCTGTTCTGCCTTCTGCCAGGTTCACTGGGCTGCTGGGAAGATCAAGTAATATCACTGGTGGGAAAGTGCTTTTAAGAGTTAAGAACGAGAGGCCATGCAAGGTTGGGCAATTAACCGTCCCCGAGTCTCTAGCCTTCTGAGGCAGAGCTGGATCCTGGCTGCCTTCCCAGCCCACCATCACCATCCTCCTCCTGGCTCCTCTATCCTCGCTGAGACCTGGTTCCCTTGCCCAACGCTACAGACTTGTCCCATGTATTTATTTTCCCTGCCACAAGTCTCACCTCTATACCAGTGGCTCTCGAAAATTCTGTCTGGGGCTATTCTGAGTAGTGTTTCTTATCTTATCGTTCAATGTTTCACCATGACGTCTTCCCAGAACATCAAAAACTGGTATGAACTCTCAACCCTCAATCTAGTTAATCTTCCTAATTTCCCAGCCTTGACCCACAGCGCCGATCCTTCTTGAGTTATTTCTGAACCTCCTTCTTAAGCCCAAGGGTGATGTGTTTTATTCCAAACGTCTCTCATACATCGCTGCTTCCTCTGTTTGCTCGGCCACCAACCTGGTCCTGGGGGTCAGCACCGTAGCTGGACTGCTACAACCGTCTCTGAAAGACATCTGAGCCAGTCTCCTTCCACTGGCCAAGCCCCCTGCCACTTCCACACGTGTTTCCACACCCTCCCTGCTTTTCACCTTTACCTGCTCCAAATTTTTCAGCAGCAAGTACTGCCTACACTCCGCTGCTTGGCGGTCCCTCCTTCCACATTGGAGGCCCCTCCCTGACAGATTTTATTTCTTAGCATATAGCCTACCTTTGGGCAGGTCCTTCCTCTCACATCCTCCTTCACCTCATGCACGCTAAACCCATTTCATCTTTCAAGGCCTGTTCAGATCCCATCTACTCTAGGGGCCCATCCTCAACTACCCCAAAATTCATTCATCAGCACCCCTCCCTCTCCTCTGAACCCCCAGGGCATTTAGAATCTCACGTCATCCCCTTTCAGTTTTGCCTGTCCCTTCACACTGTCTTGGACAGCTTAATCCTATCATAGGAATGTTAGGCTTGGTTCTCCAGGTAGAAGCTTTCAGAGGGCAGTATCCGCAATTTATGTTTATTCTAATCTTCAGCAGTGCCTACCATCGTGCTGTCCTTATGAGCACTCAACAAAACCATTTGGTTGATTTTTAGTGTTCACTAGGCCCCACCCAAGGCAGATGCAGGCAACTACTTAAAGGGGCACTAAATATAAATATTACTTTTGCTTGTTGTTTGTTCTTTCAAATCTCTTCAGCTCCCTGAGATAAATGCTGCCTGAGGTAGTAAGAGAAATGCTGATGTGGTTCTTGGCCAATGTGCAGAGGCACCAAAGTCTGCTTTGTGACTAAGCATCGTTACCAACAGTATTCAATTCTCAAAGTCAGCTTCCTTCTCAGTTGCATCTAGAGCCAAGGAGTTTCAGGGAAAATGAGATGGTCCTGGCTAAAAGTCAGTGTTGTGGAAGTCATCGTTGATGTGTCCTGAAAATCAGCTGACAATGAAAAAGCAATCTGCTAATTTTATCAGTGGCATTTCACCTTGAGTAGTGTTCTAAGTGAGGACCACTGCCCCGGGTGTGCCCACAAACCAGAGTGTAGAGGTGGGCTGGAAGCTTAGCCCACATGAGTGAAAGTAATTTCAGAAGTAAGATTCCCACTTTGAACATGTTTTCAAGAAGTAGTTCCCAGGAAATAGTTACTGATGGGAATAGGCTAACAGGGGAGGAGGAAGCATCCTCAAATATTCCTCCAGGGCAATTCATACTGCAGTCACTGCAGTCCCAGGTTTCAGAAACTCAGAATGATGAGAAAGAGCTCCAGCGCGCAGGCGCACACACACACACACATTCTCTCTCTCTCTCTCTCTCTTTCTCTCTCTCACACACACACACACACATACACACACACACAACATCTATCAAGCCTTAGTATTCAGATACAGGGAACAAATGATTTTGGCAAGGACTTGTAGACTATATGGAAAAGTTCTATCTTAATAAGAAATAAATAAAATAATAAAGTATATGAAGACTTATCAGAGTCACAGCCATAAAATTTCAGGGGCAATTAATTTCCCCTGTGGCACAGATTAAGAAAATAAGGCTTACAGGGCTCTTTGCACAGCACTATGGGACACTACACCAAGAAAAGCTGCTCAGGTGTGCGCCAGAGCCCAGATTTCAAGTTATCACATGAGGGGTGGGAGGGAGTGGACACAAAAGAACAGCTGCTAGCTTGCTAGTTCTTGTTACCAATGTACTTTACACAACAGATGTATTTATTACCAGGTTGATTGTAAATAGAATTCTTTTAGACAAATTCTATTTTAAACTGAGCAGGGAAGCTGTTATTTGAAGGAGTACTAAAGCTCAATATGGCCCCAAGATTTCTTTTATAAATGCATATATTGAGTTTGACTTGGCTTACTAAAGCAGGCTCCATCATATTATTAATATTATTTTAGATTAGACACTAAAACCTTCATTTTCATGTACTTTTTTTGCTGTACATATTTACTATTTCTGCTATTGGCTGGAAAACACTGATGAGGCCAAAAACTGATTTAAAAATAAAAAAGGACTCCTCAATAGAAAAAAAAAAAAGAAAATTACTAAAATTATCCAACCATCAATGACTTAAACAAAGGGAAAACTATATTCTGTTATCTGGTCAGAATTTCAAATTCACTGACATACAAAATATAGGTTCCTGAAATTTTTCTATGAAGAAAAATTGTAGGCAGAGTTCTATTTTCTCATTAATCCCTTTTGTAAAGTTGAATATGGCATTACTCAAAGCAATACATAAAATTTGAAATCAAGATATAATAAAATTATATTCAAGGATGCAGCCTTAAAAAAAAAAAAAGAACCAGAGTAAAATTACATGAGAAATAACAATAAAGTGAATGTGAAACAGAAAACATGGTGATAGGATGCTCATCCTACGTGAACAGGGGAGAGAGGAGAGTGGAGGCAGTGACCTGCATCAGGACGGACAGCCAAGGCAAGTGAGGCAGGGGCTTTGTCTGACCCCAGGAGCTTACACTGTCCTATAATAAAACACCAGGTCAGGCCTTCATCTCTGTACTGCACCCTTCTCATCTCTAGAATTGGAACACAAGGATCTGTAATTCTAAAACGTTTGTGTTTTTATGCCCTGACCGGTGTGGCTCAGTGGGTAGAGTGTCGGCCTGCGGACTGAAGGGTCCACGGGTTCGATTCCGGTCAAGGGCATGTACCTTGGTTGCGGGCACATCCCCAGTAGGAGGTGTGCAGGAAGCGGCTGATCGATGTTTCTCTCTCATCGATGTTTCTAACTCTCTATCCCTCTCCCTTCCTCTCTGTAAAAACCAATAAAATATATATATAAAAAAAACAAACAAACAAAAAACGTTTGTGTTTTTAATTAGGCTGATTTTAAAATCTGCTTTTCCCACATCATTCCTCTCTGTCAGCCTTCCAGAGTGACAAGGGTAGAAATCATTTTTAAGCCAATGGTTCAGTTTGATTAACATGCTTCTTACCACTAAGTCCCCCAGCAAACTATGAGGTGACTAAAGGTGACTAAAGCAAACAGTCCCAGTTCTGCTACTTTGCCATCTCAGATCCTGGGCATGTCAGATAGCTGAACCCCTCAAGTAAACTAAAACACTGAAAATCTAATGAAGGTAGGAATGTATTATATCCACTTACAGTGCTTAACAAAGCATCATGCCCAGGTTAAGTGCTCAACATATATTTATTGATTAACCTTTAAGTTGCTGAGGGATGTTATTCAGAAGCTCTAGAAATGTCTGCACAATTGCAGATTGTTATCAGCCTTCTCCGAGTCTGGTGCTTCTTGGCAAATTTACATTTAGAATTTAATCCATGTGTTCCTGTGTAGCTTCCTACATATTCTTTGAGCCTAATTTAATTAAATTCTATTTAACGCCCGATAAGATTACCTACATATGTTTTCTAAAAGCAAGAGGTAATCAAGTCTAGTGGAAAGTAGAAGTTGGAGTCAAAAGAACTCAATTCTAGGTAACCCTAACAAGTGAGGCACCTCATGTCTCAGTATTCTCATCTGTAAAATGGCAAATGTCATCAGACCTAAATGAAGTAAGAACAGTATTCTTCAACTGTCTATACAATATAATTATTCTTCAAAGCAAAGAGAAGTCATTTTAAATTATTTCTAAAACACAGGCTGCACATTTTAATACATTTCTCAAATATGCAGACTGATTTAGGCATTTCTAAGGAAATATTCTGCCTTTCAGCTTTCTCTCATGGCATCTGTTGTTACTAGTAGATAAGGAAAAGAAAAACCTAATGTCATTAACAGTAGACCCCAGGTCCCCACCACTCACTTAATGAGGGAGGGGAGTACAGTGAGAAGCAAATGAAAAGGTAAACGAAATGAGTATGAGTGGAGCTAAGGAGAAAGGCAGAGAAAATCGGGTTAGTGAAGAAAAACAAGTCCATCTTTCATCTCTCCTGGCTCCTACTGATGGCAGACGGTGTATTTAATCTGCTGAGAGACCAGATTTAAGGCCTCCCTTTGGCATAGTCCATCCATGAATTATTAATGTTTGCAGAAGCAATAGCAGACCCACTCACAGTGATCTGAGAGGACAATGACGATTAACCAAGATGGGATTATTAATCCCACCACTTCCCTTTCCTCTGTCTCCCTCTCCATTCCCCTCTGGGCTCTGACTGCTTTTTAGGCAGTGTATTTTGAGCTACAGCCTCAGTTATCGGAGTCAATACTATCTCCATGGTGAAAAAAAAAGTCAATGACCAATTACAAGTCATAAGTTTTTAATATATATATGTTTTAAACATATATTTTATTGACCGCTGTGTCCTTGATGAAACAAAGATAAAAACGAGGGTGGTAACAAATTCTTTATGGACTCAAACAAATAATTTAAAAGTGGGCAGACAGCTGGAAAAACAGGGTTTACCTACACTAGACTTCTGTAATCACTTAACCTGGTAATCTCAAACTGGAGGGCTTGTTAAAACACAGATTCTGGGATCCCACCTCCATAGATTTGGATCCGGTAAGTCTGGGGTGGAGCTGAGAATTTGCATTTCACACAAAGTCCCAGAGATGCTGATGCTGGTCTGACCCCACACTTTGGAATCACTGAGAAAGAGCCTCTTTCAGTTGCCAAAGGTATTGAGGGCATGAGGAGAACGGAGAAGGAAATTAAAACCAACCAGAGGTAGAAAGCTAATACAAAGACAGAAATGAGATTTACAGCTCCTTTCCCTTCCTAACTCCCAAAGAAAGACCTAGATGCCTGAAGGGCTCTGCAATATGTCTGCTATTCCAAAATAAACCCAGTCCAGCACAACCCCCACCCCTTCCCCCCAAAAATGAGCTAGTAGGAGCCCTGGCAGGTATTACTCAGTGGTCAGAATGTCGGCCCGCACACCGAAGGGCATATACCTGGGCTGCATGCTCAATCCCCAGTCCCAGTCAGGGCTTCCAATTGATGTGTCTCTCACACATCTAAGTTTCTCTCTTCTCTCCTCTCTCTCTCTCTCTCTCTCTCTCGTGAGCTAGTAGAATGAATAGTTAACAAATGGTGAAGAACACACATGAAGCTGGGAGTTAATCTATAAACTGATTTCCTAAAACATGAGAAAAGAAATTAAATATCCCTTGGTCATTTTCTTTTTTTTTTCTTTTTTTTAAAATATTTTTATTGATTTTCCACAGAGAGGAAGGGAGAGGGATAGAGAGCTAGAAACATCGATGAGAGAGAAACATCGACCAGCTGCCTCCTGCACACCCCCCACCAGGGATGTGCCCACGACCAATGTACATGCCCTCGACCGGAATCGAACCTGGGACCTTTCAGTCCGCAGACCGACGCTCTATCCACTGAGCCAAACCGGTTTCGGCTCCCTTGGTCATTTTCTTCCCCATCATTCTCTCTACTTAGGATTTGGCTTTAATGTATAATCAGTTCTTTTGCTATGTACTAGAACAGAAAAATCTTGCACACATTCGATATCAAGCTGAGTCAGGTATCAAAAACACAAAAGTAGAATATAAGCAGAAGCTTTGGGCAAGGGCCAAGAATAAGAAAATACAACTTCCGGTACCCATTAAAAGAGCCAAACATGAGCAGGTTAGCTAGATGGAGAAAATAAATTCCACTTCTTGGGGTTTGCAAATGCAGAAAACACAGTAATGAGAGTGTGTGAGGAAGCGGCCCACCTCTGGCAGCCAGCAAGGCCAGGTTCCCACAGAACCAGTCTCTCCACCAGCCGCGTACAACCTCACATCTAGCTGGTGCTCACTCTACAGAGAAGGCAGCCTTGATTTCACAGCTAACCCGATTAGAAAAAAGAAGGTGCACTCCCATCAGCAATGGCTGCTCTGGGTGACAGCCAGCCTAAAAGGCTGGGGAAAGAGGGGCAGAGAACGAGGGACGCAAAGGACCGAAAGAAAGGAAGGAAAGAGGAAGAAGGGAAGATAGCCAGGGAAAGGAAGGAAACAGGGGTGAGACAGAAAGCAAAAACACTGGCAAAAACAAATGAAAAACCTCTCCCCCCAAATCTGCTCTAAACCCTGACGGTCTACCAGCAGTTCGCCGGAAGTTTCCAACGTGACATTTGTTCTGGTTTGCCACGTTGCATTCGTTTGGCACCAATGACCTACTCAGACAACATAAACCAGGCTGACAGGCCCTAGGGTGCCAGAGCTCAGGAAACCCTGGGCCCTTCACTGCAGCAGCAACAAACATCAGCACCACTTTTTGTTCCAGAGAGTACCTAAGATGGAAAAAAATGAGGCTTGGTTTACTCTTCTAAGTAGCATTTTCATCCCTACAACTGATTTCACTAACCAGCAAACCTTTCACATGGGAAGAAAGGGAAATGTCACTTCAAAGAAAACAGGTGAGAAAAGGTCCAAGAGGAAGGAAAGGACAAAAGCATCAGTGGCCAAAGAACTACCTGAGTGTCTTTGCAAAAAGAGTAACGTGGCATTCACCCAACCAGTCCAGCCCTTGATGCTTTCCACAGCAAAGCATGATAACAAGGATACAGGGCAAGGTACCAGAAGTATCTGTGCTCAAGTTCCACCTCAGATCGTAACTAATCTCTCTATCTGGGTCTCCACTTCCCCTTCTAACAGAAATGATGACAACACCCATTTAGCCCACCTGAAACAATGCCGTGAGGAACCAGATGGTACTGGACAAATGGAAGAATAAAAAAAAAAGATGGGTCGTTTATAGGAATTGAGGAATTCTAAATAATAACAGCCATTTTTTATAGTTTATCTCTAACACATGCTTTATGGACTAATTCCTCACCTGTTAAAATAGATCTACTTTCCTTATCATTTCAAACAGATGTTCTATAGTCTCAAGTACCTGGTCTATACAATTTAACACTTCCAAAATGGTCCAGCAACTTCCAGGGGTAATACAGCCATCAAGAAAGCGCTATGGAGCCATTTTTCAAGTTCTCTAAAGTAAGCATGTCTTCGTTTTGTAATTAGGGAGAAAAGTGAATTTTCCTCCTAAAGCCATTCAGTTCACATTCACTCTCAAAAATCCAAATGTAATGTTTCCTTGTCATCTAACTCCCTCAGCCCTCACTCAAGACGTGAGACTTGCTCTCGATTCCAATCGAGAGGTATTCAGGTTGGGAATGAAAGTCTGTAATGGACAATGATTACTTCTCCTCCAGCCACTCTGAGCCCAGCTCCCTCCGAAAGCAGGACACTGTACCAGCCCCTCAACTGGATTCTAGAGAGTGGCATCAGATCCATGCTGAGGGCCACTTACCCGGGAGTTCTTAACTGGGACCGCTCTTGAACACCACAAGGACATTTTGGTTCCCTGCGTGGTCTTCTCTTTGAAATTCTGTTATGTTAGTTTGCATTTATTTAAAAGAGCCAGTTAATCCAAAGGATACCAATTCGTATGGCTTTAGTTAGCATTCTATTCAACTCTGCAATTCCATGCTGTCTCCTAGAGATTAATAATTTTGCTGTACAGAGAAATTATTTCCTGTATTCTGGAGCAAACACAAAGTTGAGGGCTTTGTCTGTATCTTTAAAAACCAAACACACATAATTCCCTTAGACAGCCAAATCATATTATAAGATTCAAGATTTCAGCATTCCGGCACACTGCCAGAGCCTAATGGCCAGTCAGACGCTAAGTAAGGAAATGGGTCTGCATTAAACCTACAAATAAGTCAACAATCAATAGTTCAGAATTACAGTAAAAATTTGATGTGCCCTTTAAATTGCTTCTAGCATCATTCTTCTAACTCAGCTCAGCTTCAGAGGCAAAACAAAACAAAGATGATCAAGCAGAAGCTGAACACAACCAATTTTCAAAGCACAAAGCCTTGGCATTTCAAAACTAAAAGCTGCTCCAGGATTTCACAGAAATCCTTTACTGTGTACCTGCAGGGCAATAAAGCTGAGACAGATCGGGCTGAGCTTTAGACAGTAAATTGAACTGACAGCTCAGAAAGCAGAAAAGCATGACAAAAAAGCAAGCACCTGGAGAAGATAAAGGGATGAAGCAGGTTTGGCCTTCTGCAAAACTCAACTCCCCCAAAGCCAGCTGGAAAGCATGTTCCACCTTCTCCCTTCATCAACACTGTTTCATTACTAAGCTTATGCAAACAAGAGCAATGCCTGCCACACCCAGAGAGGGCTTTCGACTCGTTACTTTGTCCCAAAGGAACACTCAATTATACTTCTCTCCCCTACTTCCTCCACCTCTCCTTCAAATACATCCTGGCAATGCACCCCTTTACTAAAACACTCAGTCTACAAAGGAAATTTAAAACCTAAGGGCTGCACTCAAACCAACAGAAGGGAGCTCAAGTCTGGCACACCTAGCCTCTGAGGCCTTAGGTTCCTCATCAGTGAAATTCGGTGAGCAATAGTATCCACATCAGGCTATTACTGAAAAGAATTCAATGAGGAAACCCAGAAAGTGTTTGGTACAGTGTCTGGACATAATAAATGTTCAGTAAATCTTAGCTTTGCCTCCTTGATTTTAGCTGCCATAAAAGAGAAGATGGGAATTCAAACGTTGGTGCCATGTTCCACTGTAACAGCAGGGAACACAGACTAAAGGAGGGAAGGGGAGAGGGAGGGAGAAAGCACAGCGATTTAAACTCGAACTACTCAAAGTAAGGTTGAAGGGGTACCAGCCCACAGATAGTTTGTTCCCAGTCTAAAAGGTAAAGACAAAAACTGAGAATAAGCATTTAGAAACTTTTATAGCAATCTAACAGAATCATTTTACATCTATTGAATTTAATTTTAAAAACTAGGGCTTACATCTTACATCTTTCATTTCATTTTTCCTGGTCAATTTATTTTTACTCTATTTTATAAAAGTATCTCTCAGTTTGACATAAAATGGGGGTTGGGAGGAAAAAGCTTGTTTGAATGAGCACCTTTTGAATGAACCATACTCCTTCATGAAGACATCTGGGCACTGTGGAACCTCATCACACAGCCAAGTGCCATCGCGAATGCCAGTAAACCTTCAAGGATCCACCAGGCCCTGCTCATTTACAGAGGGGACCTGCTGAAACAGACTGATACGCACTGTGGATAAGAGACACCTAATAAGAGAGGAGTAGGTACTCCCAGATAATATCACACCAGTGTGTTTTGGTAACTGGAGCAAATCAAGCATATTATAACCTTCCACAGCAGTTTCTACCTGTCCCTAAGATAGTGACAGCATTTTAAAACAGACAAATAATATTTTTAAAGAAAAGGGAGTGGAGCATACTGTCCCCCATATCCTTTTGCTCATGCCATTCAAAGAACTATACCAAATTGGTTAGGAATAATAAAATCAACCAGTAAACCCACACCACGTACGTATGTTCTGCTGACCTAACCCTCCCCTCTGTTTATAAATGAAATGGCAGTCCTGGTTGCGAAGATGTTTTCTAAGACAAGGGTTCTTCCTGTACAATTTCCTGGGAGCAGTGACACACCTGGCCTTGCTCAGCAGATTCGGCCGCAGTGCTTCCAGTGCTGTTTTCTGGAAAGCACAGGCAGCGTTTTGCTGGAGGCATCTCGGCCTCAACAGCCACTCCCCAGTGCAAAGAGAGGGCTCCCCTTCGGGCCTCCAGGCTAATTAAGGTGGCATGTGCATCCCTAAGGATCACTGCAGATCGTTAGTGTTGCAGACCAGGGACTGCCGGCCACCTGGGCTTGGGGGAGTTGCTCAAGATCTCCATGTCTGGAGTACAAGATGCAAGCGAGCATTTGTGAGACAGGGAAACGCTTGGAAAGAAAGCAATACACACCGGCGCTGAGAGCTCTGCAGCAAGAGAAATTAATTCTAAGCACAGGTCTTGTCAGTAGAGGATGCTGCCCACCCTACCTGCCAGCTGCTTTTCCTGGTCCCCAACACACAAACCAACCAAAAGGCAAAACCAAGGGTCTGCCCTGTTGGAGCCCTTCTCTCAGTTCCTTCACAGACTGTGGGTTTTTAGTGGAGCCAGTGGGAACCCAGGTAACTGAGGAGCCACACTTTGCAACCACCACCAATGGAAGGAGACACTTCAGGCTACAGGCCTACAAAGCTGGGATTTGACATTCCAAAATGGAAATAGATCACCGGGCTCTGTGGCAAGCAGACCAAAGCAGCACACAGGGTCAAGGCTGCCACCTGGGAATAAGAGATTGGTCTACAGTAATGCACTCAATGGAGGTTTTAACCCTCACTTAAATCACACCTACTCCGGTATCAAACAGTGCCCGTTCCTGGTTCCTGAAACCAAGCAATTTAAAGATACCAGACTGAAGATGCTGACGTATGTTCCCCACCTTCCAAGCGCTGGGGCATCAACAGAATCGGAGGTTAAAAGACACCTCATGAAGGAGGAAGGATGAGTCAGCTCTAGTTCAAAGGCACCAGGCCTGGCCAATATTTGAAGTGCTCTATTGAATTGTTAGATAAATACTTTAGCCCTTGGCTTCTCCCAAAAAACTCTTACCGAGCCATTCCCAGTTCTTTAAGCTGGTAATTGATACTCCCCTGCTCACTACAGGATATTAGAGACCTCTAAGAAGACAAAGCAGCCGGTCATTTCCTACTTGCCCCAAACACAATCAGCACCCATTTATTTGCTTTGTGAGA
The DNA here is from genome assembly GCF_951640355.1 of Cnephaeus nilssonii. Lineage (NCBI taxonomy): Eukaryota > Metazoa > Chordata > Mammalia > Chiroptera > Vespertilionidae > Cnephaeus > Cnephaeus nilssonii. Next base: position 2,092,710 of record NC_137091.1, read on the forward strand.
GCCCTGCATTCAGGATAAGAGTAAACAACAAGTCAAAACCTGAAATCTTATATCCTTGGCTCACTTAAAAGCAATTTTTTACATTTTCCACAAACAATGCCTTTAACATCCATTTTATTTCCAGAGTTACCATTTTTAATTCCAGTCAAAAGAGACTTTAATGTAATTGCATACTTTGGCACCAGCCACACTGCCTACCTTTTCCCTTATCACATGCAGGCAGAAAAATTAAATCATTTCAGTACTGACCGCAGCAATCAGCATTAGACGACCTCATTATAAACACAGAACAGGATGGCACATGAACCTGCTTCTGGGAAGTCAATTACTTTTTCTTCTTTACATGTTTACTGGCTGTTATCAGCTCTGAGGTTTACACTGGGTCAGGATTTAATGACAAGGAACAGAAAATATGTTTATCAAGTGGGGGAAATGTGGACACTGCGGTGTTCACACAGGAGACAAAGCCTGGCACGATGGCTGCCCTGAACAAGAACACCGGGCACAGCAGGATGTGTCTTTTCCACATGCACTTCAGCTCTACAATGGAGTCTTGGCCCAAAATGTACCTGGTGTTTGTGCCAGGAAAGGGTTTCTCTCCAACAGAATTTGGATACAGTGAGAACTGGATTCATTTGCTAGTGAACCCAAGAGCATTAACTATGGGTTAAGTCCAGAACAGGCAGCGGTTATAAACTGGGAAAGGGCAAGATTCAAATATCCATTCAAGTCCTTTAAAACCTCAAGAGGAAGGTTACCATGAAGTTCCCTTAGGGGCAAGAGGAATATAACAAAGGTCACCTGCTTAAATAAAAACCTTCGCACTATTAGATTCCATGCCATAGTTACTCTTCTTTTCTGATGTGAAAACATTTAAAGAGCAAAGTCTTATTCTTTCAGAGTCCCCCAATTCAGAATTTCTAATACTCCATTTGGCCTTGGTCACCATTATGTGCAGAAAAGCCTACTCAAGCATATCAACGGCACAAAGAAAAGAATTGTGTTTTTCCTACTTAGACTATTTCTCAGACTTGTTACATAAATTCTCAGTATGCAAATAGATGCAATCTTATGAATGAACCTCATCTCTTCCTTAAATTTACTAACGCAGCTCTGGCAAGACCTCTCTCTTTGGTACACATGCTTAGTAGTTTCAATTTCTAGAAACAGATGAAAATAACAACTACATTTCTTTAAAAATAATCCTGGAATTAAGCTACAGTTCACCCAAGCAGAATGCACTTTCCTTCACCTGAGTGGAGCCAGGGAAAGCTTGCTGTGCTTTTTCCTCAATGTTACATTTTACTATAATCTTCCTGAAGAGCTGCTGGTCATTCGAGGAAAGTCTGACCCTCTTCCCAACAAATTACCACAGGATTTCTGAAACCAATTCCTACTAAGAACTTGCCAGTGCCACAAACACATCATTAGCAAGCAACACAACCACTTTTCTTCTTAGGTGTTATATATAGTTGCATTTAAGCAGCAGCATCTTAATTCCAAAGATATAAAGTTAAAAGATAAACCATGAAAATAACAATTTAGGTTATATAACAATAAGGGGTTATGCCACCAGTGTGATTCATTTTTATACTTACCAAAGCCATTTAGTTTCTTCTGATTACTGAAATAAGCTAAGAGTGGTTTGAGCATACTCTATCTTTCCAAAGCCAAGAACAGAAAAAAAGGAAGGAAATAATGAATATTTTATTATAGACAGTGTGGTAAGCAAAAGGAGGTTTTAACAAGTCAATTATTACTGCACCATTAGTCTTATATGTGATAGGTCCGTTTCCCTGACTTTTTCTTACAGTCATTTTATTCTGTTTAAGACTTCATTTTCTCTTTCCTCACACAAGACAGATTTTCATCTGGAAATTCAGACATTATGAAGACCTTTGGTATAGGATTTTTTTTTTTCTACAGAACAGGCTAAAATCTAAGATTTGAATTGTTGGGTGCTAAATCAATTCCAACAGCATATTCTAAATTTCTGTTTACTTCGTGAGGGAACATTCAGAAAGTTTTGCTTTTTCTTAAATAGTAAAGTCAACACATTAAATGTGGAGGTCATGGGGAGGAGAGAGCTAAGAAGACCATTAAAGGGGTGGCATCTAAGGAAAGCCTTAGAGTGTTAGACTGAAGTTAGGGCTTGGGCATTACAAAGGTGCTACTCCACGCTAAAGGAAAGTGGTAAGCAAAGGCCTAACGTATAAAAGAAAAGAGAAAAGATTAGGCCACTGTTTGGCTGAATACACAACCACCCAAATTAGCTCTTCCTGCCTTAGAAAAGTACCACAACTTAATCCTACTTCTACTTACTTAAAAACTGGGTATTTAATACAAAGCAGACTGATTCTAGTTGGAGAATGTCTCTACAGAAATCTCTCAAACACATCACCATCCTGGATTTAGGGTAGGCCCTAAACCAGCGACCAGTAGAGCCCTTACAAAAGAAGATGTAGATTTGCCAACACGAGAAAAAACCTGGGAAGATGGAGGCAGAGAATGGAGTTACGCTGCCACAAACCGGAATGCCAGGAGCTACCAGGGCCAGAAGAAGGATTCTCCCCTAGAGTCTTCGGAGAGGAGCATGCTGCTGCCAACACCTTAATTTCAAACTCTGGCCTCCAAAATCGTGAGAGGTCGATTTCTAATGTTTAGGCCACTAAGTTTGTGGTAATTTATTGTGGCGGCCTAGGAATCTAATGCAATGCGTTTAGCAATAATATTATTCTATCTGATCTAGTGTCATTAGAAAATATTATGGTCCAATGCTGAGAAACAGCAGCTCCCATTTTTATGACTAACTCGGGCTACTTCTGCATAACCTTGAAATATATACGCAATCTAGTGGGAAAGCCAAGACTATAACTGAACTGTGTAAATCTGCACTTTATTACTATATAGTCCACGTCAGCCATGGTACATTAGGTCTGTTCAGATCATAATAAAGATGTGCAATCTGCCCTCAATATTTCTCTCCACAGACAGAAGTGAGCAAGTGGGCCTCGGTGAGAGGACTTGTGCTCGCAAGCACCTTGATGTCACTTTAATACAGCAGGATAGTCATGTCGGTAACACGTCCTGTTAACAGTTCTTGCTCTTCCACTTCTATTTCGCAAATGTGTAGGCCTTCTTTATGACCATTTCCAAAAAATAAAATCAATGAACATTTTTTAAAATTCTACTAGCATCAGCCATACTTATATTTAAGCGTTATTTTAAAAAATATGTTACCTTTGCTGGCAACAACGTTTTTAAAATGTATTCTCAATGCATGCCAACCAACATCACTGATTATGACAAACAAAAAAGTAACAACAAAAAGACCTGCATTAATTTCAAGCTCCATTAGAAATGGAAGGAAATATGATCAGTGTTTACCAAACAGAAAAGGACTATCCATGTATATATAGATGCAAGCTTATAAGTAATGCAAACAACTACATCTACCAGTTGGGCAGCATCTACTAGTATAAAGGATCCTGTAGCATTTCCTTTTATGAATTTATAAACTGGCATCATAAATTCACTCTGTGTGGTACTCGGCCCAAGAGATTAAGGTGTACTCTCATCTCAAAAACCACATTGGCTAGAAAACATGTTCATACACAAAAATCCATCAGATTTATGGTATGTGAATTATGTATCAATAAAGCTGTTAAAATAAATGAGAAAAAATGTCCATCAAAAAGTATGTCTGGATTTTCTAAAAACAAAAAAACTGAAAATTTCCAACTTAACTCTTCTTGGATAATGAACACATTATGAGAAGAATGAAAAGGAAGACCACTCCATACCAAGGGCAAAAGCTGGCTTGGTTCTTACCTTTGACTTCCAAATAAGAAATCAGACAAGGATATGACACTATTGTGCAGACCGGAAGTTGGAGCATAGGTCAGCTGAGCCACACAATGCAACTTAAAGCTTCCAATCCCTACCAATAACTAGAGCCATCTCAGATCAAGCCCAAGTGTCAGCCCTTTTAAAGTTAAATTTTCTCCTTTAAAGCCTTTGCCGGCAAGAAGATGAAGTCAATAGAGGACTGATTTGAAAACTAGTAAGTCTTTACTTCAGGTCTAGATGCTCAGTTCCCAAGTAATCAAAAGTTATCGTGAATTGACATTTTGCATTTCTGAAGGTATTCCAGAAAAGCCCAGCTGAGAGGTAAAATTTTGAAATGGAGGCAACCTTCCTCTCAAAATTCAAAGATTTCCCAATGGTAAGGACCAAAACTCTTAGCTATGCTCATTCCAAATCAAAAAACACTACTGTGACCAAGCGTGCACTGCTTGGAAGCCATCTGATGGGAGGTTGAAGGGGACTGTTCATGCATTAAGTAGAAGGTCAGAATAAATGACCCTTATGACTCAATGCACTCAGGAGCCCATCATTCACATCTCAAAGCGAAAAATGGAGTACCACATCAGTGGGAATTGGTGAAGTGCATCAGTAAATGTGGCCGAGTATTCCAAATATGGACTGTAAATAAACCAAAGAAAACTTAAAAAGCAGTTCGTTTTTTAAAAAACACACACAACTTCCTTGGTATTTTAAACATAAAAAACAAACAAACAACAACCTATCTGACATCAAGTGCCATGTCTTTCCAAACTATTGGGGTACTCCCAAAATATATGGTGAGTATCCTAATTATTTGAGCACTTATCCCATTCACCCACTTCAACCCTGTTATAAGTATTTGTTTATAGAGTACCAAGCAATTGAAATACAAGGAGGGGAGAGGTATAGCTAAAACTAAAAAAAAAAAAAAAAAAAGTTAAGTGACTAGTATGTATCCACGGCATTTTTATTTGTTTTTGTGGGGGTTTTTTGTTAATCCTTGTCCAAGGATATTTTCCCTTTTTTTTTTTTTTTTTTTTTTTAAGAGAGAGAGTGGGAGAGGGAAAGACAGAGAGAAACATAGATGTGAGAGAAACATGGTTGGTTGCCTCCTGCATGCACCCTGACCAGGGCCAGGACTGAGGAGGAGCCTGCAACCAAGGTACATGCCCTTACACCTTGAACCTGGGACCCTCTGGTCCACAGGCCAAGCCTCTATTCACTGAGTCAAACTGGCTAGGGCCTCCATGGCATTTTGAGATTACATGGGAATAAGAAGGTAACTATTAGGTAACAGGCAAATGTGATTTAGTACTAGAAAAAAACTAGATTTCCATACTCTGGGACCCTATCAGTAACAGGAAAAATAAAGAATATCTACAGTTACTCAACTCTCAACTCAAAGTACAGTGCTTTAGGTTTCTGAATAGGACTAAATACAGAACTGTGGCCATTAGATGGGTTAAAACAGCTCTTGGGAAGGGTAGTGGGTAGAGAGTATTAATCCAAATTGAGCCCAAACAATAACACAATTAGTACCATTTGTACTAGGATTTGCCTTGTAAGGCCCGGGTCCTTTTAATTCAAAGGTAAATCAGTAAAAAAAATGGTACCCCATTATCCCTTTACTCTAACACAAATGCAGTTTCAATGCCTCAAAACTAAATGGATCACACAAGTTTATTCTTTAACTATGTTTCACACACACACACACACACACACACACACACACACACACACACACCAATTTCTGATTAGGTTAAAATAGCTGGCAACAACTGTGCCAGTGACATGTTAGGTTAAATGAGAGTAGAGTGCTCTATTAGACAATTTCCTGGTACCACTAATGTAGCCAAATACTTCCTAGAAATTGATGAGTAGGTTTTAGTAAATCTAAGTTTCCCCAGCTCTTTGCCAACCAATGCAAACAAGATGTAGAAAAGAAATGTGGAAGACGAACAGTAAAATTACTTGAGATGTAGCAAAGAAAACAAGAAAAACATAAAACTAATGTTTGTGCCTTGGATTAAGCCCAAAGAAGGAAGAGAAATCTGTTCTCACAATTACAATAATCTGAAAGTGCAGGTCGGAACTGCTTCCTTAAATTCAGCCTAGCATAGCACTCTGAAAATAACCCCAATGTTCCCCAGTAAACTCCAAAGCCGAGTATCCTGTTCTCTGAACATGGGAAGAAGAAGAGAATTAAAAAAGAAATCGGGAATTCCTAAATCAGCTGGTCAACAAAGGGCCAAGGCCTTCAGCCTGGGTTGCGTGCTCAGGGTCCCGCCTGCACCGGTCTAGGCACCTGGCAGCCCTTACCTGAATGTCTGTGTCCTTCACAGGCTCAAGAGGTTCGAAGGTGGTGGCCGCGCTCAGGCTCTCCAAGCGCTGGGAGATGTGGGATATGTCAAGTCCCCGAGACCCAAGGAGAACGGACCTATGTAAGGATATAGGGCAGGGAGGAAAAAGTAGGATTAAGACCTCAGTAAGTTTCATAAAATACTAAAGAGTATTTCTTATCCAAAACTCCCTATATACTGCCTAGACACTCTTATATGGTTGGTTTACACCCGTGGTCGGCAAACTGCGGCTCTTTGGCCCCTTGAGTGTGGCTCTTCCACAAAATACCACGGCCTGGGCGAGTCTATTTTGAAGAAGTGGCGTTAGAAGAAGTTTAAGTTTAAAAAATTTGGCTCTCAAAAGAAATTTCAATCGTTGTACCTTTGATATTTGGCTCTGTTGACTAATGTGTTTGCCGGCCACTGGTTTATACCTTTCCATAAAGACCTATCACCTGAAATAATAGACCAACACTGCATTTGGTAGCTAGAGAGAAAGTTCTGATTGTGCCTGAATTAGAGTAAGGGACTTGTCAAGAATAACATGATAGTATATCAATAAAATAACAGGCCAGACGGCTCCAAAGAGTTTCCAGTAAAGGAGATCATGAGACAGGTGATCTTCTCATTCGTTTTGTTATTTACAGCAACTGCAGCACAAAGCAGCATGGACAGTACATAAACAAGCGTGGCTGTGCTCCAATACACTTGAACAGGCAGCCGCTGGCTTTGGCTCATGGGTCCTAGCCTGCCCACCCTTGATGAACACCTTTATATATGTCATACATATTCTTCTTCACGTGTGAAAAAATGTAACAATTTAAAAATACTAAACAGAAGCAAAAATCTATCAAATCTGTCCTCTAAAATAAAAAATCCAATAGTGTATTTAAACTAATGAATTCAGCACCAAACAGTTCAATCTTAAACCTACAACCTAATTTTAACTAAAATCTGTAAGACAGAGTTTTCTTTCAAAATTTCAGTTAAGAAAAAATTTCCTACTCAGTTCTCTCCTCTGCCCTCATCCTGTACTAAAATATTCACAGCACAATTTATGTCTCTGGCAAGAAGATGGAAAAATACAGTCAACAGCCCTTAGGTTTCTTTTTAAGCACCTGCCCCACCTTACACCCATTCTTTCAATATTCTAACTTCCTCCTCCCTAAAATAATGAATTTAAGGTAGAAAGAGATGAGGAAGAATGGAAATTTACAAGAGAGCATGACTGATAATCGTTACCAAGAAAACATTTTCCATTCTTGTTCTTAATAGGCTGTAAAGCTGATGCAATTAAATTATAACTATAGCAACTCAGCTGGCAGGATGATCCTTTGACTCCAGCAGCATCCTTGCACACGAGCACAGAGCCTGCACACTCAAGACCGGGGGAACTACAGGCAATGGGGAGCAGCAGTAAGGAGCCTAGTTAGCAGAAATGTCTAACGGCTGGCTGGGGTGCTGGGGAACAGAGTCAGGGAGCAGTTGGTTGCAGGTAGCTGCAAGGTTGGATAGTTCAAAATCCCTGCCAGGGCTCCTCTGACTTACTTAACCAATACCAACAGAACCAAAACTAATACCATTTTAAAAAATAAACTTTGGGGAGGCCTACAGAACAATTTCTACAACCTACTTACTGACTTAGAAGAGCAGCCAAAACTTTCAGCTCTCAAGATTAGCTGGAAAAGAATGTAGCCCTTATACTCACTCCTGGAACATTTATTACGTACCCAAAACAATGTACCCATCTATAATAATAGAAGCGTAATATGCAAATCGACCCAATTGCCGAACAGCAGAATGACCTTCCAGACAACCTTGTGGACAAAGCCGGGGCTGCGAGGGCCGAGGCAACCAGGGCTGCGAAGGCCTACTCTTGCACAAATTTCTGCATAGGGCCTCTGGTGTTAACATAAGCACTTAGGTCTTTCTCAAGTTCAATTCAGAAATCGACAATTTCCCACATCTCCCACACAGAATCTCTGACTTTCCAGACCCACCAAAGTCACAAATAACAGTACCCCTCCCCCTTCGCATGTGCTCTGGAATCAGCCTGTCTGGGTTTGAACCCTGGCTCATCACTCACCAGTTGTGTGATCTGAGAATTACTTGCCCTCTCTGAGACTCAGCTGCTCAATGTAATAAGGTGACAACAGTCCTAATATTCATTGTGAGGATAAGCAAAATCTTAAGTAGTCAGTAAATCACACTTTTTAAAAAATATATTTTTATTGATTTCAGAGAGGAAAGGAGAGGGAAAGAGATACATGAGGAGAGAGAATCATTGATCGACTGCCTCCTGCACGTCCCACACTGGGGATCAAGCCTGCAACCCAGGCATGTGCCCTGACTGGGAATCAAGCCATGACCTCCTGGTTCATAGGTGGATGCTCAACCACTGAGCCATGCTGGCCAGGCTAAATCATGCTTCTTATGGAAAGCACCAAGATTTTTTTTATGCCTCCCAAAATTATAAGCTCCTTGAAGACAAGGACCATGGCTAACTAATGGTAGGAGCCCCAGAGAAGTCCCAGGCCTGGCATAGTGAGGACCCCAAACACATGTCTGTGGAATCAACAGTCCAATCAATGTTGTGCAGCAGCAGCAGCCACTGGCCGGCCATCAGTCAGCACTTTTCTGCAGCTGCATTCCCTGGCGCTCACCCACTTTCCTGAATAATCCACTGGCAGGCACTGCATTGCCAGGTCCCTCAGAGGCGGCCCACGGGGTCACTGACAATAAGCAGACAGAATCACTCCTCGCTTGGATGGCTTCTCGCACCTGGCTGTGCATCAATTTCTTCCAAGTGCCCTTAAAAACACTGCTCATCTCTGAGTGCTCACTGGCACAGGCAGTAACACTCACCTGTGTGGCCCACACTGACTAATATACTACAGTCAGCGAACCCAAGCAGGAACGGCTGTGACTGGTTTCTGCATGACAAAACTCTTCCCCCTTCCCATCCTGATCATCTTTGCTTGTGATATGGGCTCACAGCTTGGTCAGAAAGACAGGCTGGAAAACCCGGGCAAGGAGACAAAGCAAGGCTACTGACCTGTTTACAAAATCACTGAGTTCCCAAGAACCTGGCTTGTGTGTCATTTACAAACTGAATCCAAATTCAAGACAGGAAAGAAGGAATGGATCCTGCCCCAGCCACCCAGCACCACCGCTGCTTCCCACCAGTACTCACGCCTTGACATCTGCTGTCTCCTGGGATGTGCGTGTGAGGGTCCGGGAGCGCAGGCGCTCACCCGCCTGCTGGATCTCCTGCAGGTTCCGTTCCACATGGGGAAGCTCTGAGATACCCTCAGTCTCGGCAGCAAGCTGTTCAGCTTGCTGAAGGAGCTCACCAAACCCCTCGGTATCCATTGGCGGTGCAGATCCTAGAGGGGGGAGAAGAAAGGAGACCTCAATCAAAGAAAAGATGGGCTTCAAACACTACCTGAATCTGTTACAAGCTTAATGAAACACTGGGACTTTTTTTTTTAATATGGAACGCTTCACAAATTTGTGTGTCATCCTTGCGCAGGGGCCATGCTAATCTTCTTTGTATCATTCCAATTTTAGTATACATGCTGCTGAAGCGAACACAACACTAGGACTTTTTGTAAACAGACAAGTGGATTTGTTCCTAAACATACCCCAAGAACAGATCTGACGGAGAAAATGAGTCAGACTGTGAAGAAATCGATCATTTCTAGCCCTAGCCGGTTTGGCTCAGTGGATAGAGCATCCACCTGCAGATCCAAAGGTCCTGGGTTTGATTCCTGTCAAGGGCACATGCCTGGGTTGCAGGCTCAGTCCCCAATAGGAGTGTGCAGGAGGCAGCTGATCAATGATTCTCTCTCATCATTGACGTTTCTATCTCTCTCCCTCTTCCTTCCTCTCTGAAATCATTAAAAATATATTTTTTTTAAAAAGAAATAGATCATTTCTGTGTATATTGACAGTCCCAAGATTGACTTCTGCCATCAGAACAAATGCAAAGATACTAAGCCACAGACCAGGATTCCTGCCTCCTTCCACGGAATCAGAGCTGACAAGGAAATGGAAGTGATGGTGGCAACTTCTGGGAGACTCAAAGAACCACCACCCTCCACCTCCTGTTTCTCCACCTGTCTAACTAAAACACCACTACCCGCAGTGCTAGGCAACTTATAAGGCCCTTATCTCATGACTAGAGGCCCGGTGCATGACATTTGTGCACTGGGGGCAGGGAGCAGGCCTAACCCAGCAGTCAGACATCCCCTGAGGGGTCCTTAGCGCTGCCGAAGAGGCAGGAGAGGTTCCCACCACCTCTGCTGCGGCTTCTGGCTGAGCGGCGCTCCTCTTGTGGGAGCGCACTGACCACCAGGAAACAGCTCCTGCGTTGAGCGTCTGCCACCTTGTGGTCAGTGTGCGTCATAGCAACCAGTCGTTCCACTGTTTGGTCAATTTGCATATTAGGGTTTTATTATATAGGATTCTCAGCAACTCTGTAAGAGTCCTGAGCAAACAGAAGAAGCAACTCCAGCCCACAGAGCTCAGCTCCATGCCCACAATACTCTCCACACAGAGGAGCTGAACCAAGTCCAGAAGATAGGTCTTCTGACTAATTTCATGTTATTTTCACATACCTGCTCCTCCACTAACATAATAGACAATCTCTTCAAATTCATGTCCAAGTCTCCACTCTCATGTTCTTTAGCTTACAAGATTACTGAGAGCAGAGATCCATGTTTATTATGATATTCAGATACTAGACTTAATTGTTAATATACCTACTTTTAGAAATATGATTGCTACTAATAATTATCATATAAATAGCAGCTGGCTTCTAGACCATGAAGGTTAACAAGACCACCTGTTTCTCCATCAAATGACCAAGAAAAGCCCTATGAACAGTGTTAAAATTTAACAGATATTATATATTTATGAATTATATATATCCTGTACTATCCTTATATAAGGTTCTTAACCAAAACGATGTTAAGTCCTACGAATATTTAAATAATCAGAAGATAAACAAAATCACCATCATTAGGGAAAAAATTTTTAATGTTGCTAAAAGGTTAACAAATTAATTTATTTAAAAAATAACAAAATTCCTTAAACAGTAGCTCTTGTTGATTATAGCTTTCTACTTTGTTTTAAACCCACTTTTGAAATCCCACTGGCCTAGAATTGTGGTTACAGTACTAATGTAATATATATCTCAGCTGTGAAAGACCGGTTAATGTTAAAAGGGCATAGTTACCATCATAAATCTACAGCAGGAGAACAAGAACTTTTATAAAGTGAGCATTAAGCAACATTAACTTTTAAGGCAAGGGCACAAGGTTAAAACAAAAGTAGCTCAGCTGGAGTAGTCATGAAAACACTCTGAAATCCTTTATGAAGTACTAAACTGAGTTCAATCTTTAGACAAAAAGTCATATACTCAATACCTCTTCACTTAAAGTTTCTAGATAATCATTATCTTTACCCAAGAGAATCAGGCGATCTGTACCTGTGGGAAAATGGGGATGGCAGAAAAAGGAAGGTTTTCTCAAGGACAAAATAAAGAAGAATATTTTTAAACAACAGCTCCTGCCTAATGGAGAAATGTTTTACCTCAGACACTCTTAAGGTCAATGACATTCTACTAACTACCAGAAACATGGTCGATCACCAGAAAGAGGAAAGAAAAGTAATTTGCTGCCTCTTCCCCATACTTTTTTCTCACTCTAAGATAAACGTAATTTGTCTATCAGAACCAAAGCAGAGGAAAAACTGTTTTTCTTTCATAAGGAAATTTTTTAAAAAATATATTTTATTGATTTTTTACAGAGAGGAAGGGAGAGAGAGAGAGAGCTAGAAACATCGATGAGAGAGAAACATCGATCAGCTGCCTCCTGCACACTCCCTACTGGGGATGTGCCCGCAACCAAGGTACATGCCCTTGACCGGAATCAAAGCTGGGATCCTTCAGTCCGAAGGCCGACGCTCTATCCACTGAGCCAAACCGGTTTCGGCTCATAAGGAAATTTTTTGAACACCCTGAATAAAGAACTGAATGAAATAAAACTTTTCTATGTTTAAAAAAAGAAGAACCCAGCCGGTATGGCTAAATGGTTGAGTGTTGATCCATGTACCAAGAGGTCACCAGTTCCATTCCCAGTCAGGGCACATGCCTAGGCTATGGCTTGATCCCTAGTAGCGGGCATGCAGGAGGCAGCCAACCGATGTTTCTCATCTATCTCTCTATCCCTCTCCCTTCCTCTCTCTCTGAAAAAAAAAAAGGGGGGGGGGGACGAAAAAGAATAACATTTTACATTCATGTAAGAGAAATTCAGACAAAGGAAATGCTCAATTCCTCAAATGACCTACCCATATAAAGATTTAGAGTGATGATACCCAGCCGGGTGTGGCTCAGCGGTTAAGCATTGACCTAGGAACCAAGAGGTTTGATTCCCAGTCAGGGTATATGCCCAGGTTGCAGGCTCGATCACCAGTGGGGGAGGGGAGGTACAGGAGGTAGCCAATCAATGATTCTCTCTTATCACTGATGTTTCTATCTCTCTCTCCCTCTCCCTTCCTCTCTGAAATCAATAATATATATATATTAAGCAACATTAACTTTTAAGGCAAGGGCACAAGGTTAACAAGACCACCTGTTTCTCCATCAAATGACCAAAATATATATATATATATATATATATATATTTTTTAAAGATTTAGAGTGAAGGATTTGAGTATAAATAATTAAGACAAACAAAAGTCTTAATTCACTTTCATGTGGTCCAATAAAAGACTTTTTTTTAAGTTATTTAAAGAATTATTTTGGCCCTGGCCGGTTTGGCTCAGTGGATAGAGCATCGGCCTGTGGACTGAGGGGTCCCGGGTTCAATTCCGGCCAAGGGCACATGCCTGGGTTGCGGGCTCGTTCCCCAGTAGGGGGCGTGCAGGAGGCAGCTGATCAGTGATCCTCTCTCATCATTGATGTTTCTATCTCTGTCCCTCTCCCTTCCTCTCTAAAATCAATAAAAATAATTTAAACAAAATTATTTTGACCATGGTAAAAATAAAGCCTGAATCTCTAAACAACATCCTAAATTTTATATATCCAAATTGAGCTCTAACCTTGTCTACAAAACTTGTTCCTTGCCTTCTCAGTTTCTTCAGCCAAAATCTGTGAAGGCTTATATGAGTCATACCTCCCATCCAATAGGTCAACGAAGCCTTTCAAATCCACCTTCAAAACATCCAGAATCGACCTCTTCCCACCACTTTCACCCATCTGAGTCACTATCACCTCTTCCCTGACCTCCCGCTTCAGCCCTCACCGCCTACGGTCTATTCTCAACCCAGCAACCAGGGATCCTTTTAAAGTCAATCACATCCCTCCTCTGCTTAAATCTCTTGTACAGAGTGCAGCCCTGTGGAAGCAGCCCCACCTCTCCTTACCTCCCAGACTCACTCCAGGCCTGTCCCCCTTCCTTTCCTGGGCTCCAGCCACTCAGGCCTCTCTGCTGGTCCGCCAATGGCCAGACACATTCCTACCCTGGAGTCTTTGTACTCCCTGTTTTCTCTATTTGGATCACTCCTCTCCCAAATATGCTCAAGACGATTCCCTGTCTCTCTATCTCAACTAAACTGTCACCTTGCCTTTGATGACAACCTAGAACAAAATAGTTAAGAGTGCAATCTGCAACCCCCACCAGCACGCCTCCATCTCTCTGTCACCCTGTTAAATGTAAGCTGCACAAGGACAGGGACTTGTCTGCTTTGTTCACTGATGTTCCCCAGGCTCTTAGAACAGTGCCTGGCACATAGTAGACAATCGTTTTTTGTTGAATGAACAGGAGGAGTTTTATTCTTCCATCCGTGGGGTCTGTTCTTCTCAAAGGCTTCCTGCACTCCCCTGCCAAATCAGCACCCACTGACAAGCAAAGAGCAGAGCAAACACATTCCCTTCCGACTACCAACTGATACTTAACATTTCTGAGGCTGCAGAGCATAAGGCAGTGACAGTACAAATGGCATGATTTCAGATCACATTTGGTCCAGAATAGTGCTTTTCTCAGACCAAAAAGCCAGTGATATTTTAGAAGAAATAACCCAGTTTTCAGGTGAACAGAATCCCAAACCAAAAGAATAAATATACATATAGGAAGAAATCTGCGATAAAACTTCAGAGTAGAAAATAAACTTGTTCCATGTCTCTGAGAAGAGATATGTATATAATATCATATCTGCCTGAGGACTGAAGGGTCCCAGGTTCTATTCCAGTCAAGGGCACATGCCAGGTTGTGGGCTCAATCCCCAGTAGGGGGCATGCAGGAGGCAGCCGATCAATGATTCTCTCTCATCATTGATGTTTCTCTCTCTCCCTTCCTCTCTGAAATCAATAAAATTACTATATCTCTTTTAAAAATTATTAAAGTTTCCAAATCTATACTCTGATATAGCCATCATCCCATTTCATTAAGATGTTTTAATTTGTGGTTAATTTAATCAATTTAAGGACAGTTTTTAGCACCTCTGAAAATACATATCCAATTAGACATAAAATATAGGGATTAGGCCAACCAAATATCAATTTTGACCCAAGATACTAGAAACTGATGATGAAATTAACCTCCCTAGCTTTGTCCAACAGAAAGAACTAAAATGATGGGGTTGGGAGAGGGATGAAGTCCAAGCTTTGTGTTGTGAAAATCTGGCCAGGACACATGCAGAGACTGGACGCCAGCTGCACGCTTGGGGAGCTATGGAGGAGGGAGCCAGGAAGGAGCCTGCGAACTCTCGGAAGTGGGTTGTGGACAGTCAATGGAGCAAACCTGGGGCTGGGTGGGAAAAGGCCGGTAAGGCAGTCCTGTCTGTCTGCAGTGACTCAGCCTGATTGTGAGGGCGATGGAAACACTGACAGGTGCTTCAGAGAGCAGCACAGGGCCCCAGGCCCACACAACAAACTGCTCTCTGGGCCCCTTGGCAGGAATCCTCCTGAGCCTCCAGACCTCCTCAACCACCAAGCAACTGAAAGCCTTAAAATGAAGGGCAACTTACCACTGCTGTCAGAAGGCAGGACTGTTTACCCTTGCAGGGGGATAACAGAAGAGAGGCTTCGAGAAGGTGGGATGGGGGGGCATAATTTTCTGTGTTTTTTTTTTAATCTGGGAGCTGCTTAACAGTGTGTTTGTTCAATTAGAAAATCCATTGAGAAGCAGCTGGATGCCCATTGCTGAATTTTTTCCATGATCTCATAATGTTGAGCTTTCATGGGGAGAAGAGGCTCTTCCTGAGGAGTGATCTTAGGAGTCCGGTATTTACTCCAAGCTCAGGACTAGTCTTTGCTGTTTACAGGAATTAATTATTTAGGAGTGTCACAAGGAAAGACGAGATCCTCTGTTAACATGAAAGTAATGTCAACTCTCTGTGGGAGACAACTGAGCACTGGGCCAGGAGCCCTCTCTCCCCTCCCCCACTATTCTCCAAAGACGTCAGCTCATCTTGTCATCACAGATCCCTTCCCATGTCCATCCCACGCCCAGGCCTCTGGTCTATGGGCTCATTCCTACCCGAAAGCTCATTTCGTAGGGCACGGAGATGCCTTGTCTTGTCTGCGACTTCACCCAGCCCATTCTTCATGTCTTTTCAGCTCCCTGCCTCCAGGTGCCCCTCCTCTGTGACTCCATCACTCCCTGGCTCAGTTCTTAACACATAACATTATAATTATCTCTTTATATGCCCATAGCTCGATTTGTAAGACCTGTGTCTGCTACATAGTGAATATTCAATAAATGTTTCATTGAAAAAAAAAAAAAAGAAAATCCATTGAGCTTCACTCAAAGGGGAAGATGATCAGGATGGGGCTGGTCACCAGAAAGACCAAGTGATTGGAGGGCTGAAACTTTCAGCCTCACCCACCAACCTCTGAGGAGGGGAAGCGGGGCTGCATATTAATCTCCATAAATACTCTTGAACAGCCCAGCCTGCATGGCTCAGTAGTTGAACATCAACCTATGAACCAGGAGGCAACAGTTTGATTCCCAATTGGGGGCACATGCCTGGTTTGTGGGCTCAATCCCCAGCAGGGGGCGTGCAGGAAACAGCTGATCAATGATTCCCATCGTTGATGTTTCTACATCTCTCTCCCTCTCCCTTCCTCTCTGAAAGCAATAAAAAAAATATATTTAACCTGGGGGGTGGGAGGGGCCGTGGGGGGTGTCAATCGGGGAAAAAGGAGACATGTAATACTTTAAACAATAAAAGAAAGAAATGCACACATATACATTTTATACACACACACACACACACACATATATATACTGGTGTCCTGGTGCACAGATTCATGCACACTGAAAGGAAATTAATTAAAATAAATATTTGAATATCGCTATTCACATCTTGCTAATGAAAAGAAAATAGGATTCTGTGCTGGTGGGTAGGGGAGGCTGGGGGAAGATCAATGAGGGGAAAAAAAGAGACATATGTACTACTATTTGTAATACTTTAAACAATAAAATTAAATTAAAAAAATAAGATATACTAAGAGGTGGATATTATGAAAGAATAGTAAACTTGGAGGACAGAATAAGAAGTGTGCAAATATATCATGTAAAAATTGCAGATTAAGCGACTACAATGTTAAAAAAATTGAAGAGTCATCAAGACTGAAAAATACAACATGATGCTAAAGATTTAGCTGCTTCTTAACTAAAATAGAATAACACAGGCGTTTTTATTATAACGATCAATTTAGAGAAAGATTGAAATAAAATGTACTCCCATTTAAAAAAGAAAATAGGATTCTACCAAGTCTCCTATCTACTTACTCCAGGACTTCTGTGAGGATCAAATGAGATGAGGCATGAGAAAACGCTTCACAAACATTTGGTTAAACTGTAAAATGTTTGCACCTGGCTATAAAGCAAGTCAGGTTCCTGGGCGGAAGAAACTCCAAGGATGCTAGTTGCTAGGGAGAGGAAGCTGGGCGTTGCCATGTGATGTCATTACCCGGCACCCACAGCCACTGTTTCCAGGCTGAGCTGGGTTGTGGGCCACATTTTGCACCATGGGGTCTTAGCAGTGTTGGCTGCAATTTGGTGGGGTGTCCAGGGTGGTGGCAGGGCCTGTGTCCCACTTGGGGGGAAGCCGAGTGTTGGTTGTTGGCACCAGGTCCACGGTGCTGTTTATTTTTAAATGGCGAGTGCACATCATGGCAACTCCTGCATTGAGTGTCTGCCCCCTGGTGGTCAGTGCGCATCATAGCTACCGGCCGGACAGACAGACAGACACTTAGCCTTTTATATATAGAGATATTTAAGAAAACAAACTCTTGAACAATGAGATTTGATGAGCTTCTGGGTGGTGAGTGCTTCCACAGGCTGGAAGGATGGGGCACCTGTTTCATAGGACAGAAGCTCTGGTGCTCAGGACCCTTCCAGACCCCACCTTATGTACCACTTTGTCTGGCTGTTCATCTATATCCTTTATAATAAACTGGTAAATGTAAGTAAATGTTTCTCTGAGTTCTGTATCCTGCTCTAGCAAGTTAATTGCACCTCTGACCTTCAGCCAGTGGGTCAGAGAAGCACAGGTAATGTGCTTTTTGCGAATGGCTTCTGAAGGAGAGCAGGCGGGTGGGGGCTACAATTTTGTGGAACTGAACCCTTAACCCTTGGGATCGGATGCTATCTCCAGTTAGATAAGTGTCAGAATTGAGTTAAATTGTAGAATAACCAGCTCGTGTCCAGAGAATCTGAGTGTGGCTTGATGTGTGGCAAACCCACACATCTGGTGTCAGAAGTGAAGCAGTGTTGCAGTCGATGGTGTGAGTGTAGGAAGACTATGTTTCCCTTACAAGTACAGTAGACACTTAACTATTCACAATGCTGAGCACTTCTAGACCATCTTAAATCAGTATTCTCAAAGAGTGGCCCCTCTAGGATTTTGCAGCTGATCTGACTCTTAACCTGGGTTCGCAGGACACGGCAGGAGACAGGCTCACCTGGCCCTGCAGCCGTCTCCACTGCTCAGGTCCTGACTTAAGAGTATTCATGCTTATTGTATTAAAATGTGTACACATCTGGTTTCTGGCATTAATTATTAGCTCATTTGTTTATTGTCTTTTAAAGCACCAGCCACAAGTAGACTATGTCTTCATTTGTCCAAAGCTTTGTGGATTCTCAGGCCAGGGAACTATTGAGTGCTTTTAAAGACTGCTGGGTCATCCCAGAAACGGCTGTTACTCACTTATTATCCTGGCTTAAGCCTATGTTACTTCTAGTATATACCATATTCCCCAAAATTAGCACCTTAGGATCTCAGAGCTATGCATCCTAGACCTGTCTACCAAACTCTCTTCCCCAGTCTCTGAGACTGGTATCCTAGGGCAGTGGTCGGCAAACTCATTAGTCAACAGGGCGGCAAACCACGGCTCGAGAGCCGCATGTGGCTCGCCAGCCGCGGTTTGCCGACCACAGTCCTAGGGCCGGGGCTGGCAAACGTTTTCTGTACAGGGCCAACAGTGAATATGCTAGGCTTTGTGGGCCAGTCTCTTGCTACTACTGAGCTCTGCTTGACAGTGGATGATATGTAAACAAATAAGGGTGGCTGTGCTCCAGTAAAACTCTAATCACGGCCCCTCCAATTTGAATTTCATATAATATTCATGGCGCACAAAATAATCTTTGAACTTTTTTTCAATGATTTTTAAAGATGTAAAAGTTCTTCTTATCTTATTTGGCACCCAGGTTGTAGTTTGGCAACCCCTAGTTTGCTGAGGGCATGTGAGCTGGACCTGGCAAGTAAATCCTGGTCCGGTGCTTACTAACTGTGCCCTGGCAAAGCCACCATCACCAGGCCTCTGCAGTGGGAACACAGAAAGATGAGTGAGTGGCACAGTAGCCCTGTTGTCATTCCCCTTCTCTCTGGAAGCTGTTTATCTGAAGAGCATATCTGGGAGAAGAAATCTGTTTTATAAATGATGAAATATGTCCAGGATAATGTGTTCTTTGGACCTAACACACAGAATGCTTGAGGGAACTCATTGCCCTTTTCAAGTACAACATGTGAATTTTCCTTTTACTTATCACCCACAATCCAAACAGCCCAGTTATCCAATAAATACAAAGGACTGAGAAAGCGATGAAAGGGTAAAGACAAGCCATCTGTCTTCCCTTCAGTGTTAAAGGAATCTCTCCTGATTCACCCATTTGCTTGAAATGATGACACCAACTACTTCCCCTGCGTAAATTTAATATATTCAAACAATACTTGTTACCTCTCACTATGGAAATTAATTTTACCACAGACCCAAATATTATCTCTTCAGCTACAAAAATCCTGCAATCTAACAAATGCAGTTAGCACTGCTATAATATTCTGGACTAGAGGCCCAGTGCACGGATTCATGCACCGGTGGGGTCCCTCAGCCTGGCCTGCGGGAATCAGGCCGAAACCTGCTCTCCGACATTCCCTGAGGGGTCCCGGATTGCGAGAGGGTGGTTCTCAGGTGACGCACCCCGAAATCAGGCTCCCTCCTCTCTGGTTCCCAGTGCATCACCGCAGCTCAGCAGCTCCTGCGCTGAGCGTCTGCCCCCTGGTGGTCATTGCGCATCATAGCTACCAGTCAGATGGTCACTTAGGCTTTTATATACCAGTATATAGATGCTGTCTGAGGGGGGAATTTTGTATACATCAGAGGAAATAAACTCATGCTATTTATTTATTCCTTTATTCTTCAAAATGTACAACTAACAATGTTATTCCTTTTCAATTATTTTTAAAAGTTTTAATATGACAAAATTAATTTTTTTTAAATCTTAAACAGAATGGGTAAACAGAAGAAGACTGAATTTTGAACCCACAAACGTGATTCAAATTTACAGTGTTCACTTACTAGCGAAACATTTCTCATCTATAAAAAGATAATAATTCCTACCTACTTCAAGAGGTTGGTGATACACAGAAAGTATTTTATAAACTCTACTGATTTATGTCATTGTAAAAATGCTACTTAAGCTTTTTTCCAAAGCTGCCAATTTGGTGACATTTTGTCATTTAATTATAAACATGTTTCAAAAGTAAATATGTGATACTAAATTATAACTTATTTAATCACAACTCATATCATTCAATAAGAACTTCTGGGGCAATTAGTTTTTAAATATAAGTTATGCACCCTATTAAAAAATGTTTATTATTATAAGTCCAAGTTTCCACAATGGTGTGATTCAAAAGAAATTTAACATTTAATTTAAAGTTAAAATGTTGCCCTCAAACCTTCTTAATTAACCTATAAAAAGAGCAGTGTTCAGTATTCAACACCAAAGATTAATGCGTAAAGCAAGCCTCACTCGAGATTTCAAAGCTGGTTCTGCTCTCCTCTCTTCTTTTGAATATATAAACTATGGTTAGATGACAATATCATCCCACTTTTTACTGTCTGTCAGCTGTCGATTATAACAACAACCAAAAAAAATTACATCTTAACAGATACTACTGTTTCAGAAGCTTCTAGGAAGATAATAATGATTCTGTTATAATAGTTGGATAATTCTTCATAGTCTTATAAGACTAAAAGAAAGTTAGCCCTAATCATTATTCAGAAAGCAGACTTCTGGAGAAAACGAAGGAATGGAAATAAATTACCCTAGACAGAAGAGAAATTAAAAACAGGGTGATTCAGGACCAGCACTGGCCTGGATGACTTCGAGCATGCAGTAAAGGATGTGGAGGATCAGCTTTCCTGATACATAAAACACCACTTGCATTATTTCATCTTCAATGAGCAAAGAGACGCAACCTGGCACCACATGGAACCATCCAGTATCCACCTAGGTTACTACTTTCTGATAAACTCGCAGCTCCCAGTAGCAGCCAGGCTTGGGAGCGAAGAACAACGGACGCCAGCCTGGCTTTGCCCCACATCAGCCCTTTACTTTGGGACTAGCCCTGGACCGCTCTCTGGACCCGTGTGACCACCAGTGAAGATGAGGTTGGCTCAGATGATTCCTAAGGGCCTGCCCTCCATGAAGAATTCACAAATGTGGGCTATGTGAACTCAGTCTTTGAACTCCATGTGTCTTCAGAAGGAGCAGCCCCGTTTCAGGGGATGGAAACCATCTGTACACCGAACCTCAGGAGTGACAGCCACCCCACCTTCCAACAGCTCACCAAGGTGGCCTCCAAAAGTCTCTGGATCTGGCTTTTCTCTCTAAACCTACGATTCTCAACTGGGGGCAGATCTGTCCCGCAGGGGTCACCGGCAACATCCAGAGACATATTTGGTTGTCACACTGAGGGAGAAGGGCCTTGTGCTCCTGACGTCTAGAGGGTAGAGGTCAGAGGGACACCCCATGAAGCACAGCTCTGCCTCCACAACAAAGAATTACCCAGCCCCAACTAACAAGGGTGCCGAGTTTGAGAAGCCTGCGCTCGGCCCTGCAATTTTGAAGAAGAGACCCCATCAACTCTGGTTTTGCCTTTGCAGAGGATGGGGTGCTGTGCGCCCAGAGAAAGCTCGGGGAGCCACCTCCCGGAAGGGAAGCAGCGTGCCCCTGGGTGCGGTGGAGGAGACAGGCCAGGGGTCGGGAAGCTCACAGGGTCGTCACCCTCGCCCAAAGCCCCCTTCCCTCGGAGCGCGACGCCTGCCGACAGGGTGCACCCGCGAGGGGCGAGCGAGCTGCGGCGGGGACCGGGCGGGTGGGCTGGCAGCGCCGGGTGGGGGCGGGGAGTCGGAGGGGGCGGGGGACGCGCTCCGCACACGGAAAGGGCCGACAGAGGGTCCTCGCGGGACCCAGCCCGACGCCCTCAGGGAGGCGGCTCGCCAGGCGCGGTCTCGCCGGCGTCGGTCAGACCTGCCCGGCTCCAGGAGGCGAGTGGGAAGCGTGGGCAGCACGGCTCCGGGCGTGGGGACCCAGCCCCGCCCCGCCTCGGGTCCCCGGTTCAAGGCCGAAGGACCAACCCAGCCCCGCCCCGCCTCGGGTCCCCGGTTCAAGGCCGAAGGACCAACCCAGCCCCGCCCCGCCTCGGGTCCCCGGTTCAAGGCCGAAGGACCAACCCAGACCCGCCAGACGCGGCCGGGGAAGGCTCACCTGGCTGGGCAGCCGCCTCCGCCGCGCAGGTCCCGGCCACAGAACGCGACCGCCGCTTCTCGCGCCGCTCGCCCGCGCCTCCTGATTGGCCCAGGCCGGCGCTCCCAGAAGCCCCCGCGCGCTGCGCCGCCAATTAAACTTTATGGAGACCCGCGGAGGCGGACAGGGACAGGGCGGGGCCGGGGGCGGGCCTTCCGCTGAGCTGTCGCGCCCCGCACGCCGGGGCCACCGCCCTCGCCTCTCCCACGAGGCTGCGGAAGGCTCGGTCCAGAGAAAGCGGTTCCACGGTGCCGGTGCGGGTTCCTACCTCTGTTGAGGCCACCCTAGTGACAGGCCTCACCTAGACGCCGTGGGCGCGGTGGGGCCACGGCAGAAAAGACCCCGCCCAGGAGAGGCAGGCTAGCGGGGGAACAAAATGGGGCCAGTAGCGGCCAGTTTGTAAGGGGGGCCTGTGGTCAGGGAAGGCTGCTAGGAGGTGACGTCTGAGCTGAAACGCGGCCGATAGGGGAGAATCAGCCGTGTAAAATCGCGGCTGCAGAACATCCCAAGCAGAGGGTTTCTCAAGGACCAACACCAACTCCTCACTTTGGTAAATTCTCACTTCCCTGCCTACTGAGCTCCCACCACCACTGTGCACCCCCTCCCTCTTCTCTCATCCGCTTTTTGAAATGTTCCGTCAGCTCCGTAGAAATTAAAG
The DNA here is from genome assembly GCF_951640355.1 of Cnephaeus nilssonii. Taxonomy (NCBI): domain Eukaryota; kingdom Metazoa; phylum Chordata; class Mammalia; order Chiroptera; family Vespertilionidae; genus Cnephaeus; species Cnephaeus nilssonii. The sequence goes on from NC_137091.1 coordinate 2,115,656, forward strand.
CTGAGTTTAGTTCATACCGGACCTTTTTCCCTATTGCAATCGTCTATTTTGCTGACTAAAATAAGCCCTTACTGCTTTAACTAGTGTCGGACTTTGTTTATCTTAACACTTCACACCAGCGTATTGTGGGTTCTCTATAAATGACTGGTGTTGATTGACAATATGCATGAGCATGGCTTTTGTCCTAAAGCTATTAAATATTCATTTAGATCCTGCTGTGGTCAGACAATATCCAAAAATATAATAGCATCTTACATCTGAATAGTATTTATGCTTTTATGTTGCTTTTCTCCTTTATGTAAAGAAGAATTTTAATGATAGACAAATACTCATAAAACATTGCCAAAGAAAAATCATGGCATTTACAGTACCTTTTAAAGCAGAATCTTTCCATATGATAAATCCAGCATTTCCACTCTTACATACGTGCCCAGAAGAAACTCTTACACATGTGCACCAGGAGATATGAGCAAGAATCTTCTTTCAAAAATTAAGATATTTTAATGTCAAAAAAATCTTTTTAGCATCACAGTTCACAACAGCAGAACAAAACAATAAACAAGCCAAATGTCCATTAACAAAAAAAGAATAGCCCTAGCTGGTTTGGCTCAGTGGACAGAGCATGGGCCTGCAGACTGCAGGATCGGGGTTCAAATCTGATCAAGGGCACGTACCTCAGTTGTAGGCTCCTCCCCAGCCTGGGCCCTGGTCAGGGCGCATGCAGGAGGCAACCCATCGATGTGTTTCTCTCTGTCTTTCCCTCTCTCTTCCACTCTCTCTAAAAATCAATGGAAAAATATCCTCCAGTGAGGATTAAAAAAAAAGAATAAACCAATTGTGAGTATTATCTCAATGAAATATTACACAGCATTAAATAATAAGTGAATTAATAGCCATAAAAACAACATGGATGAATCTTGGAAACAATGTTAAGTGGAAAAAGCAAGTAAAACCAAACTATTGTTTCTGCATGGAATGATAAATAGGGAACTGAAGATTGTAATTATCTCTAGGGATAGAAAGGGATTGGAGGACCACTGGGGAGAATTAAAGTATTGAATATGTTCTAGTTCTTGAGTTGGGTAGTTGGTTGTTAAGTAGTTGATTATATTATTATTCATTATTACATACTAGAGGCCCCTTGCAGGAAGATTCCTGCAATAGGGCTTCCTGCTGCGGTCTCCGCTGCCCCGCCTGCTTCCCTCCCTTCTCCCTGCCCCGCTTGCTTGGTTCTCCGCAGCTTCGCTCCCTTCTGCAGCGCTTGGCTTCTTCCTATGCTGTCTTCAGTCTTCGCTCTGGCCTGGATATGCAAATTAACTGCCATCTTGGTTGGGTTAATTTGCATAATCGCCCTGATTGGCTGGTGGACGTAAGGTAGGTCAATTTGCATGTTTCTCATTTATTAGAGAGGATATTACATATAAATTCTTTTATATGTGTAATATAATATTTTTATTTACTGATTTGAGAAAGATTTGTTGTTCCAATTATTTATGTATTTACTGGCTGATTATTGTATGTGTCCTGACCAGAGATCAAACCCACAACCTTGGCATATTAGACCATGCTCTAGCCAACTGAGCTACCTGGCCAGGGCTATAAAATAACATTTTTAGCTAATAAAAAAAATATGCCCAAGAAGAGGAAAATGCAGAACAATATAACTATCATTTCAACAATTTTAAAAATATACATTAGACTCCTGATCATGTGACTCAGTTGGTTGGGCATCAGTCTGCCTACTGAAGGGTCTCAGGTTTGAGTCCCAGTTGCAGGTTCGATCCCTGGCCCCCATGGGGCACATGCAGGGCATGGGGGTGGGACCAATTGGTGTGTCTCATATCAATGTTTCTCTCTCTCTCTCTCCTTCTTCCCTCTCTTCCACTGTCTCTGAAAAAGCAATGGAAAAAATATCCTCAGGTGACAAGTAAAAAAATAATAATTATTATAAAAAGTGATTCACATCTAATATTACACTTGAACCTCGCGTTAGCTAGGAGTAGGCAGGGCAGGGCTGATTATCCTCATGTGCCCTGTGGGGAAACCAAACCTGTGGAGGGTTCAGTGAGTTACCCAGGGAGACACCGGGGAGTGGTGGCAGCCCAGGGCCTGCAAGCAAGGCTTCTGACGCCAAGGCGAGTGTTCTCTGGCCCAGGAAAGTCCAGAGATGGACCTGAAAGCCTCCGAGAACCGTAACAACTGTCCAGGGAAACGGACTGGACCGCCAACTTTCTGAACTGGGCCTGGAATGAAACCCTGTTCTCATTTATTCGGCAGCAGTTAACCATGAGACAACATTGTGAAGATGGTAGGAGTTCTTCAACATCTGGTTGTTCTGTTTGTTATTAAACACACTGACTATTGAGTGGGGGAACACCCATCCCACACATCTCCCATGCTGCTGTTTAAAAACATCTATCAGCGTTGTTTGTGTCCAATTGCGCAATTTGTCACTGGTGCTGAATCTGCCGGAAGAAAAGTGAGTTTGATGGACAAAGCCCCAGGGTTTCTCTCTCTTCCTTTTCAATGTTCCAGATGTTTCAAAAAATTGGAAGGCTCATCTGCGGATGAAAAGTGTATCGAAGGAACTTGGGGGGGGGGGTGGAATATGTAGAAAGTTCTGTAGAAACTGCCTTCACGAGCCCCATCCTCTTGAGTGGCTCACATTAGCCTCCGTTTTCAATCACAGCCTTTCAGTGGAGCCATCTGTTTCGAGGCCCATCTGTCAGGGGCTCTGTTGTCGTTGACTATTAAATGTATTTGCAGCTGGAGATTCAGGAGGGGTGGGGGGAATACAAACCCAACCTTAAGTGACAAAAGTGTCCCCAAGAGTGAAGGAAGAAAGAGTCATTCCCACTCTTAGAAATCAGAGGACTTAACCCTTCTCTGAAAACACAGGAGAAAATGATCAGCAAACAAGTGTGGCCACGAACAGCGGACATGGGTGGCTTTGGGGCTTTCCACCATTCATCCCCCTTTTGTGGTGACGGTACCCGAGAACACCCCAGTTTACATTGGGGGGATTACCTCTTTCACACTGTGGATGCTCTGGTAGGGATAATAATAATCGATCATGAAGTGTTGTTCTAAGAATTAAATTAGTTAATACATGTGTAAGGTCTTAGAGCAGAATCCTGCACATAGTAGGCACTCACTAGGTGTTAACTGTGCTTGTTTCTGGAAAGCCTGTTGCCACAATACTCTAGAATTGAGTAGAGGCTTCTCTGACCCTCCAGAACAAAGCTGCCAGTCGCCCCCCGCCTCTCTTCCCCTCAACACCACCACCCCCGCCCTATTCCCAGGCACCGCAGGGCATTGCAATAGTCTGTAACTTTCACCAGACTCAGCAGCCTGGGGTGTTCCGCTTTATGTCCACCAGGGGGCGCTCAGTCAGTGTTCGTTGAAAATATACTGCTTGACGGAAAGGCCAGAATGGAGGCTCCAGCCCCCAAATTATCAACTATGCTGGAAGGCAGAGCCTGAAGTTCTCAAATAGAATTGGCACCCCCAGCTTTGGGTCCAAACTGGGTTAACGGTGGCGTGGCATCGTGGGGCTGGGCCAGGTCCGATATGTGGCCCTGGCTTGGTGGGGTGTGGTTCTGTAATATTCCTGGACACGGGAAGCATTTCCTGAAACTATAGTGTGTGCAAACCTTATCTTGCTTTGGCTTATCTCACCAGCCAGCAACATCCAGGGAAGACCCATTGCAATCTATTTTTGCAAAGAGGGGTCTCTGCTCCCAGTGCTTCTGTGGGCGCACTGCCAACTCCGGCATCTTCTTCACTGAGCACCTACTATGTGCCAGGCACCGTTCTGGGCACTGGGACTGGCCCATAGTGACATGCCCAGTAAGTAGCAGACAGGGCTTGTCCCAGGCCTTTGGATGCCACATCTAATACTGATCCAGGACCGTCAATGATTTGATTCTTGTTTTTATCAAAGCCATCGCAGCAACCACAGTTCATTTCTCGCCACTTATTCCCCAAGGTGGTTGTTCTGAAACCCAAGGCAATTACTCTGTAGCTGCCCTTCACTGTTCTCCTTGACTGAATGAATCGTAAGGTAACAAGCAGAAGAAATGAAGAAGTATAGGTCAGATCTCATCTGAGCCTATAAAACCAAGATGTGAGATTATGCTATTACTTCCTGGGCTAAGTAAAAATGATTGAACATTTGTTACCATAATTATACTATCCTTTATAGTAGCTACATCACGGCTTGTGAATGGTCTCCTTCCAATACTGTTCCTATTTCCAAAGAGAGAGATCTCTATTTTGCAAGTGTGTCTTGTCTTACTTATTTCTTATGTATATACCCTGCCATTGACTATCTGCAGTAAACAAGAATTTTTTCATTAAAAAGCCCTCATGTAATGCACATTCTGTTAGGGGAGACAGGGGGTAGGTAACAGCAGGTGCTCGGGAAGGAAATAAAACTGGGAAGGGGGCTGGGGTGAGTTCCCAAAGGGGTGGGGACGGAGTGAAGACCTGGAGGTGAGGAAGGGAGCCACTGACAGCATCCAAGGCACAGGAAACAAGGTGCAAAGGCCAGAGGCAGAACATTCCTGACGGCCCTGAGGAGCAGGATTAGGCAGACATAGCTGGTGGGAGGGAGTGATGTTGGCCTTATGAACCAATGTAAGGACTTTAGCTTTTACTCCAAGAGAAATGAGGAGCCACTGGAGGGTTTGAATCAGAGGAGTGGCATGTTCTATCTGGGTGCTGTGTAGGGAATGGTCCAAAGTCCTGGCTGCCCTCCTTTGAATTCTCTCAAAGCTTCTTGAACCATCATCATTATTGCTATTAAATATTATACATATTAATAACAGGTACAGAACTTGGCTTCTGTCCAAGACTGGGCTCTGAATAACTATCATATCTGGAATCAGATGGACAGGAGGTAGCACAAGCCTGGAAACTGAGTCTTGGGGATATTCACCATCCTCAAGGTCAGCCAGAACACCGAGTCACCATAGCAACAGCTCTGACACCATGACACTGAGATTCCCAGACCTCCTTGCTGTGAACAGTCTCTGGGAGTGTGTGTGGGGGGAGCAGCCTTAGGCCTATGGCATCACTTTGTCTATTTCTAATCCCCGATAAATTTGAAAAACACTGTTTTAATACAATATACCCTCATTTAATGGCACTCTAAATGTGTGTAATTATCCCCAAGTCTATGAAAATTTTTCTCAAAATAAATTCAAATGCATTTGATCATAAATTATAAACACAGTTCTAACAGGACCTGTAGTCATAGAAACAGTAGAAAAGGTGGGAGCAAAGTTAGTGCACTAAAAATTCAAACTAAGGCCCGAGGAAAATGGGCAGGACATTGTGGATACCAGCTCATGCTAACTCCAAACTGCTTCCCAGGGCCTCTCTGTGTACCTCTCACGCTGTCCTAGCTGTGAGCTTGGAACTGCTTTCTAGCATCTGAGGAAAGCAAGCCTGGTTGTCTTAACCTTTTGATTGCAGGTGATTGACAAGTGAAACTGAATGGGAAGGGGCGGGTTTCCCGTAGATTGCAATAAATGAAATGACCACCAGGTGGCAGAAAACACCCAGTAAGGAAAGTCAATGCTTTTAAGCTTCCATAGAATCTTTTTTAAAAACCTGGGTATTTCAGCCCTCAGGTATCGCTCAGTGGTTAAGCATGGATCCAGGAACCAGGCGATCACAGTTTGATTCCCAGTCAGGGCACATGCCGGGGTTGCAGGCTTGATCCCCAGTAGGGGGCGTGCAGAAGGCAGCTGATCTATGTTTCTATCCTTCTCCTTTTTCCTCTCTCTAAAAAAAAATCAATAACCCTAACCCTCAATTTTTGGTGCTATTTATAATGTAATGGTTACACATTTCAGGTTTAATCTGCATTATCAACAGTTAGTGCCTCACTTTCTTAAGTCTGGACAATCTACAAACAATAAATCAAGCCCTGCTCTTCAGGGTCTGCCCACTTAGAGAGGGTAAGTACTGCCCAATCTCAAGCTGTCCGTGTGATGTCACTGACACAGAGCTGGAAAGAGATACCCTATTACATAGCGTTTCCATCAGTCAGATAGGGTACATGTAAACAATCTCAAAAGCACGGATCAAGGATCAGTACATAATAGCCTATGGGCTAAATTGGGCCCAAGCCTTGTCTGTGAATGGCCCAAGAGTGATTCTACATTTTGAAAGGGTTGTATAAATAAGTAAATAGCCCTGGCCAGTGTGGCTCAGTGGTTGAACACCATCCCATGCACCAAGAGGTCACTGGTTCGATTCCAGGTCAGGGCAAATGCCTAGGTTGCAGGCTCCATCACCAGCAGGAGATGTATAGGAGGCAGCTGATGGATGTTTCTCTCTCCCTCTCCCTTCCTCTCTCTCTTTAAAAAAATAAGTAAGTAAAATAAATAAATAAATGACTATGCAACAGAGATCATATGTGGCTTTTGTCTTACTAATGAAAGCAAAAATATGAATCTGCGTTCATCATATTGGAACTACACTCATTCGGCAATTGCCAACTGTAGATAGACTGGTTACAACAGTTTAGCAACAATCTACGAATGCATTCTGTGAAAAATCAATAGACTATAGGGACAGTATCACGTACAACAAAGAGTATTGCATATTTTGTTGTTGTTTCTAAATTGTGTTATTTTTTTCTGTGTGTCCCCTATATTATAATTTATAGTAAGTGTATGTACTCGTGTGCATGAATGCACAATTCATTTGTGTTGACCAGTGCTTGTCACAGGCCCAGTGCAGGGGCGGTGCCCAGGAATGAATGATGGAACAGCCCCAATCCCACGGTTCCCTTGCCCCTGAACCTTCTATGGCTCCACCTGGTCTGGGAAATGATCACACAGGCTGTCCTTCCATCTCCAAGCCTTTCCTCCTACTCTTCCCTCCTGCAGGGTGGGCGTGGGCGCGCTGCAGGGAGAGGCGGTGGGGCCCAGGGCCTTGTGCACATGCGCTCTTGGAGCAGGTTCCCTCCAGGAGAGCTGGCCTTTGGGGAGTTGACCTTGATTGTTCATCTGTACCAGGCCCCACACCCTGTGACCTGCAAGGCTCTGAGGAACCGCATCTGAGTGGCACAAACTTGGAAAAGTGAGTTTCCCAGGCCTGAGAGTCGCAAGCCTCCCCACGGCCCCCCACCAAGGGCAGGCAGGAAACACCTCATTACCCAAAGAAAACCTCACCCAGGGCGCGTCCCACAGGCCCAGGCAAGAAGCAACGCGGCCCGGGACGGGAGGTGAGATCCCGGCGCTGTCCTGGTCTGCCTTCCGTCTCAGACCCCCCGGGTGGTCCTTGAAGCCCTGGGGGAGCCCTGTGCCCCATCTTCTCTGGACTCCTTGGCTCCAAGCAGTGGGTCTGAGCTGAGGATCACTTGTTGGAAGGGTAAAGGTGAGGGACTGGGGGCCGAGCATGGAAAGGGGGCAGGAGCAAGGAAATGCCATAGGGTTGAGGTGCAGGATCCACAGGCCTGGACTCAGGGCCCAAAGAATCCGGTCGGGGCATGTGCCTGTGACAAATGTCCTTGGAACTCATTCTAGCCCACACTTGAATTCCAAAGGGGACTATCTGATTGGCTGAGGTTCCCTTTGCTAGCCCACTCACCACCAATGCTCTAATCAGTCTGGCCAAAAAGGGACCATGTGAATGGATGGATGGATGGATGGATGGATGGATGGATGAATGGATGGATGGATGGATGGATGGATGGATAGGATTTTCTCCTGGCCTGGGCAGACTGACTCGCACCCTCTTCCCCGGGCTTCCACACCTCTGCCTTAGCTGCCGAGCCCAGAGTCAGTGTGGATGGAGCTGTTCTCCAGAGGCAGAAAAGTTCGCTCACTCTCTGCCCCAGCTCAGCAGCTGCATCTAGAAATGATAAAGAAATGCTCCCTGAATCCCACGGGGATTTGAAAAAAGTCCTCCTCCAGCAAAGAGATTGGATCTTGTGTATGTGTTAGGTACTGGTTAAATATACAGGTCCCTGCCCGGCGGTGTGGCTCAGTGGGTGAGCATCAACCTATGAACCGGGAGGTCTCGGTTCGATTCTCGGTCAGGGCACATGCCCGGGTTGTGGGCTCTCTGTGTGCTCAGCACAATGATGTACATACAGTAGGGGTCCAATAAATGTTCCTGGAGTCAAGTACAGAGCACTTACGGATCGCCTACTGATTGTCAGGCACCGTGCCTGGCCGAGAGGGAACTAGCATTCACTAAGTACCTAGTATGTGCCAGAGACTGTGCTAGACACACGTAACCTCACAACAGCCCTGTGGAGCAGGCACTATTATTGTACCCATTTTCAAGATGGGAAATATGAGGCACAGACAGGCCACAGAACTTGCCTAAGCAGTGGAGCTCTGCTTCTGGCCAGGCCTGGCTCCGGAGACGACGCAGTTAACTGCCTTCCAGTGAAGCCAGGCATTAACTCCTGGAGTTACACAAGGCGTTCTGGTGCAGCCACATGAAGTCAGAAAAATATCATTGTAGATGAATCTCTCCAACAGTCACCCATAATGGCCGTGCCCGCCCACCCCTTGGGGAGCCAGGGCTTGGGGCAGAGTGAGGCTGTCGCTTCACACGTGGCTGGGAAATAAAACACCGCAAGTCCGTGACTGTCTGTCGGGGCAATGGAAACATCACGTCCCCTTCTCTGGAGAGGCTGGGCAGCTGCAGTTCCTGAGGGGAACGTTGCGAAAGAGCAAACTGTGGGCACGTTTGTGACCTTGGCACGGGGACTTGCGAACAGGACGGTGCCATGTCCCGCTCCTGCTCGAGCCCACGAGGTCCGTGCCAGGCTGGGGCGCAGCCGGGCGATCCCGCGGCGGTTTTCACAGTGCCAGCCCCCAAGGGGGCGTGGGACATCCTCTCAGCTAGTCCGCTCTCTACGAAGCCTCTTGTCATAGCAAGCCTGCCTGCCCCACCAGGAACCCGGTCCCTCCAGGTTCCCGCAGCCACAGGCGGGGCGATGGCTTCAAAGACCCGCTGGGGTAGAACACTCCCTGCAGAAACCCTTCATTTCACCAAACGACTCCGTGTGAGCGTGTCCGTGGGCTGCAACCTTAGGTACTGGTTAAATATACAGGTCCCTGCCCGGCGGTGTGGCTCAGTGGGTGAGCATCAACCTATGAACCGGGAGGTCTCGGTTCGATTCCCGGTCAGGGCACATGCCCGGGTTGTGGGCTAGATCCCCGGTGGGGAGCGTGCAGGAGGCAGCCGGTCAATGATTCTCATCATTGATGTTTCTATCTCTCCCTTCCTCTCTGAAATCAATAAAAATATATTTTAAAAAAAATACAGCCCCCCCCCTCCCCACTAGCCCATCGTACATCTCAGAAATCAGGCTGGGGCTGGCGGGGGGGGGGGGGTGCAGGGTGGTGGCTTGGGCCCTTTCCACCCCGCCGTGATTCAGCTGCGGAACCAGGCGGGGAGTCATTCCGATGAATGAGGCACGTGGTCTCTGCTCCCCTCTCCAAAGGGAACTTGAGCTACACCCCTCACACACTGGCCCAGACATGCTGGCCTTCTCCGCCCGCCACCTCCCCCTCCGCCCCCGTTCCCCTCCCAGCACTCAGATCTCAGTGCCAAGGTCTCTCCACTCAGGCCCACCCAGCACATCCTGTCTTAGCCATTTTGTTTCTCCTGGTCGGTAAACGTCTCTCCCCAGCAGTCTGAGCTTCGAGGCACCTCTCCACGGACAGCCCACTGCCTGTGTAGACAGTAGGTGCAGCATAGGTGGTGTGAACTAAAGGAGCTACCTGCTAACCTGACAAGCTCAGGGGAGGCCTGTGTGGCGGTCTTGAAAACTCAGAGACCTGAAATAACCACAAAAGATGGTCTGAAAATTAAATATTTAACTACAAACAGGTTATAGTGGGCAGTCATTCCTAGGCTGATATTTTCCCTGACAAAGATCAACTTAGATCTTCCTTACCGAGCCCATTTGCCTTTTTGCCTCTAAGATAACATATCTGTGAGATGTCTGTGAGATGTCTGGGTAACTTGTAACTTCCTTTTTACCCCGGACCCCTCAGGGCACAACAAACAGGCACCCGGACATTCCCTCATTGTTATTGTTATCAAGTTAATTGTCAACTGTTAATTACGTTAAAGTATCCTGTATCCATCTCTGTAAGAGAAGCACGTGTCCATCATTTCGCTTTTCACCCTATCCCAGAGGTTTCCCCGCTTTGCTTTGTCCCACCTCCCTAATCGGTCACCAATGGATTTTATGTAACTCACCTACGTCCCTTTCCTTTGATTTCGATGTATAAATATAGATGTAACCCTGCATTCTCCGGAGCATAATCTCAATTCATTGAGGTTCTGCTTCCCGGCATATGTCGACAGTTTGGCTCAAATAAACTCACTAAAATTCTTTACAGGTTTCAATGTTTTTTTTTCGTTAACAGTGGCTACCAAACCAATACACACAGTGGCACAGATACACTAAAAGGACAGGGACCAGTTCATTCTAGAAGGGGGTAGAGGAGAGACAGCCAACGGCAGGCCAGACAGCAGGAAGCGACTCATCTGCCCCATTTCACCCGCCCCACTTCCTGTGCCGACGCCCCCCCCCCCGCCCCCTCACAGCCCAGTGGAGAACCAAGTCCCACATTCGCAGAACACCATAAGGAACACGGAGCCAGAGAGTCTCGAAACGTTTATTGTCATTCAAATATTCCATACAAAAAGGGACATAGCAACTGGGTCAGGGTTTATGAAAAAATATCCGAAAATGCAGGTTTGTAGACATTTCTCTATTTACATCCAGGCAGGCTCTCCCCGCGTCACGCGTCACGCATCACGCATCACGCACAGCAGCTGCACTTGTCGGAGGCTCCTTTGCAGACGCAGCCCTGGGCGCACTTGGCACAGCCCACGGGGCAGCAGGTGCAGCAGCCTGGGAGGAAGGGCAGAGGGAGAAGTCAGCACACATTACGGGCACCTCCCTGCCCAACAGCAGGCCTGGCACAAGCTACCCCACACCCCCAACGAGTTTCAGATGGCAGGTGCTGTCCTGAGACAATGGTTAGAACCTTTGGGAAAGGTCCCACCCCGTAGGAAAGGGCTGCCCTGCCATCCTGAGCCCAGACAGGTCAGAAAGCTTAAAGAGGCAGTGCCAGGGCCTGGGGTAGAGGGAGGGTAGGGGGGAAGGCAGTGGAAGACGCCCGGCCTCCTAGGACCATACAATGAAGTGAGGAAAGTCCTCACGATGAGGGAGGGGCAAACCCCGGCCCCAGCAGTGCCCAGGAGGGACCGGAAAGCTCTGGGAAAGGGCTGCACCCGCAGGTGGGAGAGACCACGCTCAGGTGCATCAAGGGTCAGGACACTAGAGGGGCCAGAAGGCTCCATCGTCAGGAGACAGGTTCTAGCTGGGGCTCCATCCCTGACACTATTTGCTGACGGCCCTGGACCTCAGTGTCCCGTTCTGGAAGGAGAGGTTGGACCCCACGGCTCTCTCGGCTCTGGTTCCGATCCAGTGGCTGGGGACGTGGGGTAGAGATGCGGGGCCATTGGTCCGCGGGTGCCTGCTGAGCTCTGGGCTCCCTCCTGCCTTAGTCCAGCCCCAGCTTCCCAGGGAAGGGCCCTCACTCACTCTTCTTGCAGGAGGTGCATTTGCACTCTTTGCATTTGCAGGAGCCGGCGCAGGCGCAGGAGCCACCTGCGAGGAGGAGAAAGATGAGCAGTGAGATGCCTGATTCAGGAGAGGCGGCATCCAGTCGGCCGCCCCTCCCTGCCCCTCCCTGCCCCTCCTCGGTCCGGAGGCAGACTGGGAGCGCCTTTCCCACTCGGGGAAGTTAAAGTCACTCTCTTTTTCTCCCAGGAAGGTAGGACCCTCCTGCTTTACCCCAAAGGGAGGTCCCAGGCTCCAGACACAGCCCAGACAGACTGGGGCTGGGGCCAGGATCCTATATCCTGAACTGCAAACAGGCAACGTCCCCTCCGCCCATCAAGTCCTGCACAGAACACTGGTCCCAGTCCAGCAAACCCCCCTGACCCACTGGTCGACCTGGAAAACAGCAGCTTTGAGCCTCGGGACCCTCAACTCTAAAACAGAGGCAAAGGGCGACGGGAAATGCTCTCAGCCGCTAGGCTAGGAAGGACGCACTGACCGAGTACAGGATCCACCACAGCCATCAGCCAGGCACCCCCTGCTCCACCCCAAGGACCCCGTCCTGTGCCAGGGAAAGGGCATCGAAGGCCCAGTGCCGGGGTGCTCACCAGTGGCGCAGGAGCAGTTGGGGTCCATTTCGATCAGAGGTGAGGCTGGAGATCCCAAAGCGAGAGAAGACAGGGCGCTCGTTCTTGTCCGGCGCGTGGTGGCGTGGAGGAGCCCGCGCGCTGGTTTTATGGCCCAGGAGAGGCGGCCCGGGCGCAGCGGCCCCGCCCCGGCCTTGCACCCCGCCCGCCCGCCGGCTCCGTGCCGCCCGCAGCGCCCTGGGCCGGGCCGTGCGCACTGCTTCCCTGGGGCCCTTGGCCTCCGTGCGCACCGTGCGGGCTGCACCTTTGGCGCCAGATCACGTGGAGGAGCTTGGGGCACACGGTGTCCCAGCTCCCCGGCCCTCCAATGACCCCCAGGGGGCAGCCACCCTGTTCCCGGAGTTCCAGGAACTCAGCCCCTGAGCCCTAGAAGTCTCCCCCCCCCCCCCGCCCCTCCTCTTTGCCTTCTTGTTCACCCTTTTCTGAGCCCGGGTGCAAAGCAGCCTGTGCTCACTCCCCTGACTTGGCTGGAGGCCCGGAGTTGTGTGCAGAAACGTGCTGGATGTGACCTTCACCCCCGCACTGCCTGCCCCTGCCTCACCCCCTGCTCCCCTGCCCCTCCCCCCGCACAGAGGTCCCTCCGTCCTTGTTTCCTGTTTACAGCTACGCCGGCCGGAGCGCTGAGCGACCCCTTCCCCCTTTCCTCATTCTCCCCACTACAGCCGCGAATAGGCGTATTGTCTTGGTCCTCCTTTGCCTAAACTTTCCAGGGTTTGCTCAGCCTCGCGGGGCCACCCCACTCCAGGATGGAGGCTCCCAAAGCATGGGATGCAATCTCCCACCCACCCCCAGGCCCCCCAAGGAAGGGATCCTTTTTAGGCACTAGGCTGACCTGGCATCAATAACAAGCAAGAAATAATGTTATTTCCCTTTCGGTGTTCCTGACAATTACATAAGGGTTAGTCTGTGCCAGTCTTGCTTAATCACCTTCACTCTTTAAACCCTACCAACTCTGAAGGGAAATCCCAGGACTACCCTGGGCACAGGGAGTTCGTAAACAGCCCGGCTGGGTGCTGGGAAGTGGCGCCCTGATCTGACTCCCTCACTTGCCAGAGGAAAGAGAAAGAACCTTCCCTTCGGCCCAGGGGTATGTCCTTCACCACCTCTCTGTGTCAGCCGAATCCTGGGGGTGACCACGTGGTACCTACAAAAGGAATACACGTCTGTGTGACTTTGTGGCTCCCTTCTATGTCTGGAAGTAAACTGATTCTCATTTTCGGTCGTGGTAAAAAGTTTGCCTTTCATAGAAATATAGTCAAGGAAATAGGAAGGGTTTAAAAATCAAGTACACAAATAGTGCAGGGGATAGCGAAATGGTGAGCCCTTCAGTGCCTGTGAGGGACACGGCCTGTCTGGCTCCTGCTGTACGTGGCGATGCCGATCCTCCTCGGTGGGAGAGAGGCTCCCCTCCTCGGGCCACTGGTTTCGTGGTCACGTGGTTGATAGGGACAGGGCAAGGCACCGCGGGCCTGGTGTGCTTGTCTGCAGGTAGAAACCCGTCTCCTAGGCTACGATGATACTATACATTGGTTCTTCATATGTTTATTGCAATTACATGTGTTGGATGACAAAATGGGTTTTGTACACTGTCCTCTCAAACTTTTCCTTTTTTTAACATATGTTTTTATTGATTTCAGAGAGGGAGAGAGAGATTGAAACATCAGTGATGAGAGAGAATCATTGATTGGCTGCCTTCTGCATGCCCCCACTGGAGGTCAAGCCCACCACAAGGGCATGTGCCCTGACCGGGAATCAAACCCGAGACCCTTCAGTCCACAGGCCCACACTCCATCTACTGAGCCAAACCAGCGTGTGCCTGAGGCTCTTGCACTGACAGCAGATGCCCCTCAGTGACATCCCCTTCCTGCCTTAAGGCGCTCACTTTTTGGGAGACTAACTGTTCCATCTAGCACTCAGCTCTCTGAAGATCTAGCCCAGTCTCCAACCCAGCCCTGTGGGCACAACATTCCTTCCTTGTGTTGCACAGGAAAGAAGCCAGAGTCAGCGCAAACTCAGCCACTTTTCTTATCTTTCACATGTTTCACAGGCAAGAGAATGTGGCCAACGGGTCAGGGTGGACTGAAAAAAAAAAAAAAAAAAAGCGGGTTCGAACGTGTTGCTCTGGTTACATCGGGGAGCAGGCTCTAGATTGTAGGTTCTATGTTATAGGTTACTCACAGTGTGCCCGGCATCCTTCTACATTCTTTGCATGTATGAGATCATTCAATCCTAAGAGCCAGACACTATTATTTTCCCTTTTCACAGGGGAGGGGACTGACCACAGACAGGTAATGACACCCAGCGACCGGTGACACAGCTGGGGTTGGCACTCACGCCGCTGCCCGCAGCATCATGCCCTCCCCCCCGACACACCCAGCATGTGGCATCACATGAAGGAGGAGGACCCGCACACCTGGCCAGAGGCAGCGGGAGGAGCAGAGTGGCAATCAGGTCCCTGTGCGTAGCCTGTTCGCCATCTCTCAAGCCAGGAGCACAACAGGACTGTCTCAAAGGCCTCTCCCAGCTCTGAATAACGAGAGGCGGATGGAACACCCCGAGACATCACGTCCCAGGGGGTCATTGCCGGCCACCCACACTCCGCCTGGCACGGGATCAGCCAGGTTCTAATGCCATCTCTAGCCTCTGACCCTGAGCAAAGGCTTCAAAACCAAGGAGCCTTTCTCCAGGAGCATGCTGGCAGTTAAAAGGATTCTCTCCAAGGGAATGTCAGTGTGGGCATAGTGATCATCACAGCCTCTGTTTGCTCTGCCCTGGCCTGGAGCCGGGACACGATCACTTACTCCTCAGATGGAGAGATAATTTCCTTTCGGCAGACGGGGAAAAGGCCTTCTCCCGGTCACACGGCCAGGGAGTGGCACAGTGGGCTGTGAACCAGGGTGCCTCGCACAGGCTGGCTGCTGAGAGCCCCGTCACCCAGGGCACCTGCGGGCAAGCACGGTCCTGACTCCGGTCCACGGGACTTGGACTTGACTTCCTCTTTGATTTTTACATCAAATAGCAACTCTCTCCACCAACAGCCAGCAGGGCCAACCGTTGTCATTAATTACAAGTCCCTTAGGCCTCACGCCTGTCTAATGAGCAGCCCGCCCGCTGAAGGGCAGAGCCCGCCAGCACCCCGCCTGGGCAGACACGAGGCCCTTCACCTGGGAGTGCTCAGGCACCCGCCCCCCCCGCTGAGCAAAGGCTCTCCCCGGGCACCTCCCTGCAGTTCTCTCCACATCCCTAGTCACTCTGCGGCTTCACGTAGCCAAGGGCTGGATTTGGGGGGGGGGGGGGAGCCGATATCTGTCTGACTCGGGAGGGACTTCCTGAGATTCAAAGCCAAACCACACTGGGAGCTCTCAGGGGGGTGGCAGATGCCCTGTCAGAGACACTGGGCAAGGACGATGGTTCCCTGTGGGGATATCGGGGAGGGGGTGCATGGCTCCCAGGCTGTGTGCTCCACGCACCTGGCCGTTCACGACTTGTTTTCAAGTGCTCAGTGCACACTTTTGGTGGAAATGCGCACAGCGTTTGTAAATATCTAACTTTCTTATTGGTTCTTCATATATTTACTAGAGGCCCGGTGCACGAAATTCATGCACTCGAAGGGGGTTCCTCAGCCTGGATTGCAAGAGTTCACAGGCCAGGCCGAGGGACCCCACCAGTGCACGATGGGGGCTGGGGTGGGATGTGGGAGGTTGGCCAGCCAGGGAGGGACTGTGGGAGGGCTCCAGAGTGTGTCTGGCCTGTCTCGCTCAGTCCTGATTGGCTGGACCCCAGCAGCAAGCTAACCTACTGGTCAGAGCATGCACCTGGTGGTCAGTGCACGTCATAGTGAGCAGTTGAGAGGCCTTAGCAAATCATTAGCATATTACGCTTTGATTAGTTGAACGGACGACTGGACACTTAGCATATTAGGCTTTTATTATATAGGATTGCAATTACATGTGTTGAATGACAAAATGGGTTTGTATACTTTCCTTTCAAATGTTTTCTTTTTTAAAATGTTTTTATTGATTTCAGAGTGGAAGGAAGAGGGAAAGAGAGATTGAAACATCAGTGATGAGAGAGAATCATTGATTGGCTGCCTCCTGCACGCCCCCCACTGGGGATGCCCACCACCCGAGCATGTGCCCTTGATCAGAATCAAACCCGGGACCCTTCAGTCCACAGGCCCACACTCCATCTACTGAGCCAAACCGGCCAGTGCAAACTTTTCTTAGTAATTCACTTTATTTGACCACAGTCATATCCGTGAGTGTTACAAACTACAAAGTGGTCCTCCCCCAGCGCTTCAGAAGAAAGCGACCTGCACAGTGTGTGCCTGAGGCTCTTGCACTGACAGCAGATGCCCCTCAGTGACATCCCCTCCCTGCCTTAAGGCGCTCACTTTTTGGGAGACTAACTGTTCCATCTAGCACTCAGCTCTCTGAAGATCTAGCCCAGTCTCCAACCCAGCCCTGTGGGCACAACATTCCTTCCTCGTGTTGCACAGGAAAGAAACCAGAGTCAGCGCAAACTCAGCCACTTTTCTTATCTTTCACATGTTTCACAGGCAAGAGAATGTGGCCAACGGGTCAGGGTGGACTGAAAAAAAAAAAGCGGGTTTGAACATGTTGCTCTGGTTACATCGGGGAGCAGGCTCTTCCCCCCCCCCTGCCCCCCACACTTCACGCACAGCAGCTGCACTTGTCCAACGCTCCCTCGCAGATGCAGCCTTGGGTACAATGGGCACAGCCCGTGGGGCAGCATGAGCAGCAGCCTGGGGACAGCAGGGAAAATGAGGGGTCAGAGATGACTACCAGGCCCCTCCCTGCCCAACAGCAGGCCTGGCACAGCCCTGGGCTTCAAAGGACCATGAGAACAAAAGAGCATGCTCTATGGAGAAACAGTTAGTAAGACCACTAGGGTTTGCGTTTCACCAGGAGAAAGCTGGCCTGCCCCATCCGAGCCCAGGACAGGGCAGGGCAGAGAGCCTGCAGAGGCAGTGACAGCTTCCCAGGGGCAAAGGAAGACCAATTCTCCTGATCTATCCGCTCCCAACCAGCTCAGGGCTCCCTCCTCACACTCCCCAGCCCCCAGCTTCCCAGGGAAGGGCCCTCACTCACTCTTCTTGCAGGAGGTGCATTTGCAGGAGCCACCTGCGAGGAGGAGGAAGACAGGCAGTGAGATGCGTGACGCAGGAGAGACAGCAGTCCCTCGACTCGGCTCCCACCCCCTCCCCTGGGCAGGGGCCAGCCCGGGAACGCCTGTCCCACACGGAACAGATGCTGCCCTTCCCCACCTTCTCCGCCCTTCTGCTAGAGAGGGCGGGGCCCTCCCTTGTGTTTACCCCCAGGGATAGTCCCAGGCTCCAGGCCCAGTTCAGTTAGGCTGAGTCTGGGGGCCAGGACCTTCTGTCCTCAGCCCAGAAGACACACTGTTCCCTGCCTCCAACCAGCAGGGACAACTTAGAGTCCTGGGCCAGCAGCCCCCGACCACCTGATGATGTGGAGCAGGACAACCTCGAACCTCAGGCCTCTCCAACAGGAACCACTGGGAGGCTGCAAATGCTCGAACAGGATGAGGGCGCTTGGCCAGGGAGAAAGCACAGAAGCTGCTCTCTCTCTCTCTCTCTCTCTCTCTCTCTCTCTCTCAGGAGTCTGCTTCCTCTCAAGCTCCAAATACTCCCTCCTCTCGCCTCAGGGTGAGGAAGGGGCCTCCTGAGGTCCAGAGCCGGGGGTCCTTACCAGTTGGGCAGGAGCAGTTGGGGTCCATTTCCAGCAGAGATGAGGCAGTTGGTCCAAAGCAAGAGGAGAAGAGGCACTTGCGCTGGTGCACCGCGTGGTGGCGCCCAGGAGCCCGCGTGCTCACTTTCTACCCAGAAGAGGCGGCCCGGGTGCAGAGGCCACGCCCCGGCTCTTGCACCCCGGCTCTGTCCCTTGCGCCCGTCCCGCGGAACCGTGCGGCTCCCAGCGTTTGTCTGGGCTGAGCGCACCTGGCTGGGTGGGGTGCACTGTTCCACCTGCCCCGCTGAGCTCTGTGCGCACCGCGCGGGGCCCCACCTTTGGCCCCTGATTATGCCGAGCGGCTTGTGTGCCGTGTGGCACACGGTATCCAGCCTTCAGGCCTGACCCTTCCCAATTTCCACCCGGGGCAGCCACTCCTGATCTCCACGGCCTTCTTACTGGAATCCAGCCCGGTGACCTCACCGTCTCCCCCGGCCCTGGACCCCCTGCCACTGACCTCAGACAAAGAGGCCGTGGGCAACACCCCCCCCCCCCGCCCCCGCTTCCTGTCCCTGACCGGGCAGGAGCGGGGAGAAAGGAGGGAGTTGTGCGCAGAGGACCGTGTGCAATGGGACCTTGGCCTCCCAGCCGCATTTCTTCTGCTTGCTCATCCCCCACCCCCCACATTGGGCCTACAGCCCCCTTTCTGGGGTACACTGCACCTGGCTAGCACAGGCCCCTGCCTTCTTCCACCCTTCCAGTCTCCTCTGGGGGATCCATGGACACATTTGCCAGGTCCTTTGCAGAAAATGCTAGTGCTCCCCACAGCCTGCTGGGACCCCCACTCCCAGAGGGTCCGCAGCCTCGCTAGCCCAGAGGAAGCATCATTTTAGGTGATGGGAAGACGTGGCTTGGAATATTGGTGTAGGCAGCGGGCAGGGCACCAGGGTTAGACTGGTGGGGTCACAGGGACCTGGGTTCAGCAACATGGGTACTTGAGTTCTGGCTAAGGAAGGATTCGGAGGATCTTCATAGAATGTTCAGCAGCTTTCAGCTGTGTTCACTCAGGGACGGGCACCACAGATTGATTGGCGGGCGCCAGGGCAGGGGGTCCTTATCCAATGCAGCTGGGCCTGAGGGCAGCCATGGGGTGGCTGGTCTGGTTTTGCTGCTTCTCTGGGCCCGGAGCTGAAATACAACTGAGGCCTCGATGTTCTTTCTAGGGAGGAAAGGTCAGGGGTCCCAACCTCAAGACCAGCGATAGGCTGGGGGAGGGAAGGTCATGCTGGGCGTGAGGTCCCCCCTACAGTTGTCCTTTGCTAGACACCCAGGGCTCTCTGCCCTGGCCACCTTCTGTACCCGGCCCATCGTCCTTGCTCTGCTCATGCCTGCCTGCCTCCCGCAGTATCACTGCCCGAAGAGTGTTTCCCGTCCCCGGCTGACGATGACACAGCCCTTCGTAAGGGGCAGCCATGCTTCCCTCACTCCGGCTCTCTGTGCTTTCACAGCAGCCACGTAAGGGAAACACTTCTGTTATGTAGGAGCCCTTTCTGCTGACGGGGCCATTGCAGCACGCGGAGTCTAACCCACTCGCCCACGGTGACCCAGCGGGAACCTGTGCTCCGTGGAATCCAGCGAGGCTCCCAGGGAAGGCGGAGACGGTCCCGGATCGCCAGCCTGCGGCTGAGGTCTGTTGACAACACTTCTCTAAGGCTCGAAGCCATTTAAACCAGAGCAAGCTGCCAGCTCACCCACTGTGGCAGCAATACAAGTGAGATATATAGATATTTATCATAATGATGTGCGTAATGATTAATAATAGAAATATTTATTATAATATAGTAATATAATTATATTATTATTATTATAACAATGAAATCATCTGGCTAGCTCCAATGTCTCCCATCATTCAGTTTCTTGCTATCAGTGGTAAATAGTCGGCTTTCCATGTGAATGTATTTAAGAAAATATGAATCATTTCAAAGCACAAATGGCAGGTTCCTTTGGGTTTCTGGGAAGATACAGGGCGTCTTCCTCATGCCTGGACATTTCCTGAGCCGATCACAATCAGTGGAAGAGGGAAGGACTCTGGTCTGCAGGTCACATCCTCATGGACAACACGGGACACACGGCCTGGCACACCAGCCCTGGCTTATTTATCTGGAGGCAAACATATGTCCCCCCAGCTACGTAGAACAGTCCTAAGACAAGTAGGTAGTATTGTAGACCACTCGCCACGTGCCAGCGCTCATGTAGGTTCTGTGCCTGTGCACATTCATTCAATCCTATGGCCCATGTGGCTCACGTTACCCCTTGACAGTGAAGGAGGCTGAGCCACATAGAGGGTATGTCACGTGGTCTAAGTGACACAGGTGGGACACACGCTGCAGGCAGATGCAGCGTTATGGCCTCACCCACTGCCCTCCACGCACATTTCCCAGGGAAGGTGAGGATGCTGGCACCTGGCTTAGTGGCATTCGTGGCAAGAACACTCAGCTGTTTCTCATCTCTCCAGCCAGGGGCACAAATGGCTCTTCTGGAAAACCCCTTGTGGCTCTCCTTGTGAGAGGCAGGGTTGAGCGGCCAGTGACAGGGAGACCAGCTCGCTGTGGCCAGGGAGTGAAGCCACCTGGAGCACAGGTTCAGGCCTGTGACTTCTGGAGCAGGTGGTTTAGCTTCAGCCCTTCCACCTGCAGTCTCCCTGGCCCCGTGCGGATGAATGACAGGTGGGAAAGGCGTGGTGTCCACCCAAACGCGGGGCAGTGTCTTGTCCCAGGGTGCTTATTACAGGAGGTGACTTCTGTCTTCCTGGCTCTGGTCAGCACATTCTTAATCCCACCCTAATGTCCAACCCAGAGTGATGCTTCTTTTTTTTTTTTTTTTAATGTTTTTATTGATTTTATAGAAAGAGGAAAGGAGAGAAATAGAAACATCAATGAGAGTCATCAATTGGCTGCCTCCTGCACACACACACCCCCCCCCCCCCCCCATGGAGATCCAGCCTAAAATCTGGGCATGTGCCCTGACTGGGAATTGAGCCGGCAGCCTTTTAGTGCATGGGAGGACACTTAACCATCTGAGCCACAATGGCCGGCTGGGCTGGAGTAATGCTTCTAAACCAATGAGCCTTTCTCCAGGTGCATGGTGGGATGGAAAAGGATTATCTCTACACGTATGGGCATAGTGATCATTGAACCGCATCCAGCACAGCCAGGGGGGAACCTGAGGAGGGGTGGTGAAGGATTAAAGAAGAGGGGACAAGAGAATACAATTGGGGCCAGGTGGGATCACTGTGCCTGGATGAGGAAACAGTGACCCAGCCTGTAAGCTGAAGCTTTATTTTATAGTCAGATTACACAAAGCAAAACACGGGGAGTGGTCAACATGCTTACATGTTCTTTCGAGTTTCAAATCTATTTTGTTATTCAAGCCTTGTTTTGGCAGCACTTGCTGCACTTCCCACAGCCCATTAGCTACCTAGGAACAAGGGAGGACTGTAAGGTCAAGTTTAATTGTGCTGGAGGGCTCTCCCCTCCAAACTGTGCCACAGGTCAGTCCGAGGCTGTACCCTATAGCTGCTCCCTACAGATCTGAACAGCCACCGTTTATTAAGCCTACCCTGGAGCCGGACACTATGGCTTATTCCTCCCTTGGAGATATGATCGCCCTTTTACAAATGGGGGCGCGGAGGCTGGAGAGTTTCAGCGACTCGGCAGGACATGCCACTTGTGGCAAAGCAGGCTGGAACCAGGCCGCGTGACACCAAACCCACGTGCTTGGCACAGGCTGGCTCTTAGACCCCTTTTCGCAGAGGGCCTTGCAGGCAAGCATGGTCCTGACTCCGGTCCCTGTGACTTGTCTTTCTCTTTGATTTTACATCAAATAGCAACTCCTTCTACAAATAGCCAGGGGCACTAACCGTCGTCATTAATTACAAGTCACTGCTTCTGAACTGCAGAGCCCGGCATCACCCTGCACAGGCTAATGGGGGTGGGGTGGGATGGGGGGTGACTGCTGGGGGCTGGGGTGGGGGGCGGTGTCTCACCGGGAACTATTCTCAGCCACCCCTCCCTCTAACTGGGAAAAGAAGCCTGGGCACTTTGCTGGTTTCAAACAGCCAGGAGCTGGATGTTGGAGGAGGGCCAGGTTTGAGCCTGCCCTACGGAGGAACTGGCAGATTCAGAGCCACGTTCGAACGGGGACAGTGGTACTCGAGGTGTGTGGTCCACACTTTGGGGGCGTTTGTGAATTGTCTCCAGTGCTCAAGGCGCCCTTCCGCTGAGCGTGGGCAGCGTTTTAAAATCTCGTATCTGTTCTCTCTACATGGAAAGTATGTCCTGAATCTAAAAATGTGGCTTGTGTTGATCTTTTACGCCATTTCATAGTAATTATTATTTACCAAAATGTAGGTCTGGGATGGATTAGGGGGAAAGAACTGCTTCTTCACTACAATGATTTTATTTTATTTTTTTAAATATATTTCTTTATTGATTTCAGAGAGGAAGGGAGAGGGAGAGAGAGATAGAAACATCAATGATGAGAGAGAAGCATTGATCAGCTGCTTCCTGCACACCCCCTACTGGGGATCGAGCCTACAACCCGGGCATGCACCAGTTGGGCAGAATCGAACCTTCAGTCTGCAGGCCGACACTCTTATTCACCGAGCCAAACCGGCTAGGGCTTCTCTACAAGGATTTTAAAGCCCACATCAGAATCAAGCAAGTAAGGTACTTCATCTTTTTCAAGCCTTCCATGCAGTGAGGTTCTGAAGTGGGTCCGGGAAACCACAGAGAATGAGCATCTGGATTGAGAAGTTTCTGTGCCATCAACGTTGCTGTGACCACAGAGCGGACCGGTATCCCCCCAATGCCCCTAGAGCCTTTGGTGAGGCCACGTGGCTTGCCTGAAGGCTGTTAGGGAATAACAGCACTTCAGTCCCCCGCCAGGTCCCTTCCCTTCCCTTCCCATCCCATCCAGTCCCCCACCCAGCCCTGGTGGGTACGCCAAGGAAAACAGACTCAGAATAAAGCCAACAACTTTTATTATCTTTCAAGTGTTTTCTAGAAATAAAAACGGGAATGTAGCAAACGGGTCAGGGTTGTACAAAAAAAAAGCAGGTTTGTACACGTGGCTCTATTTACAACCGGAACTGGCTCTCTACCGCATCACGCATCACGCACAGCAGCTGCACTTGTCGGAGGCTCCTTTGCAGACGCAGCCCTGGGCGCACTTGGCACAGCCCACGGGGCAGCAGGAGCAGCAGCCTGGAGGAGAAGGGGCGGCAGAGATGAGCGCTTGGGAGAAAAGATCAGTAAGAAACCCCGTCCTTCGCAACAGGGGCCATGGTGGAGGAGGTGCCACCTTCCCTAGGGCGCCAACGGCCCTGTTTAAATTCCCCTGGGGCGGAGGGCATGCAGGGTGGGGGCGGGAGGGGCAGGTAGGGAGCAGAAGAGAAGACTGCACTCACTCTTCTTGCAGGAGGTGCATTTGCAGTCTTTGCATTTGCAGGAGCCGGCGCAGGTGCAGGAGCCACCTGCGAGGAGAAAAACAGGTGCGAATGGTCCCCGGATACCCAACCAGTGAAGGGGTGCCCGGAGCCGCGTTAGCGTCCCAGGTCCACAACGAACCCAGCTCCACAACCCACTGTCGGTAAAACGGAGGACCGTGGAGAAACGTGCACCGGCCGCTTTAAGAACGGTTAGCACCCTGGACCCAGAGGAGCAGGACCCCGGCAGCCCCAGCCCCGGGCCAGGCCCGCTTACCGGTGGCGCAGGAGCAGTTGGGGTCCATGGCGAGCTGAACGGCGGCGGGAGTCCGAGGACAGACGAGACACTGACGGCTGGGACTTGCAGGAGGCGCTGCGGAGCGGAGCGCGCGGGCTGCCTTTATAGCGGCCGCCGCGGGGCGCGTGCAGAGGCCCGCGGGGCCGGGCGCCGCCTGCACACGCCCCCATGAGTCAGAGGGGCGGCGGGGCCGGGCCGGGCGCACCGGGCTGTGCACACGGATCCCGGCGGCTGTTGCCCGGAGCCTCCCAGAACCTCCCGCCGGGCGACCTCGCGCGGGTGGGGCCGGGTGCAGAGCTGTGACTGGGCGTTCGGGACGTGCGCCCAGCACCCGGCTCTGACCTCCCGCTGTGACCTCCGGCTCAACTCGCTCCCCGCACCCCGTGTGCCCCGTACTTGAACCCTAGTGGTTAGAGAGCCTGAAAGCCGACTTGGGGGATTCTGCTGGGACAAATAATCCGTTGGAAGCGAGAACACTTAACCAACAATTCTATGTACGTGCCAAGGTTTAATAACTGGGTAGCATCATATTAAACCCGTGGGACGTTATTGACACATCTTACCCACTGTCTATCCAGTGCTCTGGCAAGCAATAGGAAGTACAGGCTTCCAGTTCTGCGGGAGCTCTCATTTCACCAACACTGGGAGGTAGGGACTCTGTCATTCCTTTTTAAAGAGGAGGAAATCGCCCCGGCTGGTGTGGCTCAATGGTTTAGCATTGACCTATGAACCAGGAGGTCATGGTTAGGTTCCCCTTCAGGGCACATGCCTGGGTTGCAGGCTCCATCCCCAGTGTGGGGTGTTCAGGAGGCAGCCAATCAATGATTCTCTCTCATCACTGATATTTCTTTTCTTTTTTACTTTTTAAATATATTTTATTGATTTTTCACAGAGAGGAAGGGAGAGGGATAGAGAGCTAGAAACATCGATGAGAGAGAAACATCGATCAGCCGCCTCCTGCATACCCCCCACCAGGGATGCGCCCGCAACCAAGGTACATGCCCCTGACCGGAATCGAACCTGGGACCCCTCAGTCCACACGCCAACGCTCTATCCACCAAGCCAAACTGGTTTCGGCTTCTTCTTTCTTTTTTTTTTTTTTTTAAACGTATATTTTTATTGATTTCAGAGGGGAAGGGTGAGGGAGAGATGGAAGCATCAATGATCAGCTGCCTCTTGCGCACCCCCTATTGGAGATCAAGCCCGCAACCCAGGCCTTGACCGGAATTGAACTTGGGACCCTTCAGTCCACAGACTGTCGTTCTATCCACTGAGCCAAACCAGGTAGGGCCATCATTGATCTCCCTCTCCCTTCCGCCCTGAAATCAATAAAATATTTTTTAAAAAACAAATAAAGAGGAGGAAATGGGGGTTACGTAACTTGCCCAGGGTCACCGAGCTCAGGAGTGCAGAACCTGGTGATTCCATTAGAGAGCCGGCCGATGCTGAAGGCTCGCTAAGGGTAGGCATCACCCGGCCACAGGGGAGACCAGAAGCCACGAAGCCACAAGCCTGTGCTCCGGAAACTCATGGGCACGGGGCAGTGGCAGCAGGGTCATGGCTAGGATGGAAGGCGCCCTCTGGGGCAGGGGGAGCCGAGAGGAGGAGACCCAGTGCAGCCTGGGAGGAAGTGGGTCAGGGACGCGAGGAGGGTGAGGCCTTGCCAGGCAGGGGAGGGAGGAGCAGAGGAGGCAGCTGGCCGGAAAGTGGACACGTTCTGGAACATGTGGAAGGGAAAAACCCACAAGAACTTTCTTCCCCGGGGGATGCTGAGAGGAAGAGAGGCCAGGCGGCCCGGATTCCTCTCCGCATCATCAACCTCCGAGTGCCAAGAAGGTGTCGTCAGAGTCAGGAAGCGGGTTACTAGAAGGTCCCTGGCAGGCTAGGGGCTGCTGGCGGCTGCGGCGGGCTGCAGTGAGGAGCGGCAGGGAACAGGCTGTCCTGGCAGCGTTGACGGGCAGTCCTATGGAGATGTCTTCACAGCTCAGCTCAAACGTCACTTCCTCCGGGAGCCGTCCTGAGCCCCAGGCTCCGTCAGGGTGCCCGTGGCACGAGCTGGAAAAACATCCTGTGCTTTTCCTCCTGGAACGTCCCTGTCTGTGATACACGCGGACGTACCTGTGTCCTTCCCCAGCCCAGGCTGCCGCTGAGCACTCGGGAGCGTTCATCGCCCCTGCAGTGGTCTGCAGCCCCGGCACAGGGGGCGGCTTCATAAATATTTGCCACGTAAAGGGCTGGGGGTGATCGCCTTGATGGCTCCTCCCTTCCCAGCCTTCACCGCGTGTTAGGGCCGATTGCAAAGTGAAAGAACAAACTTTTTCCACCTCTCTGGGACCTGTGTGCTAACTCAAATAAAAATACCAAGCAGGGCCCAAGCAGGTTTTGCTCAGTGGATAGAGCACCG